>NC_025999.2:52483963-52624831 GCF_000442705.2 Elaeis guineensis | reverse complement strand
GCCCCCGTCGCCTTGTTAGGAACAGGAGGAGAACCTCATTCTAACATGAGCAAAGTCGAAGGCCCGGTTACTTAAAGACCAGATGGAGGAGAGGCCCTTGCAACGGCCCTTATGTGCCCCCACAGTCTTGTTAGGAATAGGAGGAGGACCTCATCCTAGCATGAGCTGAAATTGATTATGTCAGGGATAGGAGAAAAATCTCACCCTAACACAAACAAAGACCCGATCGATCAGGATCGGATGAAGAGAAAAGCCTCCTCAACGGCTCCTCTACATCCCCACAACCTCGCTAAGAGCAGAGGGAAAGCCCTTGCCTAAAGGAAAAACCCTCGTCCAAATAAAAAGAAAAAGGGAGATAAGAAGGGAAGGCGACGAACTACACCAGTGATAAGTGAAAAACAAACTACGTCAAAGACACGAGGGACCTCATCTCAATGAGGAAGGATATTCCTATCAAAAACCCTCAGTCGCTAAGAGGGAACTCAACACAGGCCGAGGAGAAATAGACAAAAAAATTCGGTAAATGACAACTCAATATAAGAATGGACAAGGTAATGGAAAATTTCCTTTTCATTTCATTAGTGAAGTGTACATTACAAAGCCTCGAAGGCCAAAAAAGAGAAACGACAAGAAAAGAAAAAGAATACATGGAAGGATGAAAGATAAAAAAAAGGGGATTCTAAGGAAGCTCAGCTTCTTCCGACTTCGAGCTCTTGGTTCCAGTCCTTATTAGAGATTGCTTTAAGTTTTTGACTTCTTCCTCCAGCTCCATCTTTCTCAGCAGCATCTCCCGGTACATCTGGTGGAACCACCGACTTTCGCTCTCTGACTCCCGAAGCCTCTTCCTCAGGATCTCAGACTCCACCTCGACATCTCTGACCGCCTGCTGCTCGTGGACCAGCTGAATCTTCAGCTGCTGCAGTTCGGCCTCCTCCCACCCAAGGGCCGCAGACAGTTCTGCCATGGTCCCCCTCAAGGAGCGGAGCTCGTCGGAGCCTTGTGCAGAGGCAGGCTGGACTCTCTTAGACAACTGCCTCTAAAGGCGGGCAACTTCGTCAGTCACCGTCTGGAGCTTCCTTCGGTAGTCCTCTACCTGTCCGCACCAGCCGATCCGATAAGCGTTGTAGTTGCCTCAGCATCCTGCAGCTGTTTTGAAGGTCGGAGAATTTGATCGACCAGTCTTGATCACGTTCGGCCTGAGTTGCGAGCCAGGACGAGCTCCCTTCTAACTGGCTGATCTTTTTCGTGCAGCTGCCAGCTCAACTTCAAGAGAGCTCATCTTGGAAGCCTGAGTCCAAGATCGATCGCTGGCACATTTTGGAGTTCCTCAAGCTCCGCCATGAAGTCAGCCTTCCTCTGGGTGTATTCTATGAAACCCTTCTTATGGAGGTCCCGAAAGCGAGTAGCCTCCGCAGTGACCTCTGAATGACTCTCCCTCAGCCGATGAAGTTCATCTTCTAGCTTTTTGAATTTCTTCGTCAACTGATGAACTTCCCTTCTGAGGTCTCGAATCATCGACTTCAGAGGGATCCTCTATGGCAAGGGAAGAGCTTCGGCAGGGCACTGTCGTTGGGAGACAAGAGCGCCATGACTCAAATTAGTGCAAGAAGATGAAAGAGAAGGAAAAGAATGCAGAAGAAAAAAAGGGGCTCTCTGTAAAGAAGAATCGATTTAATTGATTAAATAATTTTTAAGTACAAGAGAAGAAAAAAAGTCACCACAAAGAAAAAATAAAAATTAGAGGTTTCGGACCTTTGGGGAAGAAGTGAAGGGGCTCGGCATCTCCGGAAGGTTGGTAGTGGCGGCCACAGCGGTTGAAGAGGTCCCGACTGGAGGAGGACCAGCAGTGGCTTCGAAAGGTCCGACTTCATCATCGGACGCCTCATCCAGGAAGCCGAGGTCTAGTTCGAGAAATTTTTCGG
This sequence comes from Elaeis guineensis, assembly GCF_000442705.2. Classification (NCBI taxonomy): domain Eukaryota; kingdom Viridiplantae; phylum Streptophyta; class Magnoliopsida; order Arecales; family Arecaceae; genus Elaeis; species Elaeis guineensis. The sequence goes on along the minus strand of NC_025999.2, from coordinate 52,622,909 downwards.
CCACCTTCTCTTGGCAGAGTTCGAAACCCTTGACGAAGGCGTCCTGGCCGAACTGGACCTGTAGATCCTCCATCTCGGAGGAGGCTTTGAACTCCTCCACTGCTCGGACCCCTGCCTCCGAGACCAGGGACAGGATCCGCATTTTCAGCTCAAAAACCTGCACCTTCAGTTCGAGACCTCGGCCTCTGCCTTCTTTCTCTCCTCCTCCAAGGCGGTCCTCAGATCGGACGAGGTTTGTCCCTCCTTTTGCAGCACCTCCTGGAGACTTATGACCTCGGCGATCTTCTCCTCGAGGCGGGCGGCCTCAGCCAGGCAACCTTCCTCCGCCCGAGTTGCCTCCCTCTTGGTGATCTTCACCGCCTTGACGTTGGCGACAAGCTGGTGTCTAATCTGCAAGAGAGGTTGGGGAGTCAATATAAAGGCTAAGGAGTAAATTAAGTAAAGAAGCAAGAAGGAGGAAAAAGTGAATTAACCTACTTTGAGAAAAGATCCCAGAGAGTCCCAGATCCGCAGCTCGAGATCAGCAAGGATGATCCTCTGGACGACCTCGGACAGAATGCACCCTTCGACCAGCCTTTTTATTAAATCCCTATTGTTGAAGGGATTTTCCCCTAGGTCTTCCTTGGAGCCGTCGGCCCCCTGACGCAGCCTTGCAGCTGCGGCTCTTGCGGGCCAGGGTCTTCTTTCTCCCCTCCCTTCGCCCTGGGTGCCCCCTCGGGACGAGCCTCTGGAGCAGGATCCTCGACCGGGGGCTCCTTGAAAAGGCTCGGGGGATTCGGGTTCGACGTCGGAAGGGGCGTCGACGGCAACGGCCACCTGAGCAGGCATGGCTGAGCTTGTCTCTTCTGTCCTGGCTCTCTTTACTAACCCCGAAGTTGAGGCACTTTTCTCTTGTGGGTCTTGAGACCTTGGGCTAACCATCGAGCCATACCTGCGTCCATGTCTGCAATAAAAGAAGATCAACATGGCTCAGAGATAGAATAAGAGAGAGGGGAAGTATCCTCAGGGACCTTGGGCTAAGTTGAGATTGCAAAATAAAAGAAAGAAGCATTGTTTTGATTTAGAAAATAAATTATCTTAAAATTGATGTAATTAAAAAATAAAGAGCTCGGGAGTTTTGAATTAATTTTGCACTAGTAGAGTTAGATCTCTTTTTTTAATTAAATAGATGTGATTAATCTTAAAAAGAATACCTATCTTTCCTCGGCACACCCCGTACCCGTAGATCATGATGCGTCTCTGGAAAGTACTAGGTAAATAACTCTTCTTTTCTCGGCATGCTCCGTACCCGTAGATCACGACGCATCTCTGGAAAGTAAAAGTTGTTCCTAATATTAATCTAACAGGAAACATAAATAAAAGCATATGAAAGAGAGCAAATAAAGAACTCATGATAATTTAAATAAAAAGTATAATCTTTATTGCATATAAAGAAATACAAGAAAATTTAGAATAATAAACCCACTCTGTGTCGTTACAAAATTTTTTCTCCACTCTCGAGACTGCTAGCCTAACTGCTCATGGAGTAGTCCCTTTCTCTTCCTCTATGCAAGGCTCTAGAAGAATTTTTGGGCTCTCCCTTCAAATGGGAGTACAAAAATCTTTTTATAGGTGTTAGAAGGAGGAGTTTTACATGGTTTTCAGATGTGGGACTAAAGAAAATACTAAGGATTAAAAGATGGATGGATGAAATGGAAAGATCACAAGCAGATAAAGAAAATACAAATTCTTCCTCTTGAAGTATTTACAAATATTATATTTTTTTCCTTTATTTCCATCTACTATCTGTTCGCCACTGTGTCCGCACGTCAATAATGCCGCACGAACCCGCTGTGCCATGCGAATCCACCGTGCCGCCCAAACCCGCTGTGCTGCACGCCCGATGCCGCGCATCCGCTGCCGTGTGCCCGCCATGCCGCCAACCCTTTTTGATTACAAAAAAAAACTTTTTGTTTCTTTACAATGACGTCTATATCTTTTTTAGGTTTCTTGCATAGTATCTTCATTTTTTATAATACCGTATGCATCCTTCTTTTATTTAAATTTTATTTTAAGTTCAATTTTCTTCAAACTTGAGTCTTTTTTATCTATGAATCGGACTCTTTCTATCGGCGATCACCTTTCCTATAAAATATAAAAAGAAGCATCAAATTCTTAATAAATAAAATAAATTAAATATAATTTTTTATTTTAAATGACTTAAATTAAGTATTTATCACACCCTCCAACTTGAATTTTACTCGTCCTCGAGTAAAATAGATATATCAGTATTGTGTACCGACTCGATCTTGAATAAAAAGTTAGGTTAGGCATCCCAAAAGGTAGATGATACCTGGTCAGACCATTAAAGAGATACTTCATTGGATTATCAATTTGACCCAATTAGTGACTAAGTATTAACTAAAAAAATTTTAAGAGCTTTTCTTTCACCAACTCCCACTTACTCTTTAAATCTTCTAACTTAATGTGAGAGAGGTTTATTATCTTCTTGCAATTTAGTCCCCATTTTTTTTTTTTAACATTGTCCACCTTTTTACGTGAACGACAACGCTTACTTAGGCGAAGGGGCCGGTTACTCAGTAGAAAACCAATTTTTTTTTTAAATAAAAATTTTAAGGAGAATTTTTGCATACCTCGACCTTTCCACCCAATCTCTCATGAAGTAGATTCTTTATTAAAATCAGTAAGAAGAGGGTTGTAGAATCACTCCTAAAATTTGGTCTAGTCTAAACCCTACCATTCATTGAATTTTCTTAATAATTTATTCCTCAGTATCTCTAAAATTATCTTGACCATTAATCATTCATTGCTTAGGATGCCTAATTAACTCTTAATCAAAATAAAATTCGGATACACAAAACTAATTATTTCTGACCATACTCGAGGATTTGATTAATTTCCTTCTCCCCCAACTTAATCTACATTGTCCTTAATGGAGAAGAAAAGCAAAGAAAATAAAAGGAGAGAGTGCACCTGGGATAATTTTGCTTCGAAAGTTGAAGATAGCTTCATTGATTAATAAGGTCTTGTTCTAAATTTCTGCAGCTACAGTAAAGTAAAAAAAATATAAAATCATTGGGTTTCCTCCCAACAAACGCTAAGTTTTATGTCTTCAGCCAGACGTTAAGTTTATTATTCATTATAAAGTGGATCACACAGGTAGATGGTGTTGATTCATTCTTTATGTACAATTTCATCTACATATGGCTTCAGACGTTGGCCGTTTACCTTAAATGTATTGCCATTTCGGGGGTCATGAATTTCAATTGCTCCATGTGGGAATATTTGTGTGATAATGAAAGGTCCATCCCATTAGGATCGAAGTTTATCGAAAAAAAGACGTAACTTGGAATTGAAAAGCCATACCTTTTGATTTAACTCAAACGATTTTCTAGAGATATATTTGTCATGAAATACTTTGGTTCGAGCCTTGTAAATTCGTGAACTCTCGTATGCATCGTTGCGAAGTTCTTCCAGTTCATTGATTTGCAACCTTCGATTAGAACCTGCATTCTTCATGTTAAAATTAAACATTCGTATGGCCCAGAGTGCACGATGTTCTAATTCAACTGGCAGATGGCAAGCTTTGCCATAAACTAATCAGTAGGGTGACATACCGATAGGGGTTTTAAAAGCTGTACAGTAAGCCCATAATGCATCATCTAAGCGAAGAGACCAATCCTTTCTATCGGCCTAACCATCTTTTTTAAGATATGTTTAATCTCCTTATTTGACACCTCTACCTGACCATTAGTTTGGGGGTGATATGGTGTGGCCACTTTGTGTGTAATATTATATTTTTTCATAAGTGCTTCAAAATGTTTATTCGTAAAATGAGTCCCCCCATCACTAATGATCACCTTTGGGAACCAAATTGACTAATGATGTTTCATTGGATAAAACTAGTTACAACTTTATTATCATTAGTCCATGTAGCTATTGCCTCCACCCATTTTGACACGTAATCAACTGCCATCAGAATATATTCAAATCCAAACGAGGCTGGAAAAGGTCCCATGAAATCAATCCCCAAACATCGAAGATTTCTACTACTAAAATGGGGGTCAGCGGCATCATATCCTTCTTGGATAAATTTCCTATTTGCTGACATTGCAAACAACTTCAACCAAATTCATGTGCATCCTTGAAAAGCGTTGGCCAATAAAACCCACTCTGCAGCACTTTTGCTACAGTTTTTCTTCCACTAAAATGTCCCCCACATGCCGAAGAATGGCAAAAAGTGAGAATGCTTTGAAATTCACTCTCGAGACACAACGGTGAATAACTTAGTCAGGACAGTATTTGAATAGTTCAGGTTCCTCCCAGAAATAATGTTTAATTTATGAGAAAAATTGATCCTTTTTTATTTTGTCCAGTGAGAAGGTACGTGTCCTATTGACAAGTAATTGACAAAATAGGCAAATCATGGAGGACGGCTAGAGGAGATTGTGAAAAGTTGTTCGTCAGAAAATTTCTCTTTGACTTCATCTATGCCTATCATGTGTTCAACTAAGATCCTGGAGATGTGATCAGCTACCACATTCTCGGAACCCTTCTTATCTTGAATTTTCAGATCGAATTCTTGTAAAAAAAAGATCCATCTGATCAAACACAGTTTAGTATCTTTCTTTGAGAGGAGATGTTTCAGAGTCGCATGATCAGAGTAAACTAGAACCTTAGACCCTAACAGATATGAGCAAAATTTTTCAAGGGCGAACACTACTACTAGTAGCTCTTTTTCTGTTGTGGTATAGTTTAATTGGACATCAGAAAGAGTCTTGCTAGCATAATAGATCACATGTGGCTCCTTATTGATTTTTTGGCCTAAGACGGCACCTATTGCAAAGTCAGAGGCATCACACATAATCTCAAATGGAATGGACCAGTCAGGAGATTTTATTATAAGTGCTGTTGTCAGGGCTGTTCGTAATGTGTTGAATGTTTTCAAACAATCTTTGTCAAAGACAAATGGTGTGTCCTTGGCCAATAGATTGCACAAGGATCTTGAAATCTTGCTAAAGTCTTTGATGAAGCGTCTATAAAATCCGGCATGATCTAAGAAGGATCGTATTTATCGGACCGAAGTAGGGGGTGGTAGTTTTGAAATGACCTCAACTTTGGCTTTATCTACCTCGATCCCTCTTTCAGAAATAATATGTCCTAATACAATTTCCTTCCGCACCATGAAATGGCTCTTTTCCCAACTTAGGACAAGATTTGTCTCCATGCACCGTTTAAGAATTTTGAAAGATTATGGAGACAATCCTCAAAGGTGGTTCCAAACACAGAAAAATCATCCATAAAAACTTCAAGACATTTGTCCACCATATCTGAAAAAATGGCCAGTATGCACCGTTGAAATGTAGCGGGTGCATTGCAAAGCCTGAATGGCATACGCCGAAAAGCGAAGGTGCCATAGGGGTAGGTGAAGGTAGTCTTTTCTTGTCATCCAAAAATACAGATACTTGATTGTACCCTGAATAACCATCAAGAAAACAGAAGAAACTTTGTCCTGCTAATTGTTCTAAGATTTGGTCTATGAAGGGCAATGGAAAATGGTCCTTCCTAGTAACGGCATTTAGTCTTCTATAATCTATGCATACTCGCCATCCAGATGATATGCGAGTGGGAAGCAGTTCACCTTCTTCGTTCTCAACCACAGTAATACCTGATTTTTTAGGTACTACTTGAGTGGAACTGACCCATTTACTATCAGATATGGGGTAGATGATTCCAGCATCTAACCATTTTACCACCTCTTTCTTTACTACTTCATGCATGTTTGGGTTCAATCTCCTCTACATATCTCGATGGGGTTTGGCATTTGCCTCAAAATGAATATGGTGCATGCAAATGGAGGGGTCAATTCCTTTTAAATCAGCAATGGACCAACCGATAGCCTCTTTGTGTTCCTTCAGAATACCAACCAATTGTGCTTCCTGATTAGGGGTCAAGTTGATGCAATGATTGCCGGGAGGGTGTCATTGGGTCCTAGAAATACATACTTGAGCATAGCAGGAAGGGGTTTCAATTCTAACGTAGGTGGTGATTCTAAAGATGGGACTATTGGTGTACTGGCTAATGTGGGCAATGGCTCATACTTGATTGTCCATGGAGGAGTGTTTTATCGTGTGTGTATCCAACAAGGTGTTAACTTCTTTCATATATCCCTTAAAGTTATACACTCCAAAGTGAGCCAAGCAAGTATCTAAGGGGTCTGGTGCTAGAATTATGGGTGTTGCATCTTCTATAATTCTTCCAGTGTATCTACTTCGAAGCAACTATCCATTGATGGTCCTTGAAAAGTACCAAACACATTCAGTCTCAGTTTTTTATTCCCAAATGATACATCCATAACTCCTGTCCTACAATTAATGCATGCATTTGCCGTAGCTAGGAAGGGTCGTCCTAAGATAATGGGAATTTATCTTGGGTTGCCACTTAGTTCCATATTGAGAATCAAAAAATCAACTGGAAAGTAAAACTCATCTACCTTGACCAAGACATCCTCAAGCATTCCACGTGGTTCCTTAATCTGTCGGCTAATTACAGTGTGACTGATGTGGGTTTCAGTTCTCCGAATCCAAAAGTTCATACACCGATTTAGGTAAAAGATTCACACTTGCCCCTAAGTCCAGAAGAGCTTTTTCAATGTGATAATCTCCTATAATACAGGAAATGATGGGAGCTCCTGGGTCCTTAAGCTTTGGAGGAGTGGCATGCTGGAAGACAGAACTAGCCTGTTCAGTGAGGCATACTTTCTTTGAGATTTGTGATCTAGATTTACTTTTTGGGTGCACAAATCCTTCAAAAATTTGGCATAAGCAGGGACCTGTTTGATTGCATCTAGAAGGGGAAGATTAATTTAGATTTGCTTAAACAATTCCAACATCTCATCGAGTTTTCCTCCCTTCTTATCTGCAGGAATAGGGCTTTTCAGGGCATCCAAAAATGGGGCTTTAGGCAAGTAAGATGATTCCAGTGCAGTTGGTTCATTCTCTATTTTAAGGTCTCCTTGTTCTTGGGTGATTTGGCTTCGTTAGAGGTTTAGGGTCGGTCTCATTGGTTTTACTAGTGTGTTCAATGACCTTCCCACTTCTTAGAGTCATGATTGATTTGGCATGTTCAGAAAAAGTTTTTGGGGTATTAGAGCTCTCAATCACAAATTGCCCTCTTGGGTTGCTCTCGGGTTGGCTAGGTAATTTTCCTCCTTCTCTCCTACTGAATGCAGTCGCTAGTTGACCTATTTGGATCTCTAGCTTAGCAATGGATTGTGTGTGGGAGTTAAGGGTCTGAGTGTTGACTTCTAATCGTTCTAGTGCTTTCAGAACTTTTTCCTCAAAAGCTGAGCTGTGACCAGTAGTAGATGGTTGAGGAGCATTTTGAAATTGATGGTATGGTCCATGCCTATATGTTGGGTCCTGATATTGAGGTCGAGGTACGGCAGGGCCAACCACTGGTTGTGGTCTCCAGAAAAAATTTGGATGGTTTCTCCAGCCGGGTTATAAGTGTTCGAATATGGATCATTTCCTGATCTGTGAGCTTGTTGGACTTGAGCTTGCTGAACCTGCTCGTGCATAAACTCAGAAAATTAAGGTAGGCTGGCATTCACTAACAAAATGGTTCGGATTTGCACACAATGCACAAACTTCTTGGATTGGGTTAGGTGGAATCGGGGATTGTCCAGTATTTAGAAGATGGTCGAATTTTTGGGACAGTTCATCTACCTTACTGTGGATATCCATGACGTTTCCAATCTGATAAATTTCACTTCTTTTTTGTTGAAGCATGGGTTGTTCTCTAGAGATGGCAGACATATGATGTAGGAAATTCTCACTAAGTACTTCAAAGAGCTGGTAGGCTTCATCCTCACTCTTTAGCATGCATGTCCCACCACATGATGCATCAACCATTTGTCGGTGTTTCTCTGATGGACCATCATAAAAATATTGACAAAGTTGCCATTTAGGGACAGCATGGTGTGGACATTTACGAATGAGGTCACTTAACCTTTCTCATGTCTCATAAAAAAGTTCACCCTCCAATTGGAAAAACTAGTGATAGCTTTTCTAATTTGATTTATTTTTCCAATTGAAAAGTATTTCTTGAAAAATTCTTTCTGAAGATGATCCCAAGTTGAAATGGTTATAGAGTCTAAGGAGTTTAACCAATGCTTGGCTTTGTCCTTAAGTGAGAAAGGGAACAGTTTCAACCTAAGGGCATCATCGGAGAAGTTTTGGATTTTTACTGTGGAACAAATTTCAAGAAATTCATCCAAGTGTTTGTATGGGTCCTCATTACTAAGTCCATAGAATGATGGCAACATTTGAATAATGCTAGACTTAATCTCATATTGGGTAGCTTCTACTGGAGGTGCTTGAATGCTTGGAGAGTAGGTATACGAGGATGGAGTGAAATATTCTCTCAATGGGCATGGAGGATTAGCCTCACCAGGTGCAGTCATGTTTCTAACTCGGATAGTCCTATGAGTCTTTTCTAATTCTTCGTCTAATGGTTGCAAGTCGGGTTTTAGTGATCGTCGACCTAACATGCAACTAAAAGGTCTATATAGGACTATCCTAGTCTGTTAAGGATTATTTTATTTTATTTTATTTAAGAGGAGAATAGAAGAGAGAAAAGAGTTCTAAAGAAGAGATCCTAAGAAGTCCTAAAACTAATAGAAGAATTAGTTGTGGTTAGATTTTAATTACAATCAAGTTAGCAGCAGTGGACTCTCTATCCTAAAGTTATCCTAGTTCTAGATAGCTCCTAATTGTAGTTAGCCTTCAAGCCCTTCAAGTCAGAGCTTGACCAACCAACTGGCCAGATAAGTGTAAGATTGGTGGGAGTCCTCCCATTGCTTTTCTTAGACACCAATTAAATTGGCCAGGTCAGCAAACGGAACCAATTAAAAACCACCTTCCTTCGGGCCCAGTCATCCCACAAACCACTTGCCTAGATAGCAGCTAGCTGACCAAGTCTAACCTGGTTTAACTCTCAGGGTCACTTGTCCTAATGAGCTCGAAATCCTTAGGGGTCAACATCTAATTAATTTTAGATTAAGGTCTAGGTTATACAAATGCAAGGGAGTGATTTGTGGGCCAAGGAAGGGTGATCAAATCCCCACCTTATCTTAATTAATGGGTTGCGCCCTTAAAGTTCATTATGGAGATGCAATGCAAAGAAACAAGGTGTCCAATCAAGTTAGAAATTTTTATATTTGAGGTTACGCTATTTTAGTTAAGTGTTATGAAATGTCAGTGGTTTTTTTTTTTTTAATTCAACTGTGCCAAGATCTCCGGCAACGGTGCCAAATTTGATGCGTAGTCATTGATAGCACCAAAAATAACTCTACTCACTACGTAGGTAGGATGAGTCGAGATCGTATCCTCAGAGACCTTGGGCTAAGTTGAGATTGCAAAATAAAAGAAAGAAGCATTGTTTTGATTTAGAAAATAAATTATCTTAAAATTGATGTAATTAGAAAATAAAGAGCTCGAGAGTTTTGAATTAATTTTGCACTAGTAGAGTTGTATCTTTTTTTTAATTAAATAGATGCGATTAATCTTAGAAAAATACCTATCTTTCCTCGCACACCCCATACCCGTAGATCATGGTGCGTCTCCAAAAGTACTAGGTAAACAACTCTTCTTTCTTTGGCATGCCCCGTACCCGTAGATCACAGCGCATCTTCGGAAAGTAAAAGTTATTCCTAATATTAATCTAACAGGAAAGCATAAATAAAAGTATATGAAAGATAGTAAATAAAGAACTCATGACGATTTAAATAAAAAGTATAATCTTTATTACATATAAAGAAATATAAGAAGTTTAGAACAATAAACCCACTCTGTGTCGTTACAAAATTTCTTCTCTACTCCCGAGACTGCTAGCCTAGCTGCTCATGGAGTAGTCCCTTTCTCTTCCTCTATGCAAGGCTCTAGAAAAATTTTTAGGCTCTCCCTTCAAATGGGAGTACAAAAGCCTTTTTATAGGTGTTAGGAGGGAGGAGTTTTACATGGTTTTTAGATGTGGGACTAAAGAAAATACTAAGGATTAAAAGATGGATGGATGAAATGGAAAGATCACAAGCAGATAAAAAAAATACAAATTCTTCCTCTTGAAGTATTTTCAAATATTATATTTTTTCCTTTAATTTCCATCTGCTATCTGTTCGCCACTGTGTCCGTGCATCCACAATGCCGTGCGAACCCGCTGTACCACGCATCCGTTGCTGCGCGCCCACCATGCTGCGCGACCCTTTTTGATTACAAAAAGAAACTTTTGTTTCTTTACAATGACGTCTATATCTTTTTTGGGTTCCTTGCATAGTATCTTCATTTTCTATAATACCCTATGCATCTTTCTTTTGTTTAAATTTTGTTTTAATTCTAATTTTCTTCAAACTTGAGTCTTTTTGATCTACGAATCGAACTCTTTATATCGGCGATCACCTTTCCTGTAAAACATAAAAGGAAGCATCAAATTCTTAATAAATAAAATAAATTAAATATAATTTTTTACTTTAAATGACTTAAATTAAGTGTTTATCAGTAGGGTTAAGAGGACTCAGGCCGATATTGAATAAGAGTTGTTCCTTCAGAAGTTCAGAGAGGAGGGGGGCTTGATAGGCCTTGAGCTTTTTGGAGGCTTTGAGGTGTCCCTTTTAGGCTAGAAGCCCGACGGATGGAATCCCTCAGAGAGCCCCAAGGGGGTAATCCCAACTCCAAGGTCGGGCATCGGACATAGAAGAACCTCTCCTTCCAGTTGTGGATAGAAGAGGGGGCGCCTTTCAGCAACCCCTTTCTATCGAACTGGAGGAGAAGTACCACCAGTCTTTGTCGAAGGATGATGCTTGAAAGTATAGAAATTCCTAAATAGAGAAAGGGTTGGCTGGACTTTGGCTAGGCGACAGAGGGAAAGAAACCCTACCAAAAATCTAAAGGAGTTCGGCACTATAGAAACTAAAGAAATATTTAGAAAGCGGAAGAGAGCGATGACAAAAGGTGTAAGCGGAAGTCGAAGTCTGATGCGGAAAGCCTCTTGGTATAAACAGAAGCTGCCAGGGGGAGGAGTGTGGCCCGGCCAGTTGGCCCGGGAAGCTCCAGCTCATACTCCGGAGGAACCCCGTACTGAATCCTAATTAGTAAGAGTTCCTCCAGAGTCAGAGAACAGGGAATGGTGTCTGGTACGAAGATCGGATGAGGTTCATCTACAGAACTGAGTTTTCGGGAGCTGGGACAGACGAACTCCTAGAACTACTAGAGGAAGAAGTGCTGGAGGACATTATAGATCGAGCAAAAATCCTAAAAATTTAGAAAAATCAAGAAAAATAAGAGATGGGGCGCTTGTGAAAAATTGAACAGGCAAAATGTAATAGAAGAAAAATGAAAGAAGAACAGCAAAAGAAAAAGCAAAGAGGGGAGTTTTGGAACTAACCTAGACTGGTCCGAGAAGTGCAGGGATGCAGAGAAGGGATCGACTCGAAGAATGCCTAAGGCGAAAGGGATGGAGCTCTCAGGGAAGAAGAAGAAGGGCACCAATAGGAGGCAAAGTGAAATTCCTGAAAGGGGGAAGTGGGTTTAAATAGACAACAGGGCCCGGTGCAATAATGATTGCGGATCTCCTCTGGCCGACCTACACTCGCCGCATGTCCCACTCACCATGATAAGCTACTGAAAATGGCTGACAGCTGATAAAGTCATTATTGCACCATACCTAGAGCCATGCTCCGACGGGAATTTTGAAAAAATCTTTTCAGATCGCCTTGATTTGAAAGACTCCAGCATCAGCGTGCCAAACACCAAAATATCTAGAAACCATCGAGTGCGGAAGTCGAGGGGGGCAACTTTGGCTGTGAAAATTTTTTGTACTTCCTTCATCCGAAACCCGAACTCGAAAGTAGGGGGACTGGTGTTGGGCATAAAATACCCCCAGTCGAAGTTTGTAGAAGACCGACCCTTCCAGGACTTTTCTGGCTTCCGACCTTGTGTGGCGTCTTTCTGAACCCCCTCGACCGTCCGAGCTTCCATAATACCATCCAACTTCTCTAACAATGAGCTTCTCCATTCATCTACCAGGCCGCTCCAAAGGCTCTCTGGGCTCCACTATCAGTCGATCTTCTACAGTGATCAACTATTCTCCGAATCCCTTCCAAACTTCTTCCGACCACGGATGACCCTACTCTGAACTCCATCCGGACTTCGTCAATATCCGAGCTTCTCCGACAATGAGATTTCTACAGTAACCAGACTCCATCCAAGTTTCTACGATGGTTGACCGCCTTCCGAATTCCACCCGAGCTCCTGCGAGAGCCGAACTTCTACAGCAAGTAGTCTACTCTGAACTCTTACTACGGGTGGCCTACTTCGAATATCTACTCCGAATCTCAGACGAGCTTCTACAATGGGACAGGCTCCACCAGCCAGGTCACTACTCGAGCTTCCATGACAACTGATCTTCGACCGAGCTTCTATAATAAGTGGCCTCCTTTCAGCCTTCTACAAGAATCGGGCTCCATCCGAACTTCCATAGTGGATGGATTTCGGATGAGCTTCTACAACAGATGGACTCCAGCAGCTGATTTCTACAACGGCTGATCGTCTCCGACGTCTGTCAACCTCCCCAGCCATCAACCTTCAATAGCGTCAGTCGGACTTCCACAACACCATCCAGACTTCCACAAGACCCCCAGACTCCTCTAGCAGACAATCTCCCCAATGCCATCCGAAGTCCACCACCGGCCGACCCTCCGCAGATTCTTCATGAAACTAAACTTTCCCAAAAGAAAGTCCCCGTTCGAGCTTCTACAGCATATGTTCCCGCCTGCAGCATCAGTGCTCTAGGCACCCAACAACAGTAGACCCATCATAACCTCGAAAACATCTGAGCTTCTCCTAGATCGACGAGATAGAGAGCCATCCCGCTCCATCAGACATCCCAGCCGAGCTTCAGCCGACAGATCCAAACTCTTTGGCAAGTCACGATAATGGCCACCACCCTACTCCACTCTCTGCAAGGATTCCACGTGGCTCCACCACTCTTTGGCAAGTCGCGACAATGGACACCACTCCACTCTTCGTAACAAACTTCATGTGGCCCTGAACGACCCCTGACGCCACTACTCTCCGTAACAAACTCCGCATGGCTTTGAACGGCCCACTACCAGGCGGTTACAGACGTCGTTGTCAATCAGTTATGCTCTCCGTCTATAAAAAGGGACCTCCAGATACGTTCTTTTCTAAGCTCTAAACTCTATCTCAAACTCTGTTAAAATTTTACTCGAGCACTCCATTTCTGTTGAAGCAGAGTACTGACTTGAGCGTTGGAGGGTCTTGTCGGAGCACCCCCAACTCCGATTTAGACTTCTCTTGCAGGTCCTAGTGGTAGCCGCAGTTATCTCAACTCCAGCTTCTCCGGCTTCGACAGAATTCTGCACCAACAAATAGAAATTTAAAAGTACAAATTTGGTAGTAAGATCTACTATCTAGATCTTAGCATCTACTTATAATAAAAATAAATAATAAAAATTTAAAAGTATATAAAAATAATTTCTGCATTAATTAAAAATAAAATTTAATTATAAAAAATTTTAAAAAATAAATAATTAATTAATTAAAACTGTAACAAAGATTTTGAAGTAGATTAGTATAGTCTCATCAGAAAGATGGCTGAGACCTCTCCTTCTTCCTTCAAACTTCTCAGAGCAAATTGGGCTTCCTCTTCTTATTCCTCTTTGGATTTGATCTTCGAGATGGTGTAGGTATAGAAATAGCATAGGAGATAAAACTCTTCTTCTCAACACCTCTTGCTTCGAAGCAGCCTTCAACCCAAGCCTTACTTGATGCCCCCTCTCTATGCTTTTTCCTCTATTGGATACTTTTTCTTATATGCTTGGACCCCTTTTTATTGCCTTCCTAGCCTTCTGATATCAGATCTCTTGATTATCCAAGGTTTTCTCACATTTCAGGAGTCCTGGATGCTTCAAATCTCTCAAAATTGCATCCAAAATGTGTCTAGGTCAAAAATCCATTTTCTAGCTATTGGATTGGAATCAAATGCTTTAGATCTGACCAAAACCACACCTTATCAAATCGAGATCATGTCAGCCATCAGATCTCAACTGAGATTGAATATGGACCATTGATCAGTGCAAAATCTCTTCTCTATTTCACTTTTCCTAGCCGTATCAACCAGGATCATTGGATCAGCCCTTAGGTCGATTTTAGGCCATTGATCAGTGGAGAACTTGGCCATCACCCAAATTCCCTCCCATGTGCCATGATAAAAACCAATTTAAACTATTCCCATAGTCTGCATGTGAGCCCCATGTTGCGTCGCTCATGCACTGCTCTTTAGACCAAGCCCTATTCCATGGACTGCCTGTGGATCGGGCGATCGGTCCACTGTACATTGAGGCTTAAAAATTGGTTTTGGGTTAGATTTTGATTGGTTTTTGGGCTGATTTTTGGGCTTCTTGGGTTGTTTTCCATTTCCAACATTTCTTGTTATGTATGTGACAAAATTGAGTATGGATTTGGGCATAATTGGGCTTAATGTGATAAAATCTTTATGACTCATAATTCCTAAAAAAGATCATAACAAGTATCAAATATAAAATAATAAATATTAAATATTGAATATTTTAATACTTTTTATGCATATTTAATGTATTGATTAGAACATACAAAGGAAGGAATAGAAAAGTACAGCTAAAAATATAATGCACCAGGGGTACCCAGCCCCTATTGCAACCATTGTAGATGCATCCATACAACTAGCCATCACAATACATTCAATAATTCATCTATCACATAGATGTTCCTAGTCCATAACCATTCATCATGCATTTTATAATAATTATATAAAGCATGAAAATAAACTACCCATGTTATTTTAATTGTGATATTTTTTATGATCATGTCACTTAAATTTAATATTTAATTTCATGGGCACAGGACCATCTAGGGTTTTGATGCGGGTTCAACTCTTGATCAAACTTTAATTTTGAGTTAACTATATATCACCTTCTTGAGATAAGTTAATCATTTCTTAAACAAATCCTACTCAAATTAGGTTTGCTAAGATTTGATCAACTAAGACTCAAGTCCTAGTCAGATTAGGTCAATGACAATTAGATCAACTTTAATTAAACATAATTTTTAATCCAATTAGAACTACGAATCTGGTTTGATCTATAATCATAAACCCCAATCCGATTGGGTCAATGAATTGTAGTCAACATCAAATCCATCAATCGAAAATCCTAATTATTGTTTGGAGCATCTCTTTTATCATGATCAAATTTTTCAGCTGCCCACATGCCTAGGACAAGAACCGTGATGGAAGATCCACTATGATGAATGCCCAATCTATGGCGGACGACCCTTGGGTCTAGGGTGAGCTCATCATAGGCAACAACCCTATGTCTTGGCAACGTACATCACATGTAGCATTCCAAAATTTCATGCATCGCACACACAAGACTTACAGTTTCATGAAAAATAGATCGCAAGATCTATCCTAAACTTATCACACAAGTCTAAAAGCCATGGAATTACATATCAAGATTTGATCATAGATTAATAACTTTTATTCTTAGTGAAGCATGCAACAAAACAACAATTAAACATCAAATAAAAATCAGATTTTGACATAACATGAATTTGATCTAATCAATATCAAATAATAACATGATGTTTGATTGAATCAATTAAGGGTGGCTCTGATATCACTGTTGGGTTCTGGTCGCGCAGCAAAAAATTATTTTCAAAATTTTTTACATGCATTCAACTATTGAAAATAAGTTTTAACATTTAAAATATGCAAACCAGAACACATAACCTAGGAACACCTTGATGATTGAATTAGATATTTCAAGCAAGCATTAAGGTAAGAGATTATATCTTTCCGAAGATGAGGATCTGGTGAACAATGATCTCCAACGAGACACTAAAGTAGGTGTCCTCTAATGGTGATCCACATGGGATAGATTAGGTCATTTTCAATTCGATGTATTGCTGCAGCCTTCTTCATAAAAATACTATCAACTTTTCTTCTTCAGAAATGAATTGCACCGCCACTTGATTGCCTTCAAACCTCCATAAAATTCACACCATAGATCTTTTCTCAAAAGATGTCACTACTCACAATTGATTCAGAAATCCAACAATTTAAAATTTCTAAACCCAAGGAATAGCAACCCTTGCCTTTCCTTTTCTCCCTTGTCTCTTCTTTCTATTTTTTTCTTCTCTCTTTTTCTTTGTCTTTATCATAGATTTTTTCTTTCTTTTTCCTTCACAAAACCCATGCCTTATCCCCTTATGGAATACATGCCACAACCATAGGTAGCACCCCCTATTTATAAGAGTCCAAGGAGCATAGAACACTTCCATCGGCACTACATATCTTGGCATTCCACTTCCTTCACGTGGAGAAATAAATTCAGCGCATGAAACAAAAGAGGCATGGAGGAATTCTAAGAGTAGAAGGACTCTCCTTTCTACATTAGGAAACCAAGGCACCATCACATGGCACGTCCAATAAGTAACTGGCATGAAATATTAAGGGAGGTTGTTAAATATAAAGGACTTTTCCTTTTATTCAATGCAAATAAGCGGTGGACATCCTATTAATTAAATAGCATAGAAGATCCTTCACGCAAAAAGATTCCTTCTCTTCTGCACCCACAAATTACAATGATCCATCTGATGGTGCATTTAATAAAGCAAACCATGGGAATAAATGGCAAGGGTTTTAAGAGGAGTGCTCTAGAAGGACTCCTCCTTCTAGACACACATATAATATGGGATGCCCCCTTTTATTTGGCATGGTAATGTGGCATGGAGATGTTTATTTCCAGATGAAACTCTTTCAAATGGATTGGTTAGGTCAAGGCAATAGGAATGGGGTTAGCACAAACACCTTTGCACCAAATCCAATTGAAAACTTGGATTAATTCATGTGCTAGCAATTTAATTAACCGATAGGATTTATAAGAAATCCAATAAGAGATCAAGATCAAATTTCTAATATGTGTGATTTATTAGGTTCCATATCTAGCTAGCAGTGGACTTAGGCTTATGACCTAAACCAATCTAATTAAATTAGGTCAGTCTAAATGCATCAATTAATCAGAACACCTTTAATTAATTTTTAAATTAAACTCTTTTAATTCTTACAAATCTACAAGTCAGAATTGATATCTAGAAATATGTCATAACTATCCAGAAGATATAAAATTTGGTGAAAATACTAAAATCATCCTTCTATGGCGAGTTATCGTGTAATTCAATCCTTCGATCACACAACATCCCAAATAGGCTATGGATATGGAATCATGTCAAGCTCAAATATTTATCCATATATATCTCGATCTGATGATGATGACTCAATAGATGAATCAATAAAATACTTTCTACTATTCATCCCTACTCTGGCCAGAGACTCTCTAAGTCATCACCTATGAGACTACATAGGATGTTCTCTCCTCTTATAAAGAGTGATCGATTCCTTATTGATCACTCATAACCTTCATGCACACTTCACCATATCCAGAACATCCCACACATATCTCAAAGAGTCATGCTAGAGAATGAACGAAGCATTGATCCATACACATAAGGTACCATGATGATCTTATGTCTAAGGATCACTTGCACCACTCCCACTGGAGAATCATCTTTTGACATATTGTAAGGCTTCATCAGATGTTCTCTATGTGGATTAGTTCAGTGAACTCATTCTCTAATGAGCACCCACATCCTTATATTAGTGTCACCACATAAATGATTGTGAGATAAATCATCTTCTTCATCATACATATATAGGATGTACCAGTCCTACCAACATCATCGATCTCTGACTCGATGATCTTATACTGTAAATATTTTAGACTGGAGCTATCAAGATTTTGGGTCTCATTGGCATGATCTCATCATGGTCCTAAAATTATTGCCCTAATCTATGGAATTCATCATAATCATAAATAAAATATAATACAACAAATGATGAAACATAATACCTCATATATAAAATAACCAATATCATGTACTTGAGTAGAAAGATTATACAAAATAGTCTATCACATCAACCATGCAATTGGCTTGTAGGGTATTATTCTTTCACAAGGGTATTGAGCATGAAAAAATATGAGTAGTTACTAGGATGTCTACTTTCTTGTCAGTGACTAACTCGATATTGTGGTAGTGTGACTAGTTCTTTGATCTACGGTACCTTGACTGTTCATAATGAGATTGCTATAGTTTGACTATATCATAACTCATCTCTTAGCCATACGAAGCCTTGAGGTGTAATTGGCCATAGTAAACTTACTGTAGGAATAGAATGTACACCAAGATGGGATCTATCGACCTCGATAATGAGAAGTAGTCCTATATAGATCTTGAGGCTGAGTCTTAAAGCCCATGGCCATGGCAGTGTAAAAAATAGAAAGGTATTTCCATTAGGTTTCACATCAAACTTGAGTTGATTAATTCTAGCATATGATAAGAATTAGGTTTGACAAGTTATCCTTAACCTATGTCTTGTCGGGGCTCACGATAGAAGAATCGAAGCACATGATAACTACACCCAGAGATTCATCATTCAGTTCAACTAGATTGCCACTACATACTGCTAGGTGTCACTAGTGGATTGTGAGACTAATTAAGAATCATTTTGATGATCAATAATTCTTAATTGATTGAATTGAAAAGAATTCTGATCCATCAAAAAGAGTTTCGATGATATTACTGATAGAGATCACAACATATCTCACTATCAGACAGAATTGACCTATGGGGTCATACAAACAAGAATTTTTATCTAAGATTATACAATTGGGCTAAGTGTAGTCTGATTGGATTAGAATTAATTATGTCCAAGTTTTGGATTTAAGGAAGCCATACTAGCATATGGTTAAACCCATTCTCTCCTACTTGAGTGGGTTTTCTATTAGATAGGGTCTAACCAAATCTAAGCAAGCTCATTAGGACAATAAGAGTTGGAGTCCCTGAAGCCTTTCATCATATAGGAATTAAAGGATGGGGGGCGCCAACTAGCCCCACTTTTCCACATAAAATATTTGGGAGAGATTAGATGGGATGCCTCAAATGGATGTGATCAAAAGGGGTGCCACCTTATGGATAGAGAGAGAGAGGATAGGGATAAAGCTCATCTAAATTTGAAGAGTTCAAATTTAATTTGAGATGATAAGGATAAGAAAGAGGTGGTTATATCTAAATTTAAATTTAGATTTAAATTTGGATTCAAATTTGAAGCATTCGAACTCAAATCGGAGAGGATTGACTTGGGCGACAGCAACCCTTATCTCTTGCACTCACCACATCTGAATTCCTTGATGATTTTGTGTGACAAAATGAGGGGAGAAATTAGATGGGGCAGTGCCTTAGCAGAGTCCTTCTACTTTAAGGCATTTGATCTAATCAAATATCTATAAAAGGCCCCTGTCAAATGATTTGACACTAGTGCTCGTCCTAAGAAATTCTTCATGCCTCCTCTCCTCTTCTCTATGCCATCTCCTCTCTCTTCTCTAATCTCTAATCCTCTTCCACATCCAAAGGTGTTGGGCATTCCATCTAGCGGTCTCGAAGTGTTGAGTTTCGTCTGATCTATGTGAAGAAACAAAAGACTGCAATCAAGCACTGATCAGATCCCTGTCGGAGATTAGATCCAAGGCTGATCCAGGAGCTTACAATTTCATCTAAGAGTAGATGAATCAAAGATGGAGAAAGTATCCTAGTCTGAACCTGAGTGGATATCTGTAGAGGCCAGGCACATGCATGGCTCAACAGTGAATCTTGAGATTCCACGATCATCAGACTGTGGAGTTCTTCTACCCGCACAAGGTGATGTGATCATCTTAATATTTTTAATTATTTAAATTTTTATGTTCTCTTAATCTAGATGCATAATCGATCTGGCTATAATCGAGATCAGATCTCGATCGAATGCATGTTGGATCAAAAAAGTTTTTGAATTCCACTGCACCTTATACTGATCGATCAGGTGTGCGGTTTTTTCTTCAGCAGATGGATATGAAAATTATATTCCTACATGGATATCTTGAGGAAGATATCTATATGAGACAGCCTATAGATTTTACTTTCAGTGATGGAGATCACAAAGTCTGCAAGCTGTAAAGATCTATTTATAAATTAAAGCAAGCTTTTTCGGAGTTGAAACACTCATTTCAATGATGTGATCAAATCATTTGATTTCATTAACAATGAGGAGAAATCTTGTATATACAAAAAAATCAATGATAGTGCTATCACATTCCTCATACTGTACGTGAATGACATCCTCCTTATTGAGAATGACATTCTTATATTGATCTCGATCAAAAGATGGTTGTTCAAAGAATTCTTCATGAAAGACTTACGGGAGGCATCCTATATTTTAGGAATAAAGCTCTATAGAGATAGATCCAAAGGATACTTAGCCTTTCACAGAAAATATATATAGAGAAAATACTGAAGAGGTTAAGCATGGAGAACTCTAAAAGGAGACTCCTACCTCTTAGGCATGGTATCAGTCTCTCCAAGAAAATGTGTCCAAGCACATTTGAAGAGATTTAACGTATGAGCATGATCCCTTATGCTTCGACTATATAAAGCCTCATGTATGCCATTTATATACTCGATCTGATATTGTCTTTGTTGTGAGTGTCATGAGTAGGTATCAATCGAATCTAGAGAAAAAGATTAGATAGCTGTGAAAAATATCCTTAAGTACTTGAGAAGAACTAAAGATTTATTCTTGGTCTCTAGGGAGGATCAAAATTATGGGTTGAAGGATACACTGATTCGAACTTTATGTCTGATCCTGATGATAGAAGTGTTGAAAATTATGCCCTAAAGCTAATTGACTTATTATAAATAATTAGATTTTATATATGAATTATTGATCAATGAATAAAAATTATTTTAACTTTTTCATCACAAGGTGAATATCTTCATTATTAGAACTCTTGTGTTGTGACGAAATCCTTAGAACTATATTATGATCAATAAAAAATAATTTATCGAACAGTTCTTAAATATGTTCACATCAAATGATATGTCATTAATAGGATAATGATATTTATCAAGTGTAGGTCGTTATGTGCTATATAGGTTAGTTTTCTCATAATCAAGGAGTGTGGAGACACTGGTATGACATATGATGAGATGTAGGAGTATATCGTCACTAAACAAGTGACTCATCTGCTACGCACTCTACTGTAAGAGTAGCTCGTGAAACATATGGGCATAAGTATCTCTCAGACCTAAGATCACCATAGTGACATGTAAGCAACTCACTGTACTTAGGTACCAGACTACTTGCATTTCTAATGCAGTGATGAAAGGCTACTGAAAATAGTTAAGTACTTACGAAGTCAGTGTGTGAATCAAGACGGAATTGATCCCTCTAAATTATAGAAGTTAATGCATCACTATATTTTAATTTAGTAAAACTTTAGCTAGGATAATCTAAATGATGGATTTAAAAGACTGAAATATGATGTGGATGACTGTTTCAAGGTTGACAGTTAAACCTGAGGTCACCTTGAGCATTAAGGTCAAAGGGATAAATTATGTAGTAATGATATATCAAGGTTCTTAAATATTGCTTTACAAATATTCAACCTATCTAGACATCGGGTATCATTACTAGATGATCACTTCGATTAGTATAGAAAAGAGTTTCTATGCTACCGACTTAGTGTTCGAACTTATGGAATCGCACACAAAAGTCAAACAATGTAGGAAAGAATTGATCAAATATTTATATGTTCAATTTAAAAGTATGAGATTTGATTGAATATATAGATTAACTTGATTGATAATTAAGTTATAGATCATATAGAATTAAACATTGACTATCTTTAGCTAGCACTGTGCATGATGTGCGTTTGATTTCGAAGATGAATTAAATCAAATCAATGATCCAAGCGATTATAGAAGAATGGATTGAGTTCTAATTACTTTAGATCAGATCTAATCTAATTAGACTTAATTTTATTAAGGCTTGGTTGTGTTAATTTATCAAGTTGAACTTGGACAAGAATCTTAATTAGATTAGGATTAGTAGCCTTTTCAAAATTGATTCGAATCGAATTTGAATTGGATTCGAATTGATCCAAATCTAAATCAAATCTGATTTGATACACTTAGTCACTTTCTTTAGATATTCTCTCTTCTTATGGGCTGGCCAAGGTGGTTGGGAAGGGGCTGGAAACAGTCTCCTCCCCTTGCGTGTGTGCCATAATGAAAGGAGACACATCTCCTACTCGCATTAGGATTCCTCATATTTTAAGGAGTTTGGATTTGATTCAAACATAAAACATTCTTTTCCTAGCATTCAAAGGTCTTTGATTTGATCTAAGACCTCTTGTCTGTATAAGGATGAGTGTGGAGAATGAGGAAATCAATCAATCAAAGGCTTGGCATGGAGATCCCTTGGTGTGGGTGTCCGCTCTCTCTTGGGCATTACCTAGCACTAAGCATCTCTCGCCTCTTGAGTCCTCCCTCTCTTTGTGGCAGTGTGTGGGCTATTCCCAAAACTTGAGATTAGATCTCAAGTATTCCTCTCCTTCCTCTCTGAAGAAAGAGTTCATCCCTCTTTTACAGTATTTGGCGTGCATGCAAAGTAGAAGATCTGTGTGCATACGGATCTCGTGAAGCATATTGATCGAGGAGCTTCTTCAACCTTGATTATTTTTCATTATGAATCAAGGTGAGAATTCATAATTATTATAAAAATTTTAATTACTAATTTATTCTATCTTCTTGACATCCGATGCGATCGAATGAATTTTTTCTTTAATTGTATCAGAGCTAGTCCTATATGCTATAATCGCATAGTCAAATTTTGAGATTTTTTTGATTTTTTGATCTGATTTTAAACCAAAATTTTTGATGTGATTAAATCTTGGTCTCTTCTGATATCTTCTATATACTTTTTATTTGGTTTTGATCAAAGTATCGAATCAAAATCAGTCCCTAAATCCGAACGTTGAAAATTTATTTTAGCAGAATTTTCTATGCATATTTTTATACTGATTTAATACCTGATTATGTATAGATTTAAATCTATTTTAATAAATTTTATGTGATATAATTTAATTAGAAAATTGAAATTTGAATCAATCTCAAATCTGAATTTGCTTGATAAAATTTTAGAATTAATTTCAGCATAATATTGATACATGTTTGATCACATCTCTAACCAGAATTTTTCTATACAATCATACATATGTTTGAAATAGATTTTTATATTATTTTAGATCTAAATTAATTATTTTAAATATTATATAAATTTAGTTTCAGATCTGAAATAATGTATCTAATGTGATGATCTAATAGGATTAGATATATAACATGTATGATATGATCATATTCATGTGTATGCCTAGTTTGTTTGACAATTTACATGGTAATGTAATTGATTTTTGAAATTAAATTTTAGGTCATGCTAGCCCAATACTCAAATTAAGAGGATCATCAAGCTATCCAGTCATAAAAGCAAGTAAGATTTAAAGATTTTCTCTTCCTATTCAATGGGGTGCTTTTATGACATGTAAGGGTGCCATTGTGATCAAGTTTCATGATGAAGAATAGCGAAAAAAATTCTAAAATTATTTTGATCATGAATATATTTAGATTAGATCTAAAGTGATTTATAATTAATTATAATTTTAGCAAAATAAATTTAGATATAAAAATTAGATTTTATGATCTAAATTGTATGATTGCATATGATGTAGAAATTTGAATTTCTATGATACATATGATGTATACATAAAATTGATACATATTTAATTGTTAAATATAGTATTTGAAAATTATTTTTTGATTTGAAACATATGGTATACTTCACTTGAAATTCTAATAGAATAGTTTTACAAATTGAAACATATATTTCACACACTTAATTTGAAATTAAGTTTTTAAAAGGATCTAGATTTGAGAATTGAAAATTTTAAGATACCTCATAAATCAATAGGCTATGGGTTAGTATGAATCAAGTCATCTAACTGGGTTAGAACTAGGGTTAGAAACAAATATGGATCAATTAAAAAAATTAATTATATCTAATCAAATATTGAATTATATTAGATTAGAATTTCTCTAGATCAATCTCAATAGTTTAGCTTGATCAAGTTCATATTTTTGACCATACCAATTGGACCATGATCGTAGCTCAAAGTTTAGCCCAAATCCTTTGGTTGACTGAATTGAAACTAATCGATCAATTAGTATCTAAGGTAAGTTTGGTAATATTGCAAGGCAATTTGATCGATGGTTTTTAATTGAGAGTCTGCTTATGAAGCCATTACGATGGTGTCTAAGGCAAGCCAAAGTAGACCCTCCCATCGATCTCACTTACCTGACAAATTTGATAGATCATGTTTTAATTAGATTAATAATTGATTCAAGCTGACCCATGCCATTAAGATAAATTAGTATGACTAGTTTAGATGTCTCTAGACCAGCTTGTATGAAGTCCTCTTCATGACTTGGTAAAGTCAGTGGGAGGATTTATGACTCATAGGTCAATCTTTTCTCTTATTCTCAAATCATTAAATCAAATCCTCTAAATTACTATGTCCTTAAAATGATATAGTTATGGGGATAACTAATTTATAGCTTCATATTAAGATGCATGATAATGCATCCAATATTCTAAATAGGTATTGAAGGTGCCACACGCCTAATGTCTATTGGGTATTGAAATTATCATTCATCATATGGCCATCTTGTTGTGCCCTTCAGATCAATGGTCAGGTTGGCTGAGCCACACTCGGGGACATTCATTTGTTAGATGCACTTGGTGTTGTCATACTAATGGTTGGACCTAACCAAAATTTTAGTGGAGGTGCTACACGCCTGCTGAAGAGATGCCTGAGGCAAAACCTAATTGCTAAAATTATTTAGTGAAATAGTTGGTTAAGAACCTACCTATGGATGCACTACAGTTGGTCGAGCCACACTTGGGCCTGAATGCAATCTATATAGATTCTAGTACCTGCTAAGGGATTAATATAATTTCTTAATTGGAGATAGAGACTATCAATTCGTATAAAATAATGAAAGGACCTTTAGACTAAAGTTCATATTTTTAGAATTTAAATAATTCATATACTAATAGATTTTAACTTTTTTTAGCTATGGCCAACACATTATCGCTCTGATTGCTGTTGGACAGTGACAAGCTTAGCAAACCAAATTTCGATAACTGGTATCGAAAGCTTAAGATTGTCCTAGAGTATGAAAGGATACTGTATGTGCTTATAGATCCCGCATTCGAAAAACCTACTGCCAACACACCCCATGCTGTGAGAGATACTCATATGAAATAGCTCAGTGATCATCGTATAGTGCATTGCATCATGAAGGCAGCCATGAATGATGAACTTAGCCGTAAGTTTGAGGATGCATAATCGAGGAGATGATTCAATTGTTGAATGAGTCCTTCGGCACTCCTGAGGATGCTGAGAGACACGAAATCTTCTGCACTGTGTTCAATACCCGTATGCAAGGAGTGTTAGTCACAAATCATGTATTGTACATGATCTAGCAGATTGAAAATTTAAGCAAACTTAGTTTTCTGTTATATGAACAGTTGGGCAAGGATGCTATCATAAACTTACCACTGAAATCTCACCTATCCTTCTTCAGTCATTATAGAATGACCAAGCCTACAGTGAACTACTATGATTTGATAAAATTGCTGCAGACATTTGAGAAGGACCATCAGCTCCAAAAGGAGCCGATGCATGTTGTGGGAGGATCATCTATAGGTCATCATTCCTCCAAGAGAAAAAGAAGAAAAAGATACAGAAAAGTCATTCCGCCAATCCAAAGCTAAAGTAGGACAAAAAGTCGAAAGTTAACAAGAGCCAGGCAAAATACTTCTTCTACAAGAAGCTAGATCATTGGAAGAGGAATTGTCCTACATATATTGCTTCTCTTGATCCAAACAAGCCAAAGAATAAGAGAAACAAGCAATCAGTTGCTTCACAAGATATTTATTAAAGAAAAAATGGATAGTTCAAAGCATGTATTTTTAAAATTTTATAGTGAAAATTATAAAATTAAATATATAAATCTTCTACATATACCTTGGATCAAATCTAAACTACCATTAAAGATCTATGACATAAAAATTTTATACATATAAAATCTGACATAAAATAAAAACTGCATCAATTACATCGATGCTCTGAATCAGATCTAACCTTTAGATCACATCGATTGAGTTCAGAACTCATCACCTTATCATGGGTAGATGATCACCACTATTGGTAGGCATGGTATGAAGCTCTTTCTGATGTCGAGTAGCTGTACAGATAATCTGGCCTCTACAGATCGTCCACTCGAAGCCCCTGATTGGATCATCCTTCTTGGGAGTGCTAGATCGCGTTGAAGATTCTTGATGGCTGATCCAAGCTTCTTTCTTTGAATCTTCTATACTCCTCCATATCGGAAGATAAAGCTTTATGAGAAGGTGGTGGTGTGGAAGATTGGGCAAGACTCATTCTTGCATTTTTCCTCTCACAAAGTCTAGAATCAAAACCCTAGAACCCACCCGACACCTCACGTCCAAGAGGAAGATCACTTCCTCTGTTTCTCACACACGAAAGCCCGACCAACTCTCAGGTTTTCACACCTTAACTCAGAGATTTCTCACACCAAAATTCACTCTTTTTGTTGCATAAAACTCATCCCTTCTTAAGGGTGGCATCCCATGAAAGATGAGGATGAGAATAAGATAGTTTTGGTTCAAGTTCAAATGTTAGTTGATCCTTATCATCAATTCAAATCAAATTTGAATTAAACTTTGAATCAAATTTTATCTACATCTTAGAAACTCAGATAGTGGCTGACCAATATTAGAATGGTACAAAAAAATTCATGCAAAAATACTTTGTGCATGGGGAAAGGTGGCGACGTGAACAGAAAAGTCTAACTTGATTTGGACTCTAAATTTTTATTCAAATTCAAACCCATTTGAACTCAAATTTAAACCAATCAATTTTTAATTCAAAAAGATATTAGATGTGGGCATGAAACTACATCTCAAAGTGAGAAAAAATTCATATAAAAAATTTCTCACATGAAGAAATAGAGGGCACAGAGAAAGGAGGCATAAGGGATTTGAACTCGAATTGATTTCTCATCCAATTAGATTCTTAACCCAATTGAATTAGGTTAAACCCAATTGGACTACTAAACCTAATATAATTAGATAGCAAATAATTTTGATTAAATTTTAATCAAATCAAAAATTAATCGAGCTCAAGTCCTGATCAAATCAAAAATTGAACACCCTTAGCAATTAGGTCATCTCATAATCTAATCGGATCAAACTAAATTGAATCCAATTCAATTAGATTTGATCCAAATCTCAATGCTCAATCAAATTAGGTTAATTAATAATTTAATTTCTAATCAATCCTCCTTCAATTCACCAATAATTAGCGAATTGATTTATTGCAACTTTTGCACAGGGTTAATCATCAATTGAATTGATTGTTTTATCCTAGAATGATTCTTAACCGTTGATTAGCCATATGATCTGTCAGAAACTTCATTTGAGTATTACTCCATAGGTTTAAACCTAAGTCAGTAGTATAAGAACAATCTTCTATACCAATCAAAGTGACCGTCTAGTAATAATATCCAACATCCAGATAGATCGAAAGATTGCAAAGCATCGTTCAAAAATCTATTGGCATATGGTTACCGTATAATTCATCCTTTTCATCAAATAATCAAGGTGACCTAAAATTTAACTGTCAATCCTGATATGGTCATCCATATTGTATTTTAATTTTTTTAAATCTATCATATGGATTACCCCAATCGAGATTTTACTAAATTAAAATAAACTGATACATTAACTCTTACTTTTCCAATGGGTCAATTCCATCTTGACTCACATACTGACTTCGCAAGTACTTGACTGTGCTCAAAAATCTTTCATCACTGAATTAAAAATTCAAGTAGTCCAGCACCAAAGCACAAGAGTTGCTTGCAAGACACCGTGGTGATCTTAGATTGGAGGGACACTTATATCCATATCTTTTGTGAGCTACTCTTGACAGTAGAGTACTCAGCAGTATATCACATTTACTGAGATGTACTCCTATATCTCACTTGCATGCCATGCCAATGTCTCTGCACTCTTTGGTTAAGAGGACAACCAACGTATATGGCACACAACAACCTATACTTGATATAGCTATCATCCTAATAATAGTATATCATTTGATCATGAACTTAAGGTTTAAGGACTAAAGAATATATCCTCCTATATCGAATCTGTTGGATACAAAATACCCCTCGATCGAAGTTTGTAACAGACTGATCTTTCCGGACTTCTCCGACAATGAGCTTCTCCATCCATCTACCGTGTCGCTCCAAAGGCTCTCTAGGCTCACTGTCAGCCAACCTTCTACAATGACCAACTATTCTCCGAACTCCTTTCGGGCTCTGTCAATATCCGAGCTTCTTCGACAATGAGGTTTCTACAGAAATCGGACTCCATCCGAGTTTCTACGGCAGTTGACCGCCTTCAAGATTCTAACCGGGCTCTTGTGAGAGCCGAACTTCTACTACGAGCAGTCTACTCCGAACTTCTACTATGGACGGTCTACTCTGAACTTCTACTACGAGTAGTTTACTCCGAACTCCTACAGCGAGCGGTCTACTCTGAACTCCTACGGCAGGTGGTCTACTCCAAACTTCTACTACGAGCAGTCTACTCCAAACTCCTACAGCGAGCGGTCTACTCCGAACTCCTACGACGGGCGGTCTACTCTAGATATCTACTGTAAGCAAGTTCCATTTGAGCCTCTGTTGTAGACAAATTTCTTCCGAACTTCCATTACAGGTAGACTTCAGCCGAGCTTCTTCATAGTCGGATCCCAGACGAGCTTCTACCACAGGGCGGGATCCACCGGCCAGGTGTTACTCCGAGCTCCCATGACAACCGATCTTCGATCGAGCTCTAACAATAAGCGGCCTCCTTTCGGCCTCCCACAAGAATTGGACTCCGTTCGAGCCTCCACAGTGGATGAATTTCAGATGAGCTTTCCAATGGATGGACTCTGGCAGTTGGATTCTTACAACGACCAATCGCCTCCGACGTCTGTCAAACCTCCCAGTGCCATCCGAAGTCCATCGCCAGCCGATCCCCCACCAGATCCTTCATGAAACTGAATTTCTCTGACGGATCATCTTCAGATGAGCTTCCACATCAGGTGAATCCCAGACAGACTTCTCTAGCAATCAGATTCCTACCAGGCTTCACCAACGGAAAGTCTCCATCCGAGCTTCTACAGCAGATGACTCCCACCTGTAGTATCAGTGCCTAAGGTATCCGACAATAGTAGACTCATTAGCAGCCTCAGAGACATCCAAGCTTCTCCTAGATCGATGGGATAGAGAGCCATCCCGCTCCATCAGATGTTCTAGCCAAGCTCCAGTCGATAGATTCAAACTCTTGGCAAGTCATGACAATGGCACTACCCTGCTCCACTCTTTGCAACGGATTTCGTGTGGCTCCACTACTCTCTGGCAAGTCGTGACAACGGACACCACTCTACTCTCCGTAACAAACTCTACGTGGCTCTGAATGACCCTTGACGCCACTACTCTCCGTAACAAACTTTGGGTGGCTCTGAACAGCCCACTACCAGGCGGTTACAGACTCACTGTCAATTAGTTATGCACTCCATCTATAAAAAGGGACCCCCAGATATGTTCTTCTCTAAGCTCAAAAGCTCTATCTCAAAACTCTGCTAAATTTTCCACTCGAGCACTCCATTTCTGTTGAAGCAGAGTACTGACTTGAGCGTCGAGGTCTTGTCGGAGCACCCCCAACTCCAGTTTAGACTTCCCTTGTAGGTCCCAGTGGCGGCCGCGGTCATCTCAACTCCAGAAACTCCGACTTCGATGGAATTCTGCACCAACAGAATTGACGCTAGAGGAAGGGCGGCGTGTGTCTTCGCAGTACCCTTGTTCTTAAAGGGGTGCTCAATGGGACTGTCTCCGGTCATCTTCTCCGACATCCTCTTCTCCTTCCCCTACTAGATCTCCACCTAATGCCTCCCGAATGGCATCCACCAGGCGATCCACGACCTCCGCAACCAGATCTCAGCGATCTCCACAAGACCCGACCTCATCTCCAGCTTCCTAGGCTCCTCCTCCTTCGGTAATGGCGGTCGACAGATTCATCCGATGTCGGCCTGAAGGCAGAAAGGATCGGCCGAGAACTCTGCCACAGCGGAAGCTGTCAAGGAGGGAAGAACAGCCTGGAGATTGGCCTCCAATCAGGATTGTAAACACCATCTCTGGAGGATCCCGGAGGGGAGCGGCCAGTGGATCGGCCGGGCCACCCAAGCGGCAAAAAATTGAAAGATCTATAACCTTTACTGAAGAAGACGCCCGGGGATCCAGTTCTCCCATAATGATGCGGTTGTAGTTTCTTTAAATATCGCTGATTATGATGTACGCCGTGTTCTTGTTGACAATGGAAGCTCGGTCGATATTCTGTTTTACGATGCATTCTCAAAAATATCCATCCCTGATGGCCGGTTAGGGCCGATTAGCTCTCTGTTGGTAGGGTTTACTGGCGATGCTGTGCCAGTGGAGGGAGTAATAACTTTGACTGTACTTGCAGGTCAGTATCCAAAGCAATCCAAAGCACCGATGGATTTCCTGGTGGTGAGGGCACCGTCTGCCTACAACGCAATTCTCGGCCGACCCAACCTCAATGCCCTCTGAGCTGTAGTATCGACCTACCATCTAAAATTGAAATTTCCTACCAGCCAGGAGGTCGGAGAAGTTAGGGGGATCAAGCCCTGGCAAGGCATTGCTATAATATAGCCCTGCAAAGAAGTGGTCAGCCTGACCCCGTCCGATTGATGGATTGGACACCTGTGATGACCTGACTGAAGAACGGGGTGGGCCAATGGAAGATCTTGCCTCAATTCCTTTGAATGATGGAAACGAAGAGCACATGGTGAAGATCGGCTCCAGCTTGGGGAAAGAGGTGCAGACACAACTTATTATTTTCCTACAAAAGAATGCGGATTTTTTGCTTGGGTTCCGATGAACATGCCAGGGATCGATGCTGAGGTCATAGAACACCGTCTAGCTGTTGATCCCAAACACCGGCCAATGAAGGAAAAAGTTCGAAGTTATGCATCGAAAAGACAGATGGTAATAGTCGAGAAAGTTGATAAACTCCTGAAAGCCGGGTTCATCAGAGAGGTCAATTATTCGAGCTGGGTTTCCAATGTGATCCTGGTTAAGAAGCCGAACGATAAATGAAGGATGTGCATAGACTTCAAAAAGCTGAATAAAGCCTATCCAAAGGACAGTTACCCTTATCCAGAATCGATCAATTGGTGGACGCGACCTCGGGCCACAAGCTTCTCACTTTCATGGATGCGTTCTCCGGCTACAATCAAATTCGAATGGTGTTGCTCCTTGAATTGATTTTGATGATTACAAAGCATTTGAGGGGATTACTAATGATTTTGGCTTGGAAAAAGACTTATTGCATTTCAGGGGCAAAATCGTAATTTTATTAAGACCTGATTCAGAAGCCTCAAGAACAAGAACAAAAGACGTGCAATCTATTGGAGGGAATTTCAATATTTTTGAAAGTATATTTTGTAAGAAAATTAGATTTTTATTTTTGAGTTGACCCCATGAGTCGACTCATGGCTTAAAGGGCTGAACGGCACGCAAAAATTTTGGCTGGCACACTCTGTGAGTCGACCCCATGGGTTGACCCCTTGGTATGAGTCGACCCCATGAGTGACCTCTGCTGCTCTGCAGGCCAAAATTATAGAACAGTTATTTTCTGCTCTTTTCCATAGAGGTCAACCCCATGAGTTGACCCATGAATATGAGTCGACCCTATGAGTCGACCCCTGTGACGAAAAAATTCCACAACGGTTAGTTTTTAACCCATTTCAATTACATTTAATGCTTATTTAATGTGCTCTAACGGCTCTATTTCAGCTCAAATTACTCTCCACCATTATTTGAAGTTATATAAAGGGACTTAAAAGAGGAATCAAAATATAGAGAAAGATTTGAAAAAGGTTCTTCAAGCATTCTTTACAACCCTAAGCAAGAGTCCACAAAAAGAGTTCAAGAAACATTTATTTCAAGTTCACCAACTCCTCAAGAGTTCATTCAAGTCTCCAACGACCTTGAGAAAATTTGAAAGAGCTTCCTTCTAATTGTGTAAAGTGTATTTAAAGCTTTATTCGCTCATTAAAGGAGTTTCATCTGTATTTCTGTGCAATTAACTATAATACTCTTTTTGAGTTATTATTTTTATTTTGGAAGGGTTTCAAAATATGGGAAGGTTGATCCGAACTTGAATCGGATTGTATTGGGTTAGTTTGTACCCGAGAAATAAGTGGTCTAGCTTGGGATAGCTAGAGTGAAGGTTCCGATGAGTGTATCAGGTTGAATACAGTTTAATGGATTGGAATTCTCAAGTAGGAGCTTGGAGAGTGGATGTAGGTGCAAGGTTGGCACCGAACCACTATAAATCTTCTTGTTTGTGTTGTTCTTAATTGCTCCCCTTTCAAACTTCTTCATTCTCTTGCATTCTAGCATCCAACTATTACCCTTGCATAAATTACACTCTCTATACTTATCTTGCTCATTGTTAAATATTTTCATAGTTGTAAGTTAAGTTTAAATTTTTAGAAATCCAATTCACCCCCCTCTTGGGTTGCATAGCTAGGCAACAAGTGGTATCAGAGTCCGGTGCTCTAGTCCTACTTTGATTTAACCAATCAAAGAGCTAAAGATCTATGGCAACTCAAGTTGGCACTTCTCTAGCTGAGGGGCAGTCCACTAACCGACCTCTACTTTTCAATGGATCAAACTATACCTATTGGAAAGCTCGGATGAAAATTTTATTCAAGCACTTGACTATGATATATGGAGTATCATAGTAAATGGACCATACACACCCACTAAAATAAGTGATGGTGTGGAATCAACCAAATCCGAAAAAGAATGGGATGAGGTTGATAAAAAAATAGCTCAACTAAATACTAAAGCCATGAATGTCTTGTATTGTGCCTAGATGCTAATGAATTCAATCATATTTCAACATGCATATCTGCTAAAGAAATATGGGATAGATTAGAAGTAACTCTTGAAGAAACTAATCAAGTGAAAGAATCCAAAATTAACATGCTCGTGCATAAATATGAACTTTTTAAAATGGAGCATGATGAATCTATAACTGAAATATTTACTCATTTTACTGATATTATAAATGGTTTAAAAAATCTTGGTAAGTCTTATTCTAACAGTGACCTCGTAAGGAAGATTCTTAAGTCCTTACCAAGAACTTGGGAAACCAAAGTGACCGCTATCCAAGAAGCCAAGGATCTGAACATCCTACCTTTGGAAGAGCTTCTAGGATCACTGATGACATATGAGCTGAGCATGAAACAGCATCAAGAAGAAGAAGTCAAAAAGAAGAGGACAATCACCCTCAAATCCATGGCTCAACTTGATGAAGAAACTGATAATACGAAAAATGAAGAGCAGGATGAAGAAATGTCTCTCATTACTAGAAGGTTTAAGAAATTTTTGAGGAAAAGAAAATAAGAAATGAGGAAGAGGCCACCCACAAAAGGAGAATATAGCAGAGAAAAGGATAAAGACCAACCCCTTATTTGCTACGAATGCAAGAAATTGAGACATTTTAAGTCTGAATGCCCATAACTAAAGAAGGGTCTCAAGAAGTATAAGAAGAAGGCCATGATGGCTATTTGGAGTGGAAATGATGAGTCAAGCTTCGAAGAAGAAGACTCAAATGAACAAGCCAACTTGTGCCTTATGGCATATGAAAATGAGGTAAATTCTGCAACTCCTATTGACTTTACCTTTGAAGAACTTCATGATGCTTTTTATGATTTAATTGATGAACTAAAGAAGCTAGGGGTAAAGAACAAAGAGTTAAAATCAAAGAATCAATCTTTACTAAAATAAAATGAGAGTATTTCAAATAAAAAATCTATCCTGTTTCAAAAAAATCTGAACTTAAAGAATGAAATTGCCAAGCTAAAACCAATAGTTGAAAAATTTACCTGAAGTTCTAATAAACTTAATATGATTCTTGAAAGTCAAAAGGCTGTTTATGATAAGGCTGGCCTTGGTTACAACCCCTTAAAGAAACAAAAGTTTCTAAAAAATATCTATGTAAACTCTTCAAACAACAAGTT
This sequence comes from Elaeis guineensis, assembly GCF_000442705.2. Classification (NCBI taxonomy): domain Eukaryota; kingdom Viridiplantae; phylum Streptophyta; class Magnoliopsida; order Arecales; family Arecaceae; genus Elaeis; species Elaeis guineensis. The sequence goes on along the minus strand of NC_025999.2, from coordinate 52,588,627 downwards.
CTCAAATATTACTTGCTTCAAATGTGGTAAACTAGGTCACAAGTCATACACTTGTCTCTCTAACAAATTCTTAAATTCTAATGCAAAGAAAATATGGGTTCCAAAAGGAACCATTGTGACTAACCAAAAAGGATCCAAGAAAGCTTGGGTACCTAAAGTAAAAATTTGACTTTTGCTTGCAGGTGTGTCTAGCATCCCAAGGAGCAAATCGAAAATGATATCTTAATAGCGGATGCTCGAGACACATGACTGGTGATGAATCCCAATTCATCACACTTGATGCTAAAAATGGAGGGATGGTCACCTTTGGAGACAATGACAAAGGAAAGATCATCGGTATAGATAACATTGGTATCACTCCCTCCAAGTATATTGAAAATATTTTATTAGTAGATGGTTTAAAACATAATTTATTAAGCATCAGTCAATTTTGTGATAAAGGATACAAGTTAATTTTGAATCTTCTATTTACATTGTAACTAGTCCTGTTAATAAAGGTATTAAATTTGTTGGGCATAGACATGGCAATGTTTATATGGTAGATTTGAATGATCTATCTAAAATAAACATGCAATGCCTAGTATCCTTGAATGCTAAGATTAATGAGACTAGTTGGCTTTGGCATCGTAGGCTTGCACATATTAGCATGCATTCACTTTCAAAACTCATTAAGAAAGAATTGGTTATTGGTTTATCCAAATTGAATTTTGAAAAGGATAGAATTTGTGATGTATGCCAACTAGGTAAACAAACAAGAGTTTTATTCAAATTTAAAAATATTATTTCAACTACTAGGCCATTAGAATTATTGTATGTAGATTTATTTGGACCTACGAGAACTACTAGTCTAGGAGGAAAATGATATAGTTTTGTAATTATTGATGATTTCTCTCATTTTACATGGGTTTTCTTTTTGACACACAAGGATGAAACTTTTCAAGTTTTTCTAAATTTTATCGAAAAGTCACAAATGAGAAAGATTTTTCAATACAAAATATTCGAAGTGATCATGGAACCAAATTTGAAAACTAAGATTTTGAAAAGTTTTGTGATAAAAAGGGAATAGGCCACAACTTTTCAGCACCTAGGACATCCCAACAAAATGGGGTAGTAGAAAGAAAAAATAGAACTCTTGAAGAAATAGCCCGTACCATGCTATATGAAAGCAACCTTCCAAGATATTTTTGGGCAAAGCAATTAACACGGCATGTTACATATTAAATCGTGCTTTACTATGAGCTTTGGAAAGAAAGAAAACCAAACATTGCATATTTTCATATTTTTGGTTGCCGATATTTTGTGTTAAACAATGGTAAAAAAGACAAGAAAAATTTGATACAAAATTCAATGAAGTGATTTTTCTTGGTTACTCCTCGTCTAGTAAAGCCTTTAGAGTTTTCAACAAAAGAACCTTAGTAGTAGAGGAGTCAATACATATTGTCTTTGATAAAATTAACGATCTTCCTTCAAGGAAGAATGAAGGTTTTGATGATGCAGATCCTCTTATAGAAGGAATAAAGGAGATCAATCTAAAAGATTCAACAATTCAAGATGATGAAGAACATGAAGACAAACAAGATGAGGAAGGTGAAGAACGACAAGAACAACCTCAAGGTACAAATAATCTACCCAAAGAATGGAGGTATGATCACAATCATCCCAAGAAACTAATCATTGGTGATCCTACACATGGTGTAAGAACTCGTTTCTCACTTAAAAATACATTCAATCATTTTGCTTTTGTCTCTCATCTTAAACCTAAAACTATAGACGAAGCTGAAAAAGATTATAATTGGATTAATGCAATGCAAGAAGAACTTAATCAATTTGAAAGAAATAATGTATGGACCTTAGTATCAAGACTTAAGAACTATTCAATAATTAGCACAAAATGGGTATATAGGAATAAATTAGATGAACATAAAATATAATAAGAAATAAAGCAAGATTGATTGCAAAAGGTTATAATCAAGAAGAAGGAATTGATTTTGATGAGACTTTTGCACCTGTTGCTAGATTAGAGGCAATTAGACTTCTACTTGCATATGCTTACTTTATGAAATTTAAATTATTCCAAATGGATGTCAAAAGTACCTTTTTAAATGGATATATTGCTGAAGAAGTTTATGTAGAACAACCTCCAGGTTTTGAAAATCATGCTTTTTCTAATCATGTTTTCAAATTAAATAAAGCTCTATATGGTTTGAAACAAGCACCCAGGGCTTGGTATGAAAGGTTAAGCAAATTTCTACTCAATAATGATTTTTTAAGAGAAAATGTAGACACAACCCTTTTCATTAAAAGAAGTCAAGATGATATATTAGTGATACAAATATATGTCGATGACATTATTTTTGATCTACTAATGAAACTCTTTGTCAAGATTTTGCAAAGCTCATGCAGGGGGAGTTCGAGATGAGCATGATGGGAGAACTTACATTCTTTCTCGGACTCCAAATCAAACAAACAAAGGAAGAAATCTCCATCATCCAAAGCAAGTACACAAGAGAATTACTCAAAAGATTTGGAATGGAGAACTCCAAACCGATTAGCACACCCATGAGCCCAACATGTAAGCTTGACAAGGACAAAGAAGGTAAATGTGTAGACTTAAAATTTTATAGAGACATGATTGGTTCTCTATTATATTTAACTGCTAGTAGACCTGATATTATGTTTAGTGTTTGCCTGTGTGCTCATTTTCAATCAAACCCAAAAGAATCACACTTGAATGCAGTTAAAAGAATCCTTAGATATTTAAATGGTACACAAACTCTAGGATTATGGTATTCTAAGGACTCACTAATTGACTTAATAGGATATTCAGATGCTGATTTTATGGATGTAAATTAGATAGAAAAAGTACTAGTAGAACTTGCCAATTTCTTGGAGTTAACCTAATCTCTTAGTTTAGCAAGAAACAAAATTCGGTAGCACTGTCTACGGTCGAGGCCGAATACATTGCAGCGAAAGTTGTTGTGCTCAAATCTTGTAGATTAAACAATAACTTGAAGACTTTGGTATCAAACTCAATGAAACTCCATAAGATGTGATAACACTAGTGCCATAAATCTCACTAAAAATCCAATTCAACATTCTAGATCAAAACATATTGAAATCAGACATCATTTTATAAGAGAACATGTCCAAAATAAAGACATAATTCTTGACTATGTTTGTACTGAAAAATAATTAGCTGACATCTTTACCAAGGCCTTAAGTGAAGATAGATTTTGTGAAATTAGGAGAGAACTAGGAATCCTTGATCCATCTGCTTGAGTGTCTCTCTGATTTCAAGGTATCATCACCAAAAATCCTCTTAGCTTAATTCTCATCTTTTTCTTTTGAGATAAAAAATCCAAAATTATCATTCTCATAATCAATTTTTGGGTAAACATACTTCTCCTAATGTTTCAATTTTTTTTTCAAAATTGTTTTATCATTTTTTTGATTTTCTCTGTGCCATGAGTCGACCCTAGGGTAAACTTGTAATATTGACTAAATCCTTCGGGCGCTTTGTTTTTGTTGGAAATCCTCCCTTGAGCCGACCCAACTCTCCATCTTCTTCGTTCCACCAAGCCAAAAGACTCCCTCTCTTCTTCCTCAAACCCAAGTTTTTCCCCAAAACTCTTCTCCCACCATCTCTCACCCTCTAAATCACCCTCTTGGAACCAAGTTCCTCCCTTTCTCCTTCTTCATTTGGAGCGAGTCGAGCTTACCCTAGACTCTACCCGTCTTCTCCAAATCGGCACTCCACTTCTCCAGAATCCTTATCCTTCCACTAAAAACCTTCATCTCTCCCTCACATTTGCTCTCCTAATTCCTTGCTATTTTTGCTTACGCAAATGGCTCCGAAGATGAAGCTTCCACAGAGGAGGAAATCAATTCGCGGGTTGGAGGAAAGTGTGCGTCGGAAGAGACAAGCAATCGAGTCCACTTCTGCTTCAAACCCTGCTCTTGCATCAACTCCAGCTACAACCCGATCACCAATCAGCCCTAGTAAGGTTCTCCTCTCCGATAAGAAGGTAAAGCTCGGCAAAAATATTGATTTCAGATTTTTTGAAAAGGAAGGGTTCTCTATTGGATCAAAAATTAAGGACAATGGTTGAAAATTTTACTGCTCCCTAAAAGAAAATACTTATGTAGATCTTGTTAGAAAATTTTATCTAAATTTGAGATACAGCAATGAAACAGTAAAATCCATAGTGAAGGGTGTAGAAATTAGCATAGATCCTATGCTTTTGGGAGAAATTCTTCATTTACCTTGTGAGGGATACACAAAATGGAACTCCCAGTTAAAGAGGAAGGAATAAATGTTATTCTAGGGAGAACCTTCACTGGAAGCCTAAACAAATTAGAGGCAAAGATTCTTTCCATTGAGATGATGTTGCTACACCACATGGTAACTAAGTTATTTTTTCCTAGAAGTGGTAGACATGATCTCTCTCTAGTCGGGACATCTGCATTATGTATCATGTTATCACTCAAACCCCCCTAAACCTCCCGGCATTGATGTTTGAGGCCATGAGAGAGACCTTGAATAGGTCTAAGGCACATTTGCCTTTTGGTATGGCTCTCACTTTAGTATTTAGGAGGTTTGGAGTTAGCTTTGAGGGGGAGGCAGTAGCTAGGCTATCTCACTCCGACACTATCAACCACCATACTTTGCACCGCATGGATTTTCCAAAACTGATGGTGGTTAGACAAAAGGTGTGGAAGAGAGAGCTGAGGACAGAGCAGAGGAGGAAGGACCATCCTCACCCATCCGTGATCACAGGGCAGTATCACCAGATATTCAGTTTATTTCTGATCACGAGGCTGGCCCGTCAGAGTCCACGAGGAGGCATACTTCAGTTCAGTAGTCGGACAATAGAGCACATCCTTCAGAGATCAGATTGGTTGATGATCAGATAGAGATGATATCTCAGCATGTAGCTTCCATACTATCTCGTCAGTTGGGTACTTCAGCTTTTGCACAGGGATCGACATCTCACGATGTATCTGATAGACACTGATCCCTCACATATCCACTATTTTTCAGATGATTAATGATCAGTCAGTACGCATTGAGCAGCTTGAGGGTTGTATTCTGAGACTGACTGGCAGAGTACTTGACTTGCAGGGGCAAGTGTTAGCTTTAGCCCATCCACAACCGCATGAGGACATCACTAAGGTCTCAGACCTATCTACGAGATAACCAGACTGCGAGGAGTCTTAAAGAGTGGTTTTGACTTTCTGAGGAGAGAGATCAGGGGCTCTAGTGAACATGCTTCCACTCAATTCACTGCATTGTTACAATCTGTTTGAGAGCTTTGAACCTTCTGGACACCATCAGACTCTCACTTGTAGCTCAGTCCTTTGCTTCTCAGCCCTCAGGATCTTCTCACCCCTCCACTCGTGCTGGCACCTCTACCCGTGGCAGAGGCAGACGCGATCGAGGTCGAGCTTGTGGACATAATCCCTCATCTCCTCTCCCCATCTCTAATTCATCAGACTCCGATCCATCCAGTCATGATATCTATTAGATCCAGTGTAGTCTGTCCTATCTTTAGTTTCTAGGATCTATCTTGTAGGCCATGCAATGTAATGTTGACTGATTGACTCTTAGATAGTTTCTATCTATATCTTTTGTACTCTAAGTTGACACTTATGTATTGAAACATCTATATATTCAGTCACTTTTTGGATATATATGTATATGTACTTTGACTTTCAATGAATATCTCTGAATATAATCAAATGGGTTACTTTTAAATCATGAGATACTTGAATAGCAATATCTGTTAAATGAGCAAATTGATATATCTTTTACAATTGCTATATTGAGGGGGAGTAAAACAATAAGCAATAAAGAAACAAGCAATCAAAGAAAGAAGCTAAAGAAATTGATTCCATCAAAAAGAAAGAATAAAGAAAATATGTCCTTTGATTCTATCAAAAAGGGAAGTAGAGAATCTTAGTTGATGCTGTCAAAAAGGGAGAGTAGAGAATCAAAATCAAGATTGAGCAATAAGAGCAATAAAGATTGAACATTAAGCAACAATTCAAAAATCAAGAGGATTTTGATTGAGCAATAAAGATTGAACATTAAGCAACAATTCAAACATCGAGAGGATTTTGATTGAGCAATAAGAGAATAAAGATTGAACATTAAGTAAATTGTTAAATAAATAGGTACATGTGTCATATGCCAAAGAATCAAAATTAGCTTTTTTTTCCAAGCAAATGCACTTATAAGCAAATTTTAAATTTATCTTTAAACTACTTATAATGCATCTCGTTCCAATATTTGACTATAATATTCAAGTAATGCATCTTCATAAATCTGAAATTCATATTCAATGCCTTATATATACTTTTGCTCAAGTTTTTGTCATCATCAAAAAGGGGGAGATTGTTGCTCCTTGAATTGATTTTGATGATTACAAAGTATTTGAGGGGATTACTAATGATTTTGGCTTGAAAAAGACTTATTGCATTTCAGGAGCAAAATCATAATTTTATTAAGATCTGATTCAGAAGTCTCAAGAACAAGAACAAAAGACGTGCAATCTATTGGAGAAAATTTTAATATTTTTGGAAGTATATTTTGTAGGAAAATCAGGTTTCTATTTTTGAGTCGACCCCATGAGTCGACTCATGGCTTAAAGGACTGAACGGCACATAGAAATTTTGGCTGGCACACTCTGTGAGTCGACCCCATGGGTCGACCCCTTGGCATGAGTCGACCCCATGAGTCGACCTCTGCTGTTTGCAGGCCAAAATTACAGAACAGTTATTTTCTGCTCTTTTTACAAAGGTCGACCCCATGAGTCGACCCATGAGCATGAGTCGACCCTATGAGTCGACCCCTGTGATGGAAAAATTTTGCAACGGCTAGTTTTTAACCCGTTTAATTGTATTTAATGCTCATTTAATATGCTCTAACGGCTCTATTTCAGTTCAGATTACTCTCCACTATTATTTGAAGTTATATAAAGGTACTTAAAGGAGGAAATCAAAATATAGAGAAAGATTTGAAAAAGGTTCTTCAAGCATTCTTTACAACCCTAAGCAAGAGCCCACAAAAAGAGTTCAAGAAGCATTTATTTCAAGTTCACCAACTTCTCAAGAGTTCATTCAAGTCTCCAACCACCTTGAAAAAATTTGAAAGAGCTTCCTTCTAATTGTGTAAAGTGTATTTAAAGCTTTATTTGCTCATTAAAGGAGCTTCATCTGTATTTTTGTATAATTAACTGTAATACTCTTTTTGAGTTATTATTTTTATTTTGGAAGGGTTCCAAAATGTGGAAAGGTTGATCCGAACCTTGAATCGGATTGTATTGGATTGGCTTGTACTCGAGAAATAAGTGGTCTAGCTTGGGATAGCTAGAGTCGGAGGTTCCGACGAGTGTATTCAGGTTGAATATAGTTTAGTGGATTGAAATTTTCAACTAGGAGCTTGGGGAGTGGATGTAGGTGCAAGGTTGGCACCGAACCACTATAAATCTTCTTGTTTGTGTTGTGCTTAATTGCTTCCCTTTCAAACTTCTTCATTCTCTTGCATTCTAGCATCCAACTATTACCCTTGCATAAATTACACTCTCTATACTTATCTTGCTCATTGTTAAATATTCTTCATAGTTGTAAGTTAAGTTTAAATTTTTAGAAATCCAATTCACCCCCCCTCTTGGGTTGCATAGCTGGGCAACAGATGGCGCCAGAGGATGAAGAAAAAACTACTTTTATTACTAACCGTGGCCTTTATTGTTACAGGGTCATGCCTTTTGGCCTCAAAAATGCAGGGGTGACATATCAACGGCTGGTGAATAAAATCTTCAAAGAGCAGATCGGTCGCAACATGGAGGTCTACGTGGATGACATGCTCGTAAAAAGTAAATCCTCGATGAACCACGTCACCGACCTTGAGGAGACCTTCAGCGCCCTCCAAAAATACAAGATGAAGCTGAACCCGGCCAAGTGCACCTTTGAAGTAACCTCAAAAAAATTCCTGAGCTTTATGGTATCAGGGTGCGGGATCGAAGCAAATCCAGAAAAGATTTGCGCCATCTAGAAATGGACCACCCCGAGGTCAATAAAGGAAGTTCAGCGCCTTACTGGGAGAGTGGCAGCCCTAAATCACTTCGTCTCAAGATCGGTCGAGTGGTGCCTGCCTTTCTTTCAGACTCTCAAGCAGCCGAAGAACTTCTATTGGACCCCTGGATGTCAGCAAGCATTCGAGGAGCTGAAGAACTACCTCGGCTCATCTCCACTATTGGCAAAGCCCGAGCCAGGAGAGGAGTTGTTCCTGTACCTGACGGTCTCCCCTGTGGCCCTTGCAGTAGTTCTGATTAAGGAAGAAGCAAAAATTCAACGGCCGATCTATTACATAAGCCGAGTATTGAGAGATGCTGAAACCAGGTATACTAAGTTAGAGAAACTAACTTACGCCTTGTTGATTGCAGCTTGGAGGCTCCGACCTTACTTTCAGGGACACACCATAATACTGCTCACGACCAGTCGATTAAGACAGTTTTGCATCGAGCGGATGCTTCTGGGAGGATGGCAAAGTGGGCAGTCAAGCTCACGGAGTTCAACATCGACTATCGACCTCGATCGATAATAAAAGCCTAGATACTAGCAGACTTCGTGGTGGAATGCACTATCCTAGAGGAGGCCGAGCTTGGACGAGATGGAGCCGATGACCCGGGGCTCCGACCGAGCTCTCCTGAAGAAAAAGCTGATCTCCCTGATGGTTTTTGGGCCCTCTACGTGGACGGTTCCTCCAACATGTCAGGCGCGGGCCTGATCTTGGTCAATCCTGACGAAATTATCATGGAGTATGCACTGCGCTTCAAGTTCCCTGCGATAAATAATGGAGCAGAATATGAAGCTCTGATTGCAAGACTAAAGGTCGCCAAAGCATTGGAAGTAAATCGGCTCCAAGCCTACAGTGACTCTCAATTAGTAGTGGGACAAGTCAACGAAAATTATGAAGCTCGAGAGGACAGTATGGCCAAGTATCTCAAAAAGATAAAGGAGATCATCCCTACCTTCGGTAGCTTCGACATTAAGCAGATCCTAAGAGCAGAAAACACCAGGGCTGACCTTCTCTCCAAGCGAGCTACACTAGCTCCAGCTGAACTGCCTAAGGAAGTCTTCTTCGAAGTTCTGAGGTGCCCAAGCATGGAAGAATCACAGCCTGTGATGGAGATCGGTCATGAACCCAGTTGGATCGACCCACTGGTTGCATATCTCAAGGACGGGGTCCTTCCTCCTGATGCAAAAGAAGCTCGTAAGCATAAGAACCAGGCCTCCCGATATATCCTTTATGAAGGCAAGCTATACAAGAGGTCATACTCCTTGCCCCTCCAGAAATGTCTTCAGCCTTCTAAAGCTGACTTTGCCTTGAGAGAGGTACATGCGGGAGTCTGTGGAAGTCACCTGGGGGCCAGATCTTTATCCCACAAGCTGCTCCGTCAAGGCTATTACTAGCCTACCATGTACCACGACTCTGTCGAATATGTCAGAAGATGCGACCGGTGTCAGAGGTATGCAAGTGTATAAAGGCAACCTACCTCCAAATTGATGCCATTGAGTGCCCCATGGCCGTTTGCGCAATGGGGGATGGATATCCTCGGACCTTTTCCCATGGCATCCGGGCAGCGAAAGTTCCTCCTGGTGGCAATAGACTATTTCACCAAGTGGGTCGAAGCTGAACCTTTGGCAAAAATCATAGAAACTAAAGTGCAGGACTTCATCTGGAAGTCAATTGTTTGTAGGTTTGGCTTACCCAGACCCTCATTACTGATAATGGGCGGTAATTTGCTGGGGCAAAGTTTGCCAAATTTTGTGAGGACCTGAATATCTCCCACAACTTCACTTCGGTAGCCCATCCGCAGGCAAACGATGAGGCCGAAGTGACTAACAGGACTCTGTTGCAAGGTATCAAGGCGAGACTTGAAAAGGTAAAGGAAACTTGGGCAGACGAGCTTTATCATGTGTTATGGGCGTACCGAACTACTCAGAGATTGCCCATAGGGGAGACCCCCTTTGCCCTAGCCTTCGGGACAGAAGCCATGATCCCGATTGAACTCAAGCTTCTATCGGTGTGAATCGTGGCATTCGACGAGTGGTGCAACCCACAGGATCTCAAGGCAAACCTCGACTTGTTAGAAGAAATGTGGAAAACAGCTCAACTTCTGATGCCGGCCTACAAGCAGAAAGTAGCCCGTTACTACAATTCTTGGTCAAAAGCAAAGTCTTCAGAGCGGGGGACCTGGTACTACGACGAGCCACTGTCTCACAACCTCAGAATCAAGGGAAACTTGCCTCAAACTGGGAAGGCCTGTATGAAGTTAAGGAGGTGGTCCGGCCTAGAACATACTACCTAAAAGAGCTCGGAGGAGCAGAGCTTCCGCGACCATGGAATTCAGAAAATCTGCGAATGTATTATCAATAGCTTTGCCTTAAATAAAAGTTTCATACTTGCATATTTTTCTTTTGGTATAAGCTTATAACGACAAGAAGTAACTCCCCATACAAACAAAATTAAGCATGTTAGGAACAGGAGGAGAACCTCGTCCTAACATGAGCAAAGATGAAGGTCCAGTTTCTTAAAGATCGGATGGGGGGAGAGGCCCTTGCAACGGCCCTTATGTGCCCCCACAACCTTATTAGGAACAGAAGGAGAACCTCGTCCTAACATGAGCAAAGATGAAGGTCCGATTTCTTAAAGATCGGATGGGGGGAGAGGCCCTTACAACGGCCCTTACGTGCCCCTACAGCCTTGTTAGGAACAGGAGGAGAACCTCGTCCTAATATGAGCAAAAATGAAAGTCTGATTTCTTAAAGACCGGATGGGGGGAGAGGCCCTTGCAACGGCCCTTATGTGCCCCCACAGCCTTGTTAGGAACAGGAGGAGAACCTCGTCCTAACACGAGCAAAGATGAAGGCCCGATTTTTTAAAGATCGAATGGGGGGAGAGGCCCTTGCAATGGCCTTTATGTGCCCCCACAGCCTTGTTAGGAACAGGAGGAGAACCTCATCCTAACATGAGCAAAGTCGAAGGCCCAGTTACTTAAAGACTGGATGGGGGGAGAGGCCCTTGCAGCGGCCCTCGCGTGCCCCACAACCCTATTAGGAACAGAAGGAGAACCTCATCCTAACGTGAGCTGAAACTGACTGTCGGGATTAAGAGGAGAACCTCGTCCTAACACAAATAAAGGCTCGATCGATCAAGATCGGACAAGGAGGAAAGCCTCCTCAACGCCCCTCTACACTCTCATGACCCCGACAAGAACAGAGGGAAGACCCTCACTCGAGCACAGAAGAAAAGGAGAGACGAAAGGAGAAAGTGACGAACTATGCCAGCGATAAGTGAAAATGAACTACATCAAAGGCACAAGGGACCTTGTCTCAACGAGAAAGTAAACCTTATCGAAAATCTTCAGTCCCTAAGGGCGAATCAGCATAGCGACGACCTGAAATCTTCGAACAACATGGACGTCGAACAGGACGAAAGACAAAAGAAGTTCGGTAAACGATAACTCAATATCAAAATGGACGAGGTAACGAGAAAGATTCTTTTTCATTTCATTAGTAAAGTGTGCATTACGAAGCCTTTGAAGGCCGAAACTCAAGGAACCTCGTCTCAACGAGGAAGAAAGCTCTTATCAAAAATCTCCAGTCCTAAGGGTGAATTGGCACAGCGACGATCGAGAACCTTCAAACAACACCAACATCGAGCAAGATGGAAGACAAAAGGAGTTCGGTAAATGATGACTCGAAACAAAAATAGATGAGGAATTACAAATTACGCTGATGCCAAACGAGGTGGAAGACAAAGGAAGTTCGGTAAACAACCATTTAATACCAGAATGGACAAGGTGATAGATAATTTTATTTTCATTTCATTGGTAAAGTACACATTACAAAGCCTTGAAGGCCAAAAACAAAAAGAGAAACGACCAAAAAAAAAAAGAAGAAGAGAAGAGGAGAAAAGTTCTAAGGAAGCTCGGCTTCATCAGACTTCGAACTCTCGATTTCGACCATCGTCGAGGATTACTTTAAGTACCTGACTTCTTCTTCCAGTCCCCTTTTCGGTAATTACTCCAGCATTATCTTCAAAATACATGTAGACGCCATCTTTTCTGTGCCATGGGTCCCGTTGCCTCACGATGACGACGGGCATAACCTTCTTTCTGAGGTCAGGTTCCCCCTCGCAATGACGGCGGGCATGACCTTCTTTCAGAGGTCAGGTTTCCCCATACAATGACGCACACTGGGAAGCACTCGCAGTCGAAGGTGTGCCTAAGCACGGCCCCTGGACTATCAGGGCGAAATACAGCCAGATCTGTCTCTTCTACCCTCACCTTCTTCACCGATCCAGAAGTTGCAGTGCCTGGGAACCTGTGGGCTCTAAGATTTTGGGCCAACATCCGAGCCACGTCCGTGCCCATATCTGCAATGGAAGATGATCGGCACAGTCTATGAACTAGACCGTGAAAGCGGAGAAAGTTCTGGGGCTAACCTAAGCTGATGTGAAGGATGCAGGGATGAAGAGATGAGGACGACTCGAAGGATGCCTAAGGCCAAGAGGGAAGGACCGAAGAAATTCCCATGCGAAGTGAAACCCCCGAAGGGGGGAGACGGGTTTAAATAGGCGATGGGGTCCAGAGCAATAACGACTGCAGGACTCCTCTGGCCAGTCCATGACCGCCGCGTGGCCCACTCACTGTGGCAAGCGGCTGAAGGTGGCTGACAATTAGTAAAATCATTATTGCACCATACTTGGGGTAGCGCTCCGACGAAAATTCCAAAAAGAAGAAATCTTTTCCAAAAAGGCTCTAGTATCAGTGTGCCGAGCACCAAAATATCTGGCAACCTTCGAGTACGGCAATCGAGAGGGGTAACTTCGGTCGTGAGAATTTCTCTGTACTTCCTTCATCCGAAACCCGAACTCAGAAGTAGGGGGACTGATGTTGGGTACAAAATACCCCCCGACCGAAGTTTGTAACAGACCGACCCTTCCGGACTTCTCCGACAATGAGCTTCTCCATCCATCTATCGTGCCGCTCCAAAGGCTCTCTAGGCCTCACTGTCAGCTGACCTTCTACAATGACCAACTATTCTTTGAACTTCTTTCGGGCTCCGTCAATATCCGAGCTTCTTCGACAATGAGGTTTCTACAGAAATCGGACTCCATCCGAGTTTTTACGGTGGTCGACCACCTTCAAGATTCTAACCGGGCTCTTGTGAGAGCCGAACTTCTACTATGAGTGGTCTACTCTGAATTTTTACTACGAGCAGTCTACTCCGAACTCCTACAGCGAGCGGTCTACTCCGAACTCCTACGGTGGGCGGTCTACTCCGAACTTCTACTATGAGCAGTCTACTCCGAACTCCTACAGTGAGCAGTCTACTCCGAACTCCTATGGTGGGTGGTCTACTCTAGATATCTACTGTAAGCAAGTTCCATTCGAGCCTCTGCTGTAGACAAATTTCTTCTGAACTTTCATTACAAGTAGACTTCAGCCGAGCTTCTTCGTAGCCGGATCCCAGACGAGCTTCTACCACGGGGCGAGATCCATCGGCCAGGTCGTTACTCCGAGCTCCCACGACAACCGATCTTCGATCGAGCTCCAACAATAAGCGGCCTCCTTTCGGCCTCCCACAAGAATCGGACTCCGTTCGAGCCTCCACAGCGGATGAATTTGGACAAGCTTTCACAATGGATGGACTCTGGTAGCTGGATTCTTACAACGATCGATCACCTTCGACATCTGTCGAACCTCCCCAGTGCCATCCGAAGTCCATCGCCAGCCGACCCCCTGCCAGATCCTTCATGAAACCAAACTTCTCCGATGGATCATCTTCAGACGAGCTTCCACATCAGACGAATCCCAGACGGACTTCTCTAGAAATCAAATTCCTATCGGGCTTCACCAACGGAAAGTCTCCATCCGAGCTTCTACAGCAGATGACTCCCACCTGTAGTATCAGTGCCTAAGGTATCCAACAACAGTAGACTCGTTAGCAGCCTCGGAGACATCCGAGCTTCTTCCAGATCGACGGATAGAGAGCCATCCCGCTCCATCAGATGTTCCAGTCGAGCTCCAGCCGACAGATCCGAACTCTCTAGCAAGTCACGATAATGGCCACTACCCTGCTCCACTCTCTGCAATGCATTCCACATGGCTCCACTACTCTCTGGCAAGTCACGACAATGGCCACTACCCTGCTCCACTCTCTGTAATAGATTCCACGTGGCTCCACTACTCTCTGGCAAGTCACGACAATGGACACCACTTTACTCTCCGTAACAAACTCCACGTGGCTCTAAACGACCCCTGACACCACTACTCTCCATAACAAACTCTGGGCGGCTCTAAACAGCCCACTACCAGACGGTTACAGATGTCGCTGTCAATTAGTTACGCACTCCATCTATAAAAAGGGACCCCTAGATACGTTCTTTTCTAAGCTCAAAAACTCTATCTCAAAACTCTGCTAAATTTCTCACTCAAGCACTCTATTTCTGTTGAAACAGAGTACTGACTTGAGCATCGGAGGGTCTTGCCGGAGCACCCCCAACTCCGATTTAGACTTTTCTTGCAGGTCCTGGCGGCTGTCGCGGTCATCTCAACTCCAGCAACTCCGGCTTCGACGGAATTCTGCACCAACAGAATCAAATAGTCCTAAGTACTTCATCACATAATAGGAGTTCAAAATAAGATGTACACAATGATGAGAAAACCAAATAATATTTATTAATTCAATAGTTCATATACAATTATAATGATAAGCTCAACCATCAACAGGCTGATGATTGGCTTTGGGATACAATTTTTAACAACTCTCACTTGGAGTAATGCCAATCAGTATAGTATCGTATACCCATCTTTGATTTATAATCTTTGAACTCTTTGACACCGAGGGCTTTAGTAAATGGGTCAGCTAGATTCTTCTTTCCGTCGATCTTCTGAAGCTCGACGTCACCTCGATCCATGATTTTTCGGATCAGGTGGTAGCAACGTAGAATATGCTTAGTCCACTGATGTGACTTCGGTTCCTTCATTTGAGCAATGGTGCCAGTGCTGTCACAGTACAATAAGATGGGGCCATCAGGATATAAATATATTTTGACATGCTCTTGCTATCATCATAATCTAATTAAAAACTAAAGTCTGTAAATCTCACAAGCTTTAAGTTAGGTTCTCCATATATAAACCATCGATCCTTAGTATTTCTCAAATACTTCTAGATCATCTTTATGACCTTCGAGTGGTTCTTACCTGGATCGGACTGGTATTTGCTCACTACCCCTAGTGAGTATGCCACATCCGATCGCATACATATCATGCCATACATAATAGAATCCATTGTCGAAGTATATGAAATTTTACTCATACACTCTCTCTCTTAAGGAGTTATCGGACAATCACTTTTTGAAAAAAAAATTCTTTAACTTATCAAAAGATAGTCTTGCTTGAAATTCTCTATGCTGAACCTTTTCAGCACAGTATCAATGTACATGGATTGGAATAATCCCAGCAACCTTTTAGATCTATCTTATAGATCTTCATCTCAAGGATGTAAGATGCTTCTCCCAAGTCTTTTATGGAGAACTGTAATGATAATCAAATCTTTAGTTCCTGTAATGTAGGGATGTTATTTTCGATTAAGAGAATGTCATCCACATACAAAATAAGAAATATTATCACAGAGTTATTAATCCACTTATATATACAGGATTTTTCTCCATTCTTAATGAAGCCATACATTCTGATCACTTTATCAAAATGCATGTTCCAACTCCGAGATGCTTGTTTAAGTCCATAAATGGATCTTTAAAGCTTGCATACCTTAGACTCATCTGTAGATATGAAATCTTCAGATTATATCATATACACCTTTTCTTTCAGCTCTCCATTTAGGAAGACTGTTTTCACATCCATTTATTAGATTTCATAGTCCAGATGTGCTGCTATCGCAAGCATGATCTAAATGGACTAAAGCATTACCATAAGAAAAATATCTCATCATAGTCAATACCATAACACTGATGGTAATCTTTGGTAACCAAACAGGCTTTATAGGTCTCCACCTTTCCATCTGCATCTCTCTTTCTTTTGAAAATCTACTTAGATCCTATGGGTTTTACCCCTTCGGGTGGGTCAACCAATGTCCATACACTATTCACCTTCATAACTCCATTTTGAATTTCATGGCTTCCAGCCACTTATCAGAGTTAGACCTCTGCATTGCATCTATATAGATGATCGGATCCTCATTGTTCTCATTGAGTTCAACTGGATCACCGTCCTGGACTAAGAAATCATAGTAACTATCCAGTTGATGTCGTACTCTACCGAATCTCCTTAAAGATATTTCTACAATAGGTTTTGGATTTGATCTAATCAATTCCGACTCTATGGGTTTACTAAATTGTGTCAGTCCTTTCACTGATCGAATTCATCAAGTTTAATCTTTGATGCATTAGTTTCTTCCTCAAAGAACTTCTTTCTAGAAAGACTACCCTATTGCTGATGAACACCTTTTGTTCATTAACATGATAGAAGTAATACCCCTTGGTCTCTTTTGGGTACCTACAAATAGACACTTGTCAGATCTAGGTCCAAGCTTGTCAGTCTTCAAACGTTTGATATAAGCTAGACATCTCCAAACTCTAAGGTAAGAGAGTATTGGCTTACACTCTATCTACATCTCATGTGGTGTTTTACTTACGGACTTACTTGAAATTTTATTTAAAATATAACAAGTTGACTCGAGTGCGTATCCCCAAAAAAGATCGACAGATTTGCAAAGCCCATCATAGACCGAACCATATCTAACAGGATTCGATTTCTCCTTTTTGACATATCATTATGCTGTGGTGTTCCAAGAGGGATCCATTATGAGAGAATCTTATTCTCTCCTAAGTATGTCAGAAATTCACTGGAGAGGTATTCACCTCCTCGATTAGACGAAGAGTTTTAATACTTTTTTCAGTTTGTTTCTCTACTTTATTACGGAATCGTTTGAATATTTAAATGATTCTGACTTATGTGTTATTAAGTAGACATGTCCATACCTCGATAGATCATCTGTAAATATAATAAAATAATAATATCTACCTCTAGCAGTAGTGTTCATCGATCCACATACATCAGTACGTATCAGATCTAAAATTTCACTGACTTGCTCACCATTTTCAATAAAAGGTGACTTGATCATTTTTTCAAGAAGACAGGACTTAGAGGTTGGAAGTGATTCATAATCACTGACTTTGAAGATTTTTTTTTTTGTGTCAATTTGTTTATTCTATTCTTATTAATATGACCTAACCTACAGTGCTGAAAGTAGATATCGGAGACATCATTAATTCTAGGGCATTTGTTAGACATGTACGTTATACTAACAGGTTGTGATAATATATAAATATCATTGTTCAGTTATCCATTCATCACATTAACATCATTCATAATGATATTAAAATTATCTTTTTTTATTAAAATTTCATAACCGTACATGCCAAGAGGCCTATAGAAATAATGTCAATAAAAAGGAAGGACAAAAGTGACATTCACTAAGAACAATTACATTGGACTTGAATACAAGCTTAATAATTTCTAACAAACTGGAACTGATCTTCCATCTCCAACATTAAGGAATCCTTCATCTTCTTCAAATCTTACTGACCTACAAACCCTTGTCCAGCAATAACTTGCTTTTTCTCGGTGTGCTCGGATCCAGAAAAGCAATGTATTAAGGACAGTTCCTCTTTCATGCCTCAGCTTCTTACAATAGAAGAATTCAACCTGACTCTGATTGGACTTGAATTTCTTGGTCTGACTGGGCTCGGGTGCCCCAGCACTTTGCACCCTTTTTTTATTTTTCTTGTTTTTCTTTCCTTTCTTAAAGGGTCGATGTCTAGAAGAAGATCCTCCCACAATATTCACCGACTCCTTGTGGAACTGGTGATCCTTCTCAAAGTTCTGCAACAACCCCAGCAAATCGTGGTAGTTGACTGTAGGCTTTTTCATTGAATAACGAGTAAGGAAAGAAAGATAGGATTTAGGCAGAGAGTTCAGAATGACATCCTTCCCAGCTGCTCATGATTCTCGAAATGATGGTTGAACTCATCATTCATTACCGCCAGCATAATACAACGAATCGTAGTTTAATCATTGAGCCACTTCTGATAAGTATCTCTGACTGTACTATGGACATTCAAAGTTGACTCCTCGAGTGCCTGATTTGTCAACACATACAAAATCCATTTATGCTCCAAGACTATTTTGAGCTTTCGATAGTAGCTATCAAAATTTAATCCCATCAATTTATCACTATCTAATAGTGATGGAGTGACAAGGTGGTGGCCATAACTACAAAAAAAAAATCAAAACCTAATTAGTATATGAATTGATTAAGCCTAAAGACATGAATTTTAGTCTAAAGGTTCTCCCACTATTTTATTCAAATTGGTAGCCTCTATTTTTAATTTAAGGAATTACACTAATTTCTTTATGGGTACTAGAATCCACATGGGCTGCACATGAGCTCGAGTATGACTCGGCCAACCCTTGTGTACCCAGGGTAGGTTTTTAATCAATTATTTTATTAAATAATTTTTAGCATTCAATTTTGCCCCAACACTTCTTTAGTAGGTGTGTGGCATCTCCACTGAAAGTTCTGGTTAGGTCCAACCATTAACATACTAGAACTTAGTGATCTAATAAATGAGTGATCAGATTCCAGTGTGGCTCAGCCAACCTGACCATCATCAGAAAGACAACTAAATCAACATATTATGAATGGAAATTCTAACAGTCAGATAAGCATCAGGCATGTGGTGCCTCCAATGATCATCTAAACTATGGGACTATTATCATCCAACTTAATGAAAAGCTATAATCTAGTTATCGTCATAACTATTTTATTTTTAAGGATCTAATAATTTTAGAAGATTTAATTAGTTGAATTAAGAGATGAAAAAGATTTGACTAATTAATCTTAATCCTTCCACTGACTGAACCAAGTCAGATTAAAAAAGATTAGGTATAAGCTGGTTAGCCAATCAGTCATAGAACCTCTCACTGACTTCACCAAGTCATGAAGAGGACTTAAGATAAGTTGAACTAGGGGCACCTAAATCAATCATACTGATTTTTTAGTTAGCATGGGTCAATCCCAATCATTAAATGATCTAATCAAAATATGATTCACCATGTTGGCCAGGTAAGTGAGATCGATGGGAGGGATATACTATTAATTCAACATAGACTCAATCTATGTAAGTAGCTCTCAATTAATGACCACCGATCAAAGTTACCATACTTACCTTAGTCACCAACTAGTTAGTCATTTTCAATTTGATCAACTTATAGACTTGGGTTCGACCATGGAGCTACGATCAAAGTCCATATAGGTCTAATCGAAGATATGGACTTGACCAACTATAACTTTTGAAATTGATCAAGAGAAGAAATTGATCCAATCAAGATTAACTTTTAATTAGATTTGATGAATTACTAACATGATCTATTATCAATAATTTCTAACCCTAGATCTAACCTAATTAAATGGACTTGACTTGAGCTAACCCATTAACCCATGAATTATAAAATTAATGCCTTAGATCCTTGATTCTTAAATCTAGATTGCTTAATTCTCAGTTAAGTTTTGGACTGACATGGGTTTCAGTTTGGTGTTTGAAAATAATTTTTAATTTTATAAAATATTTTTACAATCAATCATCTAATAATCAAAATCTAAATTTTAGATCTAATATATATTATTTTAATTTTAAAATAAAGTTTTAAAATTTTTTCATTGTTCATCATCATGAAAAAGATCATGCAGTACCCTACATGCCAAAGGAGATCCCTTCGAATGGATAAATAGGATTGCGAAACTCTAATTTTTCTATAATCAAACATCTATGAGGATCTATCCAATCAAATTACTATACTATTCAAATTCTAAATTAATTATTTAGATCTAATCTAAATAATTAAAATTAATTTTTTAAGGATCAGTATAAATTAGGACAACCTTTGCATTGTAAGGGGTAAACCTTACAGAAGGACAATCTTATATCAGTTTGTGCGATCAGATCTATAACTAATTTTAGATATAAATATCATATATAAGATCTATCTAAATTAAATTATAGATTTAAATACAGATAATATCATGTCATATAAAACCTGGCTCTGATACCATTTGAGGAAAAATGGATAGTTCAAAGCATGTATTTTTAAAATTTTATAGCAAAAAATATAAGATTAAATATTTTAATCTTCTACACATGCCTTGGATCAAATCTAAACTACCGTTAAGGATCTATGATATAAAAATTTTATACATATAAAATTAATATAAAATAAAAACTACATCGATCACATTGATGTCCTGAATTAGATCTAACCTTTAGATCATATTGATTGAGTTCAGAACTCATCAGCTTATCATGGATCAATGATCTTCACTACTGGTAGGTATGGTATGAAGCTCTCACTGATGCTGAGTAGCCCATAGGTCGTCTGACCTCTACAAATCATCCACTCAAAGCCCCTGATCGGATCATCTTTTGAGAGTGCTAGCTTGCATCGAAGGTTCTTGATGGCTGATCCAAGCTCCTTTCTTCAAATCTTCCATACTCCTCTAGATCAGAAGATGAAACTTTACGAGGAGGTAGTAGTGTGGGAGATTGAACAAGACTCACTTTTATATTTTTCTTCTCACAAAATCTAAAATCGAAACTCTAGAACCCAGCCTACACCTCACACCCAAGAGGAAGATCACTTCCTCTGTTTCTCACGCACGGAAGCCCGACCCACTCTTAGATTTTCATGCCCCAACTTAGAGGTTTCTTGCACCAAAAATCACTCTTTCTGTCACACAAAACTCATCCCTTCTTAAGGGTGGCATCTCATTAAAGATGAGGATGAGAATAAGATAGTTTTGGTTCAAGTTCAAACATTGGTTGATCCTTATCACCAATTCAAATTAAATTTAAATTAAATTTGAACCAAAATTTATCCTCATCTTGGAAACTTAGATAGTGGCTAACCAGTATTAGAATGGTGTAAAAAATTTGCACAAAAATACTTTATGCATGGAGAAAAGTGGTGGCGTGAAGAGAAGAGTCTAACTTGATTTGGACTCTAGATTTTCATTCAAATTCAAACCCATTTGAACTCAAATTTAAATCAACTAATTCTTAATTCAAAAAGAGATTAGA
This sequence comes from Elaeis guineensis, assembly GCF_000442705.2. Lineage (NCBI taxonomy): Eukaryota > Viridiplantae > Streptophyta > Magnoliopsida > Arecales > Arecaceae > Elaeis > Elaeis guineensis. The sequence goes on along the minus strand of NC_025999.2, from coordinate 52,567,398 downwards.
TGTGGGCATGAAACTACTTCTAGTTATGAGAAAAACTTCATGCAAAAAATTTCTCACATGAAGAAATAGAGGGCATAGAGAAAGGAGGCACAAGAAATTTGAATTCGAATTGATTTCTCATCTAATTAGATTCTTAACCCAACTGAATTAGGGTAAACCCAATTAGATTACTAAATTTAATCTAATTAGATAGTAAATAGTCTCAATTAAATCTTAATCAAATCAAAAATTAATTAAGCTCAAGTTCTGATCAAATCAGGAATCAAACACCTTTAGCGATTAGATCATCTCATAACCTAATCGAGTCAAACTAAATTGAATTTAATTTAATTAGATTTGATCCAAACCTTAATGCTCAATCAAATTGAGCTAATTAATAATCTAATTACTAATCAATCCTTTTATAATTCATCAATAATTAGTAAATTAATTTATTGTAATTTTTGCATAGAGTTAATCATCAATCAAATAGCCTATTTTATCCTAGAATAATTCTTAATCATTGATTAGCCGTATAATCAGTCAGGAACTTCTTTTGAGTGTGACCCCATAGGTTCAAACCTAAGTTGGTATTATAGGAACAATCTTTCTATATCAATCAAAGTGACCATCTAGCAATGATACCTAACGTCTGGATAGGTCGAAAGATTGCAAAGCATCATTAAGAACTTATTGGTATATGGTTAATGTATAATTCATCTCTTTGATCCAAATGCTCAAGTGACCTAGGGTTTAACTGTCAACCCTGATATGGTCATCCACATTGTATTTCAATTTTTTAAATCCATCATATAGATTATCCTGATCGAGGTTTTACTGAATTGAAACACACTGATACATTAACTCCTACTTATTTTGAGGGGTTAATTCCATCTTGACTCACATACCGACTTCGTAAGTATTTGACTGTGCCTAAAAATTTTTCATTATTGAATTAAAAATTCAAGTAGTCCAGCATCAAAATACAGTAAGTTGCTTGCAAGTCACCATGGTGATCTTAAATCAGAGGGACACTTATACCCATATCCTTCGTGAGCTACTCTTAACAGTAGAGTGCTCAGCAATAGGTCACATTCAGTAAGATGTACTCCTACATCTCACTTGCATACCATACCAATGTCTCCATACTCTTTGATTAAGAGGACAACCAATGTACATGGCACACAATGATCTATATTTGATATAACTATCATCTTAATAATAGTGTATCGTTTGGTCATGAACTTAAGATTTAAGGACTAAATGATATATCTTCTTATATCAAATCAAATAATCCTAAGGACTTCATCACATAACAGGAGTTCAAAATAAGATGTACATAGTGATAAACCAAATAATATTTATTAATTTAAGAATTCATATACAATTACAATGATAAGCTCAACCATTAATAGGCTGACGATTGACTTTGGGACATAATTCTTAAGACTTATATAATAACTCCTTGTAATTTCTCTATATGTGATACTACTATCTGGGTATTGGATACTAAAAGTCTGAATAATATTTATAATTCTTTGCAGAGACTGTAGGTCAGTAGAAAATTTAGAGAAGCAAGTGATTCTTAAACATTGGAGATGGAAGCCTTGTTCCAATTCTAGCTTTTGAAACTATGCAGCTTGTTTTCAAGTTTAGTAGTGTCATTTAGATGAGTGTAATTATTGTCCTTGCTTTTTGATGAATGTCATCTCTGTAGACCTTTAGGCCAAACTTGATTTTAAGTTTTTAATAAAAGATGATTTTTGTGATATCATTATGAATGATACTAAAATCATATGAGGATAATTGAAACATGGCATATACTTACTATCACAGCCAGTTAGTATAATATATACATCGAACAAACATCTTAGGATAGATAATGTCAGTGATACTTATCTTTGGTATTCTAGGTTGGATCATGTGAACAACAATAGGATAGATAGGTTAATCAAGGAGGGTGTCCTTGAAACTAATGATTGTGAATCATTACCGACTTGTGAATCATGTCTACTTGGTAAGATGATCAAGTCACCTTTTAAGAAAAAAGATGAGCGAGCTAGTGATGTTCTAGGCCTAGTACATAGTGATATATGTGGACCTAAGAACATAGGTGCCAAGGAGGATATTATTACTTTATTATATTTACTGACGACTTATCAAGGTACGAGTATGTCTACTTTATGAAGCACTAATCTGAATCATTTGAAATGTTCAAATAACTTCATAGTAAAGTAAAAAGTAAACTAAAAAAAGTATTAAAACTTTTCAGTCAGACTGAGGAGGTGAATACCTCACCAGTGATTTTTTGATAAATCTAGAAGAGAGTGGGATTCTCTCATATTGGGTCTCTCTTGGAACACCATAAAATAATAGGGTGTCAGAAAGGAGAAATTGAAAACTGTTAGACATGGTTTGGTCCATGATGGACTTTGTGACTCTGCCAATCTTCTTTTGGGGATATGCTCTTGAAACTACCTGCTACATACTTAATAAGGTTCTGAGCAAGTTGTAAATAAAACACCATATGAGATATGGTCAGGGTGTAAATTGATGCTCTCACACATTAAGGTTTGAAGATGTTCGACTTATGCAAAGTATTTAAAGACAAAGCTTGTACCTAGATCTAATAAATTGCTTATTCGTAGGGTACCCTAAGAAAACTAAAGGGTACTACTTCTACCTCACTGAAAAATAAAAGATGTTCGTCAGCAATGGGACAGTCTTTTTAGAAAAGAAGTTTCTTGGGAAGGAACTAATGCCACTAAAATCAAACTTAGTGAAGTTCGTGAGATAGAAATACCGACACATACAGAATCAGATTTGATTGGAGAATTAAATCCAGAGCCTATAGAGTACCACTTCAACCGAGTAGATACTATAAATTTTTGGTCTGAGATGGTGACCTTATCGAACTAGATGACAATGACAAGGATCCAATCACCTACATGGATGTTATGCAAAGGCTTGACTCCCAAAAATAGTTTGATTCCTTGGAATCTGAGATAGAGTCCATGGAGATCAATGGTGTATGGACACTGATTGATCCATCCGAAAGGATTAAACCCATAAGGTGTAAATAGATTTTCAAGAGGAAAAGAGGAGCGGATGGAAAGGTGGAGACCTATAAAGCCTATCTGGTTGCCAAGGGATAGCATCAATATTATGGCATTGACTATGACGAGACGTTATCTTCTATGGCAATGCTCAAGTCCATCCAGATCATGCTTATGATAGTGGTACACTTAGATTTTGAGATCTGATAAATGAATGTCAAAACTATTTTTCTTAATGTGGAGCAGGAAGAAGAGGTGTATATGATGCAGCCTGAAGGATTCACATTCTCAGATGAATTTAAAGTATGCAAGCTAAATAGATCCATTTATGGACTGAAGCAAGCATCTAGGAGTTGGAACATGCATTTTAATAAGACAATCAAAATATATAGCTTCATTAGAAATGGAGAAAAGCCTTTCATTTATAAGTGGGCTAATGATTCTGTAGTCATCTTTCTTGTAATGTATGTGGATGACATACTGTTAATAGAAAATGATATTCCAGCTTTGCAAAGTGTAAAGCTGTGGCTATCATCATAGTTCTCCATGAAAGATTTAAGAGAAGCATCCTACATCCTAGGAATGAAGATCTATAGAGATAGATCTAGAAGGTTGCTTAGATTATCCTAATCCACGTACATTGATACAATACTGAAATGGTTCAACATAGAGAATTTTAAAAAAGACTATCTATCGATAGACCAAAAAAATTCTCTCTCTAAGAAAGATTGTTTGGCAACCCCTTAGGAGAGAGAGAGCATATGAGTAGAATTTCATATGTTGGTAGTGGGATCTATTACATATATCATGATGTGTAGAATTTCATATGTTTAGTAGTGGGATCTATCACATATATCATGATGTGTACAAGATCGGATGTGTGGCCTATTCATTAGGAATAGTGAGTAGGTACCAGCTTGATCCGAGAGAGAACCATTGGAAGGTTGTGAAGACAAGCTTAAGTATTTGAGAAATACTAAGGACCAATGGTTTATCTATGGAGACACTGACTTAAAACTTGTGGAATATACTAATTTCAATTTTCAGTCAGATCACGATAACAGCAAAAGTATGTCGGGCTACGTGTTCACCATGAACGGAGGAGCAATTCGCTGGAAGAGTTTCAAGTAGCATATAGTGGCTGACTCAGTATGTGAAGTGGAATATCTTGCATTATCTGATGCTACAAAGGAGGCTGTTTGGTTGAAGAAGTTTATCACTGAACTTGAAGTGATTTCCTCTTTTGATGGTCCAATTTTACTATATTGTGATAGTATTGGAGCCATAGTACAAACAAAAGAGCCCAAGTCGCACTACAAAACCAAACCCATTCTATGATGCTATCATCTTGCCTGTGAAATCATGGATCGAGGTGACATTGAGCTGAAAAAGATTGACAGAAAAGAGAACATAGCTGACTCCTTCATTAAAGCTCTCGGGATCAAAGAGTTCGATGATCATAAGTGAAAGATGGGTATAGGATAGTGCCCCGATTAGCTTTAGTCTAAGTGGATATTATTGAAAATTATGTTCTAAAGTCAATTGACTTATTATAAATAATTGAATTTGGTATATGAATTATTAATCAATGAATAAAAGTTATTTTGACTTTTTCATCACAAGGTGAACATCTTCGTTATTAGAACTCTTATGTTATGATGAAATCCTTAGAACTATATTATGATCGATAAAGGAAGATTTATTAAATAATTCTTAAACATATTCACAATCAAATGATGCATCATTAATAGGATGATAATGTTTATCGAATGTAGATCATTGTGTGCCATATAGGTTGATTATCTTTGTAACCAAAGAGTGTAGAGATACTGGTATGGCATAAAAATGAGATATAGGAGCATATCATCACTGAACAAATGACTCACCTACTGAGTGGTCTACTGTCAAAAAAAATTCATAAAACATATGAGCATAAATATCCCTCAGATCTGAGATCACCATAGTGATTTGTTAGCAACTCACTATGCTTAGGTACTGGACTATCTGTATTTCTAATGCAGTGACAAAAGGCTACTGGGTACAGTCAAGTACTTGCGAAGTTTGTACGTGGATCAAGATGGGATTGACCTCACCAAATTATAAGATTTAATGCATCACTATATTTTAATTTAATAAAATCTTGATCAGGATAATCCATATGATGGATTTGAAAGATTCAAATGATATGGATGACTATTTTAGGGTTGACAATTAAACCCTAGGTCACCTTGAGCATTAGGATCAAAGGGATGAATTATGCGGTAACCATATATCAAAGTTTTTGAATATTGCTCTACAAATATTTGATCTATCTAGACATTGGGTATTATTGCTAGATGATCACGTCAAGTAGTATAGGAAGGAGTTTCTATGCTATCGGTTTAGTGTTTGAACCTATGAAGTCATGCAAAAAAATCAAACAATGTAGAAAAAAATTGATCGGATATTTATATATTTGATTTGAAAGTATGAGATTTGATTGAACATATAGATTAATTTAATTAAGAATTAAGTTATAGATCATACAGAATTAAACACTGACTATGTTCAGCTAGCATTATGCATGAAGTGCAAATTTGATTTTGGGGATGAATTTAATCAAATCAATGATCCAAATGATTGTAGGAGAATGGATTGAGTCCTAATTACTTTAGATAAGATCTAATCTAATTAGACTTAATTTTATTAAGGTTTGATTGGGTTAGTTTATCAAGTTAGACTTGGACAAGAATTTTAATTGGATTAGGATAGCAGTCTTTTCGAAATTGATTCGAATCATATTTGAATTGATTTTGAATTGATCCAAATCTGAGCCAAATCTAATTTGATGCACTTAGCTACTTTTTTTAGGTATTCTTTCTCCTTATGGGTTGGCCAAGATAGTTGGAAAGGGGTTGAAAATAGCTCCTCTTCTTGGGCATGCGCCATAATGAAAGGAGACACATCTCTTACTCGCATTAGGATTCCCTATGTTTTAAGGAGTTTGGATTTATTTCAAACATAGAGAGTTCTTTTCTTAGCACCCAAAAAAGTTTGATTTGATCTAGGACTTTTCTGATTTGTCTATACAAGGAGGGGTGTGGAGAAGGAGAAAATCAATCAATGAAAGGCTTGGCATGGAGATCCCTTAGTGTGGGCATCCCCTCTCTCTTGGGCATCACCTAACACTAGGCGTCTCTCTCCTTTTGGCATCCTCTCTCCCTTTGTGGTGGTGTGTGGGCTGTTCCAAAGACTTGAGATTAGATCTCAAGTCTTCCTCTCCTTCCTCTCTGAAGAAAAAGTTCATCCCTCTCTCCTACAGCATTTGGCATGCACGTGAGGTAAAGGATCCATGTATCTGGATCTTGTGAAACATATGATCGAGGAGCTTCTTCAACCTTAATTATTTTTTACTACAAATTAAAATAAAATTATTAGTATTATAAAAATTTTAATTACTAATCTATTCTATCTTCCTGACATCCAATGTAATGGTGGTGCAATGATGGTGCTACTAGCTGGAAGAGTTTCAAGCAACCTGTCATTATGGATTCAGTGATAGAAGATGAGTATATTGCTACCTCAGATGCTACAAAGGAAGCCTTTTGATACAAAAAATTCATTGTAGTACTTGGTGTAATGACATCAAATGCCATCGCACTATACTACAATAACAATGATGCAATAGTACTTGCTAAGGAGCCAAGATCTCATCAAAGGTCCAAGCACATCGAGTGGTGATTTTATATTATACGTGACTATCTCAAGAAGAAATATATCGAGGTACCAAGAATAGACTCCACAGATGACATGTGAGACTCATTGACAAAATAGTTGAGCCAGCAGAAGACTAAGGTCTACTTTGAGAAGATGGGACTTAAGTTAGTGGCTGATTGGTTTTAGGTCAAGTGAGAGATTGTTAGATTTATGCCCCAAAAGTCAATATGACAAACACATTATAATTTTTTTAGGAATATATTTGTACATAAATTATTGATTTATCAATAAAATGGATATTTTTCATCCATTCTTGTGTAATGCGTCCGAGAATCATCTAAAGAATTAATAACTTAAAGATATGTATTTTCAAGAGTTAAGAATTAAAGACATGTATGATTAATTCCTAAATTACTTTGATCGATGGATCATCATAGGGATGGAGACTGATCTGATTAGATCGATGCATGGATCACTTCCTTCAGGATAGACAAGTCTCTAGTCTATAGTGTGGGGACACTGAACAAGAGTGCAGGTGGTTGTTAGAGAATATCGGTACTGAGCATGATCATATGAGAGATCACATGGATGTCTACTTATTTGTTAGTGATTTTCTTAATGTTATAGTAGTGTGAGTGGTTCTTTAACCTGCGGTGCCTCGACTGCTGACTGCTACGATTGCTGTAGTTTGACTGCACAAAAACATAGCCTCTTAACCACTTAAGTCTTTATAGTATATGTTGGCTATCGTAGGTTTATTGTAGGAGTAGAGTACATATCTAGATAGAATCTATCGATCTTAGTAGATAAGAAGTAATCCTATGAGATTTGAGAAGCTAAGTCCTTAAGTCTGTGGCCAAAATAGAATGATTGATGAAAATAAATTTTCATGAGTATCATGACTAGGACTTGAGCAAATCAAATCTTTCATATGACGGATGCTGAGATTTGATGAGTTTTTTATAATCTCTATCCTAATCGAGACTCATAATAGAGGAACTGAATCATACGGTAACTACACCTAGGGGTTCTATTTATTCTATTCTACTGGATTGCCATCACATGCTGCTAGACATCACTAGTAGATTGTGAGAGCTCATTAGGATCATTCTGGATCAATGATCCTTATTGGATGAGAGTTCAAAATATTCTCACCCATTGAAAGGTATTTCGTTGATACTATGATAGAGATCATGGTATGTCTTACTACTAGACAGAACAGAACTTATGGGGTCACATATAAAAAAGATTTGATTAGATCAAATAGTTAAATCATGATCAAATTATCAATGTGATTGATGATTTAGATCAATTTGTAAAATTTACAAGTAAATGATCAGCTAATGGTTAGCATGAAGGACTCAATTTGATGAGATCAAATTGAGGATCAAGTCTTAAATAATTAAATCAGATTTAATTTGATTAAACTTGACCTAATTAAGTTTAATTGGGTATTTGAGTTTTAGATTTAGATCCTAATTTGATTAGGATTGAGTCTGGAACAAATTAGGCTCGAATCTGGTTCGAATTAGATTCGAATTGAATCCGAATTGGATTAAGATACGAGAGTCTCAGATTTACTGAGACTCTCTCTCCTCTCTCATGCTAAAAAGGAGGGGCGTGCATGGGGATGCATGCATGCCAAAGCACGCCCCTTCTTTGGCATGCGTAAGAAAGAGAGAGGGCACCCAAAGGCCCTAATCTTATCTCTCCTCTAGGTAAAAGGCTTTATCCTTATCTTATTTTGAATTTGATTCAAAATTTGGAGTATCTTATCTAGGGTGGTTAGAGGTTGTTAGACACCTCTATTTAGCAAACATGGAAGAGAAGTGGGTAGAGAATTTCAATGTAGAATATTTCTTACATAGAAACATTCCTAGCACCCCATCTACTTCTGCACCTCCGCTATTTGGTGCCCACCCCCTAGTGCACCAATAAAGAGAAAAAAATTAGAGGGAGAGAGAGAGAAAAAGAAAAGGGAGAGAAGGAGTTCTTTCACTGCATCTCTACTTCCTCCGATCTTGCATGAAAGAAATTTGCATGTAGATCCTCAGATTGCCTTCTACGAGAGTCGAAGAAGGAGATCCAATTTGAAGGAGCAAGATCTACAAAAGAGATAGCACCTCGATGATCTCGATCGGATGCTTCTAATCTGCATCAGCCCCATATGGATACCTATAGAGGCCGGACACATATGCAGCTTCATTGGAACAATAGACATCCTCAAATTCACATTTAGAAGGAGTTTAGCGCTACAGATAGTTGATCTGATCATCGATTTTATTTTTGATTTTGAAATCAGATGTATGCTTATCTTATCTTCATCATATAAACTAGATCTGTAGGTGTTAGATTAGATCTATACATGCATAGATTAAAATAATTTGAATCTAATCTTCCGTTGCGTATTTCAAAAAAGTTATAAAAAATCTACATGCGTGACACCTCGAAACCCAACAAGCTTTTCATTCTTTTGCAATGGTCCTAATTAAGTGACCATCATCTTTAAAATACTTTTCTTAGATATCAATCAATCAATCACTTCTGAACTCAGTTCGTTTTTTGTTTCCATCACTACAACTTAATATAATTTTTTGGATGGCTTTATGGTCTCAAGCACATCCAATCTAAACTTTCATAATGATGCATAATTATACTTAAATCATTACAGTATAATTTAAAATAATACATCTAGACATATCTTTAAGATTGACTAGAGTTTGAATGTTCAGTCAGACTCATCTCATGGTCTGTATTGAACCTAATCAAAAAATCCTCAAATCTTAAATCATACCAACATACTATCCTTTGATTATATTAATCAAGGAGGCTCTGATACCACTATAGGGTTTCGGTGGCATAGTGAAAAGCTCAGGTGTTTAAAAGATTCATTCAAAATATCCAAGTGTATCGAAACCCTAATACCCAGAATTCCTTGATAATAGCAATCAAAGCATAAATAAATAAAAGATAGGATATGAAGAATACCTATAATGCTTATTTCAATTTCTACTAGGCACTCAAGTGTTCACCCTCCAATGGTAATCCACATGAAAATCGATCCAAGGACAGTGCCCCAACTTGAATCTTGCTTCAAGAGTTCTAGGCCCTAGAATTTGAATAGCCTTGTACTGATCAAATTTCTTCAAGAACTTGACTTCACCCTCTCTTGAACTCTAATAGATTTCTTAACCCTCTCCTTCTGAACCTTCATAACCCTTGTCTGGACTAGAATTAAGCTGTCTTAAAACACAAAAGCCTTGTCCTAAAACTAGAAAGGTTGTAGGAAAGCAAGAAGAGAGTTTTTGATACATTTTGGACTATCTGGAATGATCATAAAAAACTCAATGCCTAGAGCCTTTTATAGATGAGATAGGGTGCATGGGAAAGGGATACATCTCTTTTCATGCTTTTCTAAGTTGTTGCATGTCCAAGAAAAGAGTTCCTTCAAACAGAAGGACTCTTCTTTGAAGCAACGCGCCCCTTCTCAACACCGCACTCGTGCATACAAAAGAATCTGCATTTTTTGTGTCCTTCCACATATTAGATAATTTTGAAACTTTTCCATGTGCATCCTCATCTAAATTTGAATTCAAATGGCAAAATTTATCTGATAGGGATGCCACCTTCTGCCCATAGTAGAAGGACTCCACGCGAAGAGTCACGTGAAACCAATTCTACGTGCATCTTGCTTCTGTTCTAGAAATTGTCCATGCCAAAACAAAACCAAAAATAGCCTTCCCATACTTTGAGATGAGTATCAAAGAGAGGAGGATGATGTGGGCTGCCACATGGGTCTTAATCTCAAGTGTGAAGGACTCTAACCCTTCTCCACACCCAAAGTGTGCGCCTGACTAATCCATGTGCCATCTAGAGTTCCAATCCAATAGGACCCTTACAAATGGTGCCCACGAGTCTATGTGGTGCCACCCAAGAGCAGCCACAATCTAATCCAAATCCAAATTAGCCCATGGCTCAATTTGGTTTGATCAAAAAGCAAGATTCGAATCAAATTCGAATCCGATTCAAAGAGCTAGGGTTTCCATATGTGCTAGCATACTTACCAGAAATCCAATTGGGTCCAAAATTTTAATTAACCATATCAAATGGGTCCTTGATCAATTTCTTTATGTGTGTGATCCATTAGATTCCACATCTAACTAATAATAGGTTTGGATGCAAGTTGACCTAATTTGATTAGAATCCTTCTAATCGATTAAGGTCAAAACTATGCTGATCTGAGTTCAGCAATTAGAACTTTTTCTAATTAGAGATCAAATTAAATACGTTAATTTGATCAAATCTATAAGTCAAAATTAACATCTAGTAAATATCATAACTATCCAGAAGATATAAAATTTGATAGAAATATCAAATATACCTTTCAGTAATAAATTACCATGTAATTCAATCCTTCGATCATTCCTGCATCCCGAATATATTCATGAGGATGGAATTATGTCAAACTCAAATACATATTCATATCGATTCTCTATCAATCAGTAATGACTCCAATGATGAAGTATTAAACATCCTTTCTAATCTTCATCCTGTTTTGATCAAAGACTTCCTAAGTCATCTAGAGATGAGAATGTATAAGATGACATCTTCTCATACTAGGAATGATCGATTCTTTGTTGACCGACTTATAACCTTCATACACACTCTACCATATATAGAACATCCTGTACATATCTATATATCGTGCCTGGGTATAAATCAAAATATGGATTCATGTGCAAAAGATTCTATGGTGGTCTCAGGTCTAAGGATCATTTGCACAACTCTCTTACCTAGAGAACTATCTTTTGATATGCAAGTAAGGCTCTATAAGATGTTCTCTGTCGGTGAGTCAATTCAGTGAACTCATTACTTAATGAGCACTCATATTCTTGTATTAGTGTCCCACATAAGTAACTTGTGAAATCAGTCACCCTCTCCATCGAGCATACATAGAATATACCAATCTTTCTGGAATATTGATCTCCGACTCAATGTTCTTATGATCAGAAATATTTTAGATTAGAATTTTAGGATTTTAATTTTCATAGGCATGAACTCTTCATGGTCCTAAAATCATTGTCTTAATCTATAGGATTTATCATAATCTTAAACACAATAAGATGTAGCTATAATGATGAATCAATATCTCATTTATTTCATAAATAAATAATATCATTACATGAGTTGGAAGATTATAAAGAAGAGTCTCACACACCACTCATGCAACTGGCTTATAGGGTACTATTCTTTCGCAGAAATTTGAGAAGATATCCACGATCATCAAACCATGATGAAGATCTATCCATGCTAAGGTGAAGATTTGATCTTCATATTTCATATATTTTTATGTTTTTGATCCTAAGGACATGATAAATCTCACCTTTTGAGATGTGATCTCAAAGATGTATGCTAGATTAGATCTCTTCTGCAGCTTTAAAATTTTTTGTTGATCTTGCATGCATATCCATGATTGTTCCTTCAATAGTAAGTCAATCTATATAGCTCAAACAATGCCTTCGCTATATAGTGGGATGGGATGAGTTCCTTAATCAGTTCTCCTTACTACTTCGACTCATCCTGCATATCCAGTCCCTCCATAGGCAATACTTCTGTCAACCTTATTTTTCCTTAAGGGTGGCCACATAATACTATTAGGCTATTACCTGGTCCCTCTAACTTCTCCAATGCCATTCTCCATAAAGAATTTCATCATCAAGTGATCGATCGATGCCATGGCCCTCATTGCATCTAAGTTATTAGTCCAAAATCATGTTATATGTGGATGGGACCTTGACAATCAAAAAGTCAAGCATGATAATAATCTACTAAGGCTCCTAGCTGATTGTGACTAAGAGAGTATGATACCCTCACAAGCACTGACTCCTCTTAAAATATGATCAATAGGGAGTCCATTCTTCCCAACTGATCTATTGATATGTTCATCCTCTGGAAGGATCATAGAAAAAGATGTAATATCCACCGCACCTCATGGTTAATGATGGTACGGAAGATGACAAACACTTCATCATGTGGGATCTAAACCCCCTTTAGATTTACAATGGAAAACAATATCGTATGGCTTATCCTTGGCCTTTTTGGAGCCATCTCTCTAGCTTAGATAGCCCGAACATAAGCTCTTGAAGCTAAAGGGTTGGATCCTACAGTTGTTGGTCTACTAAAGATCATGTTGATCACCCTTATGGTTGATCAATTGTCATCTCACCTTCCAAGGGTCCTCTATTGCTCATAGCAGATATCTTCACTGAGAGCTTTGTTCTCTGCCCCATAAACAGCCTCTCCTCTTCTCTTCTCCATCTTCTCCCATTAAAATACCCCTTCATCTCATCACTAGAGATTCCTTCATCTTTGTTTATTCATCATCTTTCACTCTTCCTTTGTTTCTTCCCATAAACAATGTCTCATCCAAGTGTCATCTCCCTCTTTTTCCATTAAAAAACTCTTCTTCACCTTCCATGCTCCATTTCTCCATTAAATAATCCATTCCTTCCTCCTTCCACAATTCCCTCCACAGAACTCTCTGCCATTTAGCTCTGTAATATATGTGATTTGTAAATAAATATGTTTATTTGTGTGTTTGCTCATGTATTAGCATATATTAGCATGTATAGTGTATATTTAAGTTTGCTTAAGCTTGATTAGTGTACATAAAGCTTGTACAGTGTGTATTTTAATTTTATCAAACTCTATGTAAGTGTGCTTTTATAAATAAAACCCATTTTTCTTTCATGTTACTATTTTTAATTATGCTTTAGGCTTTCTTTATATATTAAGCTTGTTTATATTACTGTTCATAGTACTGTAGCTGTACTTAGCTAATTACTGTAGTATATATACTGTGCAGTACTTGTTGGATTTTGATGATGCAGCAGAATGTAAATTTTAAAAAATTTTATATGCATTCAACAATTGAAAACATATTTAATAATTAAACTAGACTACTGAAACAAAAATCCTAGAAATACTTTAATGATTACAATCAAATAACATAAGCATGTATAACAAGAAGAGATCAAATGTCATATACCAACATAAAGACGATGATCTAATCATCTTAAGATCTTCACAAAACTGCAAAGTAAAAGTCCTCCAATAGTGATCCACACAGGATTGATCAGGACCCTTCTCAATTCGATGTAGTGCTGCAGCCTTCTTCGCAAGTTCGCTGTTGATCGTCCTTTGCAAGAATGGGTTGCACCATTACTTGTATGCCTTCAAGATCTCCACTAAGATCACTCTAGGAATCATTTCCTAAATGATCTCACCACACAAATATTAGATTATATGTTCAACACATGAATAATCTGATTTTAGGACAAGCATTACATGCTTTCCATTTTTCTCATCCCTTCCTTTCTATTATTCTTTCTCTCTTTTCTTTGTCTTTATCCCAGATTTTTCTTCTCTTTTTCTTCTCATTCTCATGCCTATCCTCAGCCCAAATTGGCACGTCCAACCTGATGTAGCATCCCCTTTTTATAGGAAAGAAGGGACGATACCATGGGGGATGCCAACTCTTAGCATCCCTTATCCATTACATACTAACAATTAATTTAGCATGGAAACCAAAGGCTAAGGCATGGAATAAGACGTGATTTACAAGCAGAAGGACTCTTCCTCTATATGGAAAAAATATAATGCCAACTCTTGGCACATGGGAATAAAGGAAATGCATGAAAGCAAAAAGTCTAAGACAAGATGGACTCTTCCATTACCCACGCACAAAAGAAGGTGGCATCCCATTTAATTTTGGTGTTCAAATTTTTTACTGGAGAAGGACTCTTTCTTTTCTTCTGCACACATAAATCCAAGAGTCATCACATGACATGAGAAAATAAAAGAAATGCATGGAATATGGTAAGGAATTTAAGAGGAGTAAGTGAGAAGGACTTCTCCTCTTAACATCAAAAATAAATGGGGTGTGGCATTTATTCTTTGCATGGGGTTTGGCATGGATATGGGTAAAGCCAGATGAAACACTTTCAAATGGATGGGTTAACCAAATAGAAAATCAAAGATTGAACCTAATCTTATTAGGTTAACGCACTAAGCATAGGTTTAGCACAAACACCTTTGCAATGAACCAAATTGAAAACTTGGGTAATTCATACACTAGCAATTTAATTAACCCATTGAATTTACAATAAATTCAAATAGATTGGATCAAGATCAAATTTTTATTGTGTGTGACCCATTGGGTTCTAAATCTAGCTAGTAGTGGATCCGAAACTTTCGATGTAATCTTAATCCGATTAGATTAGGTCAAGTCAAGAGTCCCAAGCAACTAAGACTCTTCCTCATTAATTCTCAAATTAAACTCTTTTAATTCTGATGAGTCTATAAGTCAAAATTCATATCTAGCAATGTGTCATGACTACCCAAAAGATTTAAAATTTAATAAAAATATCAAAATTATCCTTTTGTGGTGAGTTACCATGCAATTCAATCTTTCAATCACACAACATCCCAGACAGAAATAGGCATGAAAATATATAAAGCCAAATACCTATCCATATGTATCTCGATCTGATGATAATGACTCAGTTGATGGATAAGTAGAAATTTTTTTTACTGTTCATTCCTACTCTGGCTAGAGACTCTCAGAGTCATCATCTTATGAGATCACATAGGATGTTCTCTCTTTCTACGAGAAGTGATCGATTCCTTGTTGACCACTCACAACCTCTATGCATATTTCATCGTATCCAGAATATCCCACACACATCTCAAAGTGGTGTACTAGAAAATAAACCAAAATAAAGATCCATATACATAAGGTACCATGGTGATCTCAGATCAAAAGATCACATGCACCACTCCCACTGAAGAACCATCTGTCGATATGCTGTAAGGCTCCATCAGATGTTCTTCCTATAGGTTAGTTCAGTGAATTCATTCTCTAATGAGTACCTACATCTTTGTATTAGTGTCACCACACAAGAAATTGTGAGATCAATCATTCTCTCCATCGAGCATACATAGACATACCAATCTTATCGGTATTATTGATCCCTGACTTAATGATCCAACGACTGAAAATATTTTAGATTAGGGCTATCAAGATTTTAGGTCTCACTAGTATGATCTCATCATGGCTCTAAAATCATTGTCCTAATCTATGAGGTTTATCATAATCATAAAAACTATGATGCAACAAATGATAAAATGCAATACCTCATAAATAAAAAATAACTAATGTCATGCTAATGAGTGAGAAGATATCATAGAAAAGTCTCTTCGCATCACCATGTGATTGGCTTGTAGGGCACTATTTTTTCAATCTGCCACTTGCACTATAGCCAATCGTCCTTGTACTTTGATGCCCATACAATCAGGGTGGCGAACACACTGCTGTTGTATTAAGGCTCAGTGAACTGGTCCATTATGTTGTCCTTTATATGAATCTTTTTATGATCTAATCATGAATGAGGTGAAAGTGCCATAGGATATGTGTGGGTTCTTAGTGAGATCACACCTAACTCAGTGATGAACCCTTCATCAAGCGACTTTCTTTAGCAATCTTTACTCACAGCAATTAACTGAGTCAATCCCAGTTTGCTGTTTGGACTCTTTCAATTCACTGCTCTTCTAGTACTTTTCAAGTACTTTAAGAATGCTTTTCACAGTTTTCAAAAGATGCTATCATAGATCTGCCTGAAATCAATGATTATACACAAGATATAAATCACATCAGACTTGGTACATTGAATATATAGGTAAGTAAACTTTTTAAAACTCGTTCATGTTGAATCCCTTCAACATAAAATGTATATACCTAGATTGGGACAAGCCTAACATCTACTTACATCTATTACTATAGATGCCAAATATATTGGATGCTACACCCAAGTCTTTTCCATGAAAACTTTTGTGATAAGTATATCATTGACCGAGTGCAATATCGGGACTACCTTCCTAATATACTGATGTCATCTATATACATAACCAAGAAGATAGTGGGACTCCCACTTATCTTCTTACACGCACTTGGTTCATCCATATTTTGATAAAGTCAAATATTTTGACTATCTTATCAAAAATAAAAATACCAACTCCTCAATACCTACTATAATCCATAAATGGATTTGCCCTCCTACTAGAGACAAACTCTCAAGATAGTGTGCAGAAATAGCAAGCAAAAATTGGATTGACATTCCTGTTAGTAGCCTGTTGGGTCATACCCATAGATACTTCAACCATAGTCCATACTTGGTTGATGTACAGAGAGTTTATTTCAGATTTTATAGTTTTAAGCCATCTGTCAGAATCTCTACTCATGACTATTTTTGAATAGGTCAAGCAAACATCATTCTCAATAATGTATAATGTACAGTCATTTACAATGATAAAATCATATTTTGAGTGGTACATTACACACTCAGATTGACCTTCGATGAGGAGGTGTGTGTCATGGTTGTGCCTCATCAATGGATATATCTGATCGAGGATCAACTTATGGACACTCCATAGGTTATAATAGGATAGTTCATAGGTCTTGAACTTCTCAAGTTTAATTATCCTCCCACTAATCTCTTCTTAGAAATTTTTTTTTCCAAAAAAGTGGTATACCTATTGACAAAATACCTTTTATCCAGTAGGTAGTAGAAATAGTATTACATACTACTCTTAAGGATAACCTATAAACTTATATAAATCTGATCTAGCATAAAACTTATGTACATCAACTCTTTTCACATAAGTTGGACAACCTGCCTCTTTCCATATCTCATATGTGTGCTAGTAACAAATTTTAACAGCATCTAATTCAAAACACATGCAGCAATTTCTAGGGTATATCCTTAGAATGAGATTTGTGAAGCAAATTAGAGAGCATACCATATCTCATATGAAGTGTCCATCTCTAGGTCGAGATATTATTAGCCTTTTGAACATCCATATGTACAAGGCCTAATAATTTGCTCACCTTATCTCATGTCCAATAAATGGGATCTTGGTCATTTTATCCATAAGACAAGATTTATAAGTTTATATGATTCAAAATCATACATAACAAAGAACTCTTCTTTGTATTACTTGTTTATCTTTCACTCATAAAAATGATCAAGTTGGCAGTGCCAGAGATATGTGACCATCACATATTTATTTTTTATTCTTATCAATATGAAGAACAACATTATTGAGTGACAGAAATATAAGACTATAGATCCATAGTCATAAAATTTATCAGAAAGAGAGTAACTTTTACTCTTTACATTAATTTCAAAATCATGCTACAATAGCAAAGGAATTAAAATTATATTTTTGATAAATTTAGACATATAACAATGGTCTATTAGTTTCTAAACTTACTAGAAAGTTACATAGATTCCTACAGCCTTAGCATGAAAGGACTATCCATCAGTGCCAAAAGCATGTAGTCATCTTCTTCAGCTTTATAGGTCCAGCAATACTTTACATAAGTGGAACCTATATGAGGTATCACATATCCAAAATTCTGAAGCTAAAATACTCAATGATATATTAGTTTGTATCATATACAAATAATTAATAGATGTAATTTTTGTATCCTGCTACTGCTACACACTTGCAAGATAACTCTTACAATTTATCTCTAATGCTCATTATTACTGTAATGATAATAGATACCTATGGTGAAGACATTCTTCACCTTCTTCTCCTAGAAGATACTAAAGAAGAAATTCAGGAGAGTTAATAAGATCAAATTCTAGATTAACTCACTGTTCTTGATAATAACTTAATCACATGATTAAGTTAATCACGATATATTTGACAGTCATACTGTCACCCCACCATATCTCATATGTGATTTTTCCTTCTTTATGGTATCATCTCCGATCAAATCAGAATCAAGAGAATAGGAGACTATCTCCTATGTGAGAACTATTCTCAGGTTCTTCAATCATTCTATGAAGTTCGGTGAACATATACAATGCAGTGATAGTGAAGATGCAGATATATATAAGAACATAAAAGGACTACTCATGATGATATGCATAATTTTGATGAGATTTTTTATCTAAATGTGTCTCTCACTATTTTAGTAAATTTCATAGCTCTCAAGTATGAAAAACAAGGAGACATATCATCTAGTTCCTTAGTGGGGTTAAGATCTCAATTCCTTATAAAAAACCTTATGGATAGCATAACAACTCCTGAGTTCAAGGATAGGTAACTCTTTACCAATTGTATCTCGTGCAACTCTCAACATAACTTTTGCCTCTAAAATATTTATAGTCTTGTGGATAGTATAATAAACTATAGTATTTTAGTTAAGTTATACCCTTCAATCTTATATGGTCATATCTGAATAATACTATCTTTGTGGATAGCACAATAAGGTAGTATTATCAGAATATGCCATAAGCATCACTAGTCAACATCATATCAATTCCTATAGCAAGTCTTGTGGATAGCACAACAAACTCACTACAGTTTTTGACATACTCTATTGACTTAGTATGAGCTAAGTAACGTTAGCTTCATTATGCATCAAGACGGTATCAAATCAATCCTCACAGTAAACCTTATGAATAGCACAACAAGCCTACTATAGTTCTTGATATAATACTGACTTGCATGAAGGAAGACATGAGTAGTATTCTTAACACTTCATCATTATGACTTAATATAATTTAAACGAAGGACTTAGGTCTCATGCACATCCAAAACATATATACATGCATCATATGTAATTCTAAACTTTAATTCTAACTACCAGAAAGTAAGAGCATATAAAGAAAATCTAATGGTTATGGACTTCAAAAAATTATTTGAGCCACAGAATGGTTTATAGGTCTAACTCTAGGTACATTCTAGATTGAACCATCTTATGGTCAATCTTAATATGCTTTTGCTCTACAAATGTCTGATAGTCTAGTCTTTATCTCTATGAAGACTTCCATGAATGCTCGATCTTTATATGAAATAGAAAAAAATATTTTTTTTTTATAATTTTACATCAATATGTAAAAAGTCCCAATCAATAGTTGAAAATATATAAAAAAAAGATATGGCTGATAATACAATGCATCAGGGGCACCCAGCCTCTATTGCAACTCTTGCAGATGTATTTATATAATCAGCCAACATAGAAGCATTCATACATACATCCATCTCATGGATGTACCATAGTCCATCATCACTCAACATGTATTTTATAACAATTATAAAATATGATAACAAACTACTCATATTATTTAAATTATAATATCATTCATAAATATTTTAATGAAGATGTTTAAATATATGAGCATAGGACCCATCTAGGATTTTTGATTCGAGTTCAACACTTGACCCAAGTTTAATTTTAAGTCAATCATTTATCATCATTTTGAGTTAAGTTGATCAATTCTAAGGTTAACCTAAATCAATTAGGTTAGCATAGACTCGATCAACCATAACTCAAATCCTAATCAAATTAGGTAAATGACAATTTGATCAACCTAAAATAAACATAACTTCTAATCAAATTAGAACTATAAATTTGATTTAATCTATAATCATAAATTTAATCATATTAGATCAATAAATTATAGTTAAATCAAAACCATCGATAAAAACCTAATCCATGTCTGATGCATCCTTTTCAAGATCAAATTTTTTTGACTCACACATACCTTGGACAACTACCAAGATAGAAGACCCACAATGGTGAGTGCCCAATAACATGGTGGTTGACCCTTGGATCTTAGGTGAATGCATCATATGCAAAAAAATCCTAAGTCTTGGTAATGTACATCCAATGTATCATTCCAAGGTTTCGCGCATCACATGCACTGGATTTACAACTCCATCGATAATTAGATCATGAGATCTAACTTAAACTTGTCCGACAAGTCTAAAGACTATGAAATTTTATATCTAAGATTCGATCATGGATTGATAACATTTATCATTAACAAAAATGCATCAAGAACATCAAATAAACATCAATCAAAAATCTAATTTTGACATAGTTTGAACTGGATCTAATCCATATCACAATAATAAAATGAAATTTGATTGAATCAATCAAGAATGGCTCTAATACCACTGTTGGGTTCCAGTGATGCAGCAGAATATAAATTTTAAAAATTTTTATATGCATTCAATAATTAAAAATATGTTTAACAATTAAGCTAGACTATCGGAACACAAAGCCTTAGAAACACCTTGATGATTACAATCAAATAACATAAGCATGTATAACAGGAAGAGATCAGATGTCATATATCAACATAAAGATGATGATCTGAAAATGTTAAAATCTTCACAAGACTTTAAAGTAGAAGTCCTCTGATGGTGATCCACACAGGACTGATCAGAGCCCTTCCCAATTCGACATAGTACTGCAATCTTCTTCGCAAGTTTACTATCGATCGTCCTTCGCAAGAATAGATTGGACCATCACTTGTATGCCTTCAAGACCTCCACTAGGATCACTTAGGAATCATTTTCTAAATGATCTCACCACACAAATATCAGATTATATATTCAACACATGAATAATCTTATTTTAGGACAAGCATCACATGCTTTCTATTTTTCTCATCCCTTCCTTTCTCTTTTTCTTTTTCTCTTTTCTTTGTCTTCATCCCAGATTTTTCCTCCCTTCTTCTTCTCATTCTCATTTCTATCCTTAGTCGAAATTGGTATGTCCAACCTGATGTAGCGCCCCCTTTTTATAGGAAAGAAGGGGCGATACCATGGGATGCCAACTCTTGGATCCCTTATCCATTACACACTAACAATTAATTTTAACATGAAAACCAAAGGCTAATGCATAGAATAAGAGGTGATTTACAAGTAGAAGGACTCTTCCTCTATGTGAAAAAAATATAACGCCAACTCTTGGCACATGAGAATAAAGGAAATGCATGAAAACAAAGAGTCCAAGACAAGATGGACTCTTCCATTATCCATGCACAAAAGAAGGTGGCATCCCATTTAATTTTGGCATTCAAATTCCTTGCCAAAGAAGGACTCTTCCTTCTCTTTGGCACCCACAAATCCAAGAGCCATCACATGACATGAGAAAATAAAAAAAATGCATGGAATATGGTAAGGAATTTAAGAGGAGTAAGTGAGGACTTCTCCTCTTAATGCCTAAAATAAATGGGGCATGGCATTTATTCTTTGCGTGGGGTATGGCATGGAGATGGGTAAATCCAGATGAAATACTTTCAAATGGATGGGTTAACCAAAATAAGAAATCAAAGATTGAACCTAATCTTATTAGGTCAAGGCATTAAGCATAGGTTTAGCACAAACACCTTTGCACTGAACCAAATTGAAAACTTAGGTTAATTCATGTGCTAGCAATTTAATTAATCCATTAGATTTACAATAAATCTAAATAGATTGGACCAAGATCAAATCTCTATTGTGTGTGACCCATTGGGTTCCAAATCTAGCTAGCAGTGGATCCAAAACTCTCAACGTAACCCTAATCCGATTAGATTAGGTCAAGTCAAGAGTCTCAATCAACTAGAACTCTTCTTAATTAATTTTTGAATTAAATTTTTTTAATTCTAATGAGTTCACAAGTCAAGATTATATCTAGCAATATGTTATGACTATCCAAAAAATTTAAAATTTGATAAAAATATCAAAATTATCCTTCTATTGTGAGTTATCATGTAATTCAATTCTTCGATCACACAACATCCCAGACAGGCCATGGGTATGAAAATATATCGAGCCCAAATATTAATCTATATATATCTCGATTTGATGATGATGACTCAATTGATAAACCAATAGAAACTTTTTTTACTATTCATCCTTGTTCTGGCCGGAGACTCTCAGAGTCATCATCCTATGAGATTATATAGGATTTCTCTCCTCCTATAAGAAGTGATCGATTTTTTGTTGACCACTCACAACCTCCATGTATATTTTATCATATCCAAAATATCCCACACACATCTCAAAGTGGTGTGCTAGGGAATAAATCAAATTAAAAATTTATGTACATAAGGTACCATAGTGATCTCAGGTCAAAGGATCACATGCACCACTCCCAGTGGAGAACCATCTGACATGCTTTAAAGCTCCATCAGATATTCTTTTTGTGGGTTAATTCAGTGAACTCATTCTCTAATGAACACCTACATCTTTGTATTAGTATCACCATACAAGCAATTGTGAGATCAACCACCCTCTTCATCGAGTATACATAAGATGTACCATCTTACTGGTATCATCAATCTCTGACTCGATGATCAAATGATGAAAATATTTTAGATTAGGACATCAAGATTTTAGGTCTCACTGATATGATCTTATCATGGCCTTAAAATCATTGCCCTAGGTTTATCATAATTATAAAAAATATGATGTAGCAAATGATAAAATACAATATCTCATAAATAAAAAATACTAATATCATACTAATGAGTAGGAAGATATCATAAAAAATCTCTTCGCATCACTATGTGATTGGCTTATAGAGCACTATTCTTTCAGTACTGTAACAGAAATACTGTACAGTACTATTATGCACTGTAGCATGTTACTGTAGCATGATGGTAAACGACCTGAATACTACTAAGGCTTGAAGTAAACAAAATATGGATTCATGTGCATAAGATTTCATGGTGGTCTCAGGTCTAAGGATCACTTGCATAACTCTCATTAAGAAAACCATCTTTTAATATGTAAGTAAAGCTCCATAAGATGTTCTCTATCAGTGAGTCAATTCAGTGAACTCACTCCCTAATGAGCACCTATATTCTTGTATTAGTGTCCCACATAAGTGACTTGTGACAGTCATCTTCTCTATTGAGCATACATAGAATATACCAATCTTTCTAGAATATTGATCCCCAACTCAATATTTTTATGATCAAAAATATTTTAAATTAGAATTTAGGATTTTAGATTTCATAGGCATGAACTCTTCATGGCCCTAAAATTATTGTCTTATTCTATAGGATTTATCACAATCTTAAACACAATAAGATGTAGCTATAATGATGAATCAATATCTCATTTATTTCATAAATAAATAATATCATTACCTGAGTTGGAAGATTACAGAAAAAAAATCTCATCACACCACTCATGCGACAGGCTTGTAGGGTACTATTCTTTCACAAGAATCTGAGAAGAAGATACCATGATCATCGAACCATGGTGAAGATCTATCCATGCTAAGGTAAAGATTTGATCTTCATGTTTCATTTATTTTTATGTTTTTTATCTTAAGGACATGATAGATTTGACCTTTTGAGATGTGATCTCAAAGATGTATGCTAGATTAGATCTCTTCCACTGCATTAAAATTTTTTGTTGATCTTGCATGCATATCCATGATTTTTCCTTCAATAGCAAGTCGATCTGTACAGCTTGATCAATGCCTTCGCTATACAGTGGGATGGAGATGAGTTCCTTAATCAATTCTCTTTACTACTTCGACTCATCCTGCATATCCAGTCCCTCAATAGGCAATACTTCTATCAGCCTTGTTTTTCCTCTAAGGGTGGCCACATAATACTATCAGGCTATTACCTGGTCACCTCTAACTTCTCCAATGCCATTCTCCATAGGGAATTTCATCATCAAGTCATCGATCAATTCCATGGCCCTCAAAAAGTAGAGCATGACAATAATGTTAGTCCAAAATCATGTTATATGTGGATGGGACCTTGACAATCAAAAAGTCGAGCATGATAATAATCTACTAAGGCTCCCAGCTGATTGTGACTAAGAGAGTATGATACCCTCACAAGCACTAACTCCTCTTAAAATCTGATCAATAGGGAGTCCATTCTTCCCAATTGATCTATTGATATGTTCATCCTCTGGAAGGCATCATAGAAAAAGATGTAGTATCCACCGCACCTCATGGTTAATGATGGTAAGGAAGATGACAAGCACTTCATCATGTGGGATCTAAACCCCCTTTAGATTTACAATGGAAAATAATATCATCTCCCTTATCCTTGGCCTTTTTGGAGCCATCTCTCTAGCTCAGATAGCCCAAACATAAGCCCTCCAAGTGAAAGAGTTGGATCCTATAGTTGTTGGTCTGCTAAAGATCATGTTGATCATCCTTATGGTTGGTCAATTGTCATCTCGCCTTCCAAGGGTCCTCTATTTCCCAACTAAGCAATCGAGGGGAAGGGGGGTAAATTGGATTTTTTAAAAACTTTAAGAATAATGTATAATAATTATTTTTTTTCCAATGTGTAAGTGATGTGTAGTGGCAATTATTAGTAAGCAAGATAAAGAATCAAGCAAGCAATAAAAGCATCACAAACACCAAGAATTTCTCATGGTTAAGTGCCAAACCTAGCACCTACATCCACTCTCCAAGCTTCTTACTTAGAAATTTCAATCCACTAATCCTTTACAAACAATTACCACATCAGATCCCATCGACAAAACATCCTACCTTTTCCAAGCTAGCCACTTATTTTTTAGGCACAAGCAAGTACTATACACTCCATTTTAGGGTATGAACCAATCTCAACCGAAACTTGTTTCCACAAATATAATAGATACAAGAGTTAATCAATGAAAACAAGCAATCTCTTGATAAGCACAATGAAGATAATTTAAAGTACTTTACAAATTCTTCAAAAAGCCTTTCAAATGCACACTATTGTTGGAAATGCTTAGAGGAAGCTCTTTGCAGTTTGATTGAAGATGAAATTAATGTTTCTCATAATGAATGCTCTTATTCTTCAAAAGTTAATTTTTCTTGGATTCTTGTTGTTGTTTTCTACCTTTTTGAAGCCTATTTCAGTTTAATAGTTGCTGAAGAGTTAATACTAGCCATTGAAGATTGTCATGGAGTGGTTGGAGGGCATTAAATATAACTTTTTTGTAGTAAAAACTATTAAAAAATATGTCTTAAAGTCAATCATTTGGATGATTGTGCTCTTTATAATTGTATATGAATTATGAAATAATAAATTTATTTAATAATTTTTTATTACAAGATGCACATCTTCCTTATTAGAACTCTTGTATTATGATGAAGTCCTTAGAACTATATGATAATCGATAAAGAAGAATTTATCGAATAGTTCTTAAATACATTCACGACTAAATGATACATCATTAAAGGATGATGACGTTCATCGAGTGTAGGTCATTGTGTGCCATATAGGTCATTTGTTCTCTTAACCAAGGAGTATAGAGACACTGATATAGCATACAGGTGAGATGTAAGAGTACATCATCACTGAATAAGTGACTCATCTGTAGAGTATTCCTCTGTCAAGAGCAGTTCATGAAGTATATGATATAAGTATCTCTCAAATCTAAGATCACTATAGTGACTTGCAAGCAACTCATTGTGCTTTGGTGCCGAACTATCTATACTTTTAATACAATCACAAAAGATTATTGGGTACAGTCAAGTACTTACGAGGTCTATGTGTGGATCAAGATGAGATTGATTTCTTTGGATTATAAGAGTTAATACAACACTATATTTTAATTTAGTAAAACTTGAATCTGGATAATTCATATGATGGATGTGAAAGATTGAAATATAATGTGGATGACTCATCTAGGGTTGACAGTTAAATCCTAGGTCATCCTCAAGTATTTGAGGTCAGAGGGATAAATTATGTGATAACCATATGTGTTGGTTCTTGAATATTGTCTTGCATATATTCAACCTATCCGAACATCAGAAACCATTGCTAGATGATAATTTTGATTAGTATAGAAAATAGTTTCGGTACTACGGCTTGGTATTCGAACCTATGGAGTCATGCATAAAGTCGAGCAACGTAGAAAAAAATTGACCCATGTCTATGAGTTCAATTTGAAAGTATGTGACTTAGTTGAATGAATAGATTAGCTTAATTAAGAATTAAATTAAGGGTCATACGAGATTAAACAAGTTAACTATGTCTAGCTAGAATTAGACATGAGGTTCAAGTTTAATTCTGAGGATGATGATGATCTGATCAATGATCCAAGGGATTTATGAGAGATTAAATTTATATTCTAATTAATTTTAGGTTAGATATGATTTAATTAGACTTGATTGGGTTAAAAATTTAAGTTAGACTTGAACCAAAATCTCAATTAGATTGGGATTGACAGGCTCGTCGAATTTGGTTCGAATCCATTCGAATCAGATTCAAATTAGACTCAATTTGGACCTATATTGGATGAGATCCTTAGAGTCTCAAATAGAAGGGACTCTCTCTCATGGGTGGCCAACCAAGTGAGGAAGTGAGGCACTAAAAAGTTTTCTCCCCTCCCAATGTGCGTGCATGAAGAGGTTTCATGCAATGGTTGGCATCAAAATCCTTCTCCTTTGGGTTTCCTATTTTGATTCGGATCAAATCTAGTTCAAATCAGATTTGAACTAGAGTTATGATTTGATTAGTGGGCATCAACTATAAGAAGGGTGGCCTCATATCCATGAAAATTTGATCCATCTTTTGTGCAACACAAAGAAAGAAAATCAACGTGAGATATGGAGGTGTGTGTGCGGCAAAGAGAGGTGGGTTTTCTTTCTTAGCATGGAGGATTCTTCACGGGTCTCATCTGGGCATGAAGACTCTCATCCAAAGTGTCCCCCTACTATGAGATTAGATCTCAACCTCTTCTTTCTTCCCTTATAAAGATTAACACTCTGAAGATCATCCCTCTTTCTTGCGAAGCTTGGCGTGCATGCGAAGTAGAGGGTCTGTGCTTTCAGGCCTGGTGAAGCATTGGATTCAGAAATCTTCTAAAAATTTTAATCTCTATTCCATTATGTATCAGGTAACATAAAATTTATATTAGCTTATTATAGAAAAATTTTTCATATGCATCCTAATGATCCGATCAGATCGGATAAATATTTCCTTCAACTGGTATCAGAGTCAGGTTTGATACATAGATCATAACTAATTTTTTTGATATAATTACATTCTATATGTAATCAAATTTTTTTATATAAAATATTAAATCTAATTTAGACCTATTAATCAAAAATTATTTATCTGATTTTGATCAGATTTCAAGAACCTAATCAATGGTTGATGATAGTTAGTTATAAATCTATTATAATAGAATTTTCTTGATATAGATTTTTACTGAAATAACAAGCAAATTAAAATCTATTTTTAATCTATTTTAATAAAATTTTTATGATATTATTTCAGATTAGAAGTTAGACTTAATCAAGATCTGAATTAATCTATTTTGATAGATTTTCAAATCTGATTTTAAGCAAAATTTTGTATAATGCAAAATCAGGTCTAATCAAAAATTTTATTTCTATACATCCATGTGTGCGTTTGAATTATTTTTTATATGATTCTAGATCTAAAATAAATATTTTATATGTCATATAAAAATAAGTTCAGATCTAAAATTTATATAAAATTAATTTAAAATTAATCTGATGCATTGATCTAATTAGATTAGATATATAATATGAATGATGTGATCATGTTCGTATGAATGCATGCATGTTTTGATTATTGTATATGTAGATGTATTAATTTTTGAAATTAGATTTTAGATCTTAATAGCTCAGTACTAGAATTGAGATGATCACCAGGTTGTTCGATCATAAAAGGAAGCAGCAATTGAGTCCCTCTCTAATCTATTCGATGGGTTCTCTTATGACGTATAGGGGTACCACTATGATCAAGTCTCATGAAGAAGAATAGTAAAAAAATTTAAAATTATTTTAATCATAAATATATTTAGATTAGATCTAAAATAATTTATGATTAATTATAATTTTAATAAAATAAATTTAGATATAAAAATTATTTTAAGATATAAATTATAGGTTGCATATGATGTAATCGGTAGTAATCTAAAAGTAATCATGATACATGTGATGTATATATGATATTTAGATTAGATTTATGCATGTTTAATTATGAAATAAAAATTTAAAAATTAAATTTTAAGATCTAAATTTTTAAAATATATGGTATATTTCACTTAAAATTCTAGTAGAATAGTTCTACAAACTAAAACACATGTTTCATACACTTAACTTAGAATTAAGTGACTTAGATTTAAGAATTAAAAATGTTAAGCACCTCATAAATCGGCGAGTAATGGGTTAGTATAAATCAGATCTTCTAACTAGGTTAGATCTAGGATTAGAAATAAATATAGACCAATTAGAGAAATTGATTAAATCTAATCAAGAGTTGAGTTAGATTGGATCAGAATTTCTCTAAGATCAACCTCAATAGTTGTAGCTTGATTAAGTCTATATTTTTTATCATACCAAATAGATCTGATTGTGGCTCAATGGTTTAGTCCGAATCCTTTGGTTGATCGAATTGAAACTAATCAATCAATTGATGGTTAAGATAAGTTTGACAATATTGCTTGGCAATATGATCGATGGTTTCTAATTGGTAGTCCGCTTATCTAACCATTTCGATGGTATCTAAGGTAAGCCAAGATGGATCCTCCTACTGATCTCACTTACTTGACCAATTTCATAGATTATATTTTGATTAGATCACTAATTGATTCAAGCTGACCCATACCATTAAAATAAATCAATGTGATTGATTTAAGTATCTCTAGACCTGGCTTGCCTATAATCCTCTTTATGACTTGATGAAGTTAGTGGGAGGATTTATGACTTGCCGATTAATCTCTTCTCTTATTCTCAAATCATTAAATTAGTTTAACTGAATTAGATGCCCTTGGACTAGCTTGTCTATAATCCTCTTCATAACTTGGTGAAGTCAATGGAAAGATTTAAGACTTGCCAGTCAATTGCTTGTCAAATCATTAAAACTAAATTTTCTAAATTATTAAATCCTTAAAATAAAATATTATGGAGATAACAAAGTCATAGACCTCCATTAAGGTGCATGGTGATGGGTCCAATAGTCTATGTAAACATTGCAGGTGCTCTACGCCTGGTGAACGTTCAACTAGATATTGAAATTATCATTCATTATATGATGACTCTGTTGTACTATCTGATGAATGGTTGGGTTAGCCAGAGCTCTACTCAGCTCTGATCATTCATTAGTTAGATTCACTAAGTATGTTCATGTTAATCGTTGGATCTAACCAAAATTTTTAGTGGAGGCCATAGCCTACTGAAAAAGAACTTTGGGCAAAATCATTACTAAAAATTATTTGGAGAAATAATGGATTAAGAACCTATCCATAGATGCACATGGATTAGCCAGAGCTTTACTTGAGCCCATATGTAGTCTGTGTGGATTCTAGTACCTGCTAAAGGATTAAAGTAGTTTCTCAAATTAGAGGTAGAGGCTACCAATTCATATAAAATAGTGAGAAAATCTTTAGATTAAAGTCTAAGTCTTTAGGATTAAATAATTCACATACTAATAGGTCTTTATTTTTCTTTCAGAATGACTAGTAATTTATCGCTCTGCTCACTATTGGATAGTGACAAGCTTATAGTATTAAATTTTGATAATTGGTATTGTTGGGTATAAAATACCCACAGCCGAAGTCCTCAGCGAAATCGACTACATGACAACTCCGCCGGACTCCTACGGGAGCCGGGCTCCGTCACCGACAACTCCAACAGCTACGGGCAGACTTCGTCCGAACTCCTACGGGAGCCGGGCTCCGCCGACAACTCCGACCTCAAGTGGACTCCGCCCGGACTCCTACGGGAGCCGGCTCCGCCGCGACATCGACTACAGGTAGACTCCGCCCGAACTCCTACGGGAGCTGGGCTCCATCCTCAACTTCAATCGCTGGTAGGCCTTGTCCGGACTCCTACGGGATCTGACTTCACCTTTAACCTTGATTGCAGGAAGACTTCGTCCGGACTCCTACGGGAGCCGGGCTCCGCCGACAACTCCGACCTCAAGTGGACTCCGCCCGGACTCCTACGGGAGCCGGGCTCCGCCCCGACATCGACTACAGGTAGACTCCGCCCGAACTCCTACGGGAGCCGGGCTCCGTCCTCAACTTCAACCGCTGGTAAGCCTTATCCGGACTCCTACGGGATCCGACTTCGCCTTTAACCTTGATTGCAGGTAGACTCCATCCGGACTCCTACGGGAGCCGGACTCCGCCAACGACTTCCACAGCAGGCAAACTTTGTCCGGACTCCTACGGGAGCCGGATTCGCCAACGACTTCAATAGCAGGTAGACTCCGCCCGAACTCCTACGGGAGTCGGGTTCCATCCTCAACATCAACCGCTGGTAAGCCTCGTCCGGACTCCTACGGGAGCCGGACTCCGCCTTTAACTTTAAATTGCAGGAAGACTCCCCGACTACTACGAGAGCCGGGCTTCATCCTCGACCCCTACGGCTGCAAGACAGACTTCGTCCGGACTCCTACGGGAGCCGAACTCCATCACCACCCCGACCACTGCCGAGCTTCGGCCGATGGATCTACATTCCAGGCTGTATCAACGACCATGATTCTACTCCACTCATTGCGGCAGACCCTACGCGACTCCATTATTCTCTGACAGGTGTATCAACAGCCATGATTCTGCTCCACTCATCGCGGCAGACCCTACGCGACTCCATTATTCTCTGACAGTTGTATCCACGGCCATGATTCTGCTCCACTCCCTGCGGGGCGCCGCGTGACTCCACTGCCTGTAACAGATTCCACGTGGCGAGCTACGGCGATAGCCACGACTCCGCTCCACTACTCTTCGCAGTAAATTCCTCCTGACTGTGGGTGCCCACTACCTGGCGGTTACAAACATCGCCATCGATCCATTACCTCCTCCGCCTATAAAAAGGGGGACCCAGATACGTTATTCTATAAGCTCATTTCTTATCTCAAAACTCTGCAAAATTCTCCGTTCGAGCACTCCATTCTTGTTGAGGCAGAGAACTGACTTGAGCGTCGGAGGGTCTTGCCGGAGCAACCCCACCTCCAGTTTAGACCTCCTTTGCAGGTCCCGAGCGACCGCGGCTTCCCCAACTCCAGCTTCTCCGGCGCAAGCAGATTTTTGCACCAACAGATTGGCGCTAGAAGGAGGGCGGCGTGTCTTCGCAGTACCCTTTTCTTAAAGGAGCGCTCAACGGATCCGCTTCCGGCCATCTTTTCGGCACCTAATCCTCCTTCCCCCATCTGATGCCTTCTCACGAGGCCTCTGCACAACTACCTCCGCTATGGTCGCCGATAAAGAGTGGCGGATGACCGGTCTCTGCCGGATTCCGTCAACGTCATCTCGGGGAATCCCGCGGGAGGCAACCAGCATACCAGCTGCATCCCCCAAGCGGCAAAAGGTTGAAGAACCCATAACCTTCACCGAAAAAGACACCCAGGGAGTCCAATTCCCTCATAACGATGCGGTCGTAGTTTCCTTGAATATAGCGAATTACGACGTCCGTCGCATTCTTGTCGACAACGAAAGTTGGCCGACATCTTGTTCTACGATGCCTTTTCAAGAATGTCCACTCTTAGCGATCATCTGAGATCGATTTGCTCCCCCTTGATAGGGTTTACCGGTGACGTCTTCCAACGAGGGAATGATAGCTCTGACTGTGACCGGGTCAGTATCCAAAGCAGTCCAGAGCTCTGGTGAATTTTTGGTGGTAAAGGCCATCTGCCTACAATGCAATCCTTGGCCGACCCGCCTCAATGCCCTCAGAGCTGTCGTTTCAACCTACCATTTGAAATTGAAGTTCCCCACCAACCAGGGGATCGGAGAGGTCCGGGGAGACCAAGCCCTGGCCAGACACTGCTACAACATCGCCTTGCAAAGAAGCGATCAAGCAGACCTCTGTCCGGTCGATGGATTGGATACTCGCGATGACCTCACTAAGAGAGGGGCGGTCCAATCGAAGATCTAATACCAATCCCTTTGAATGACGGGAACACGGAGCATGTGGTGTTAATTGGCTCCAACCTGGGGGAGGAGGTGCGAACGCGTCTCATTGATTTCCTCGAAGGAATGCGGATGTTTTGCGTGGGTCCGACGGATATGCGGGGATCGACACAGAAGTCATGGAGCATCATCTGGCAGTCGACCCGAAACATCGGCCGACAAAAGAAAAAATCCAGAGTCATGCCCCGGAGAGGAAGAAGGCGATAGCCGAGGAAGTGGATAAGCTTCTCAAGGCCGGATTTATTAAGGAAGTCAATTATCCTGAGTGGATCTCCAATATTGTTTTGGTCAAGAAAGCAAACGGCAAGTGGAGGATGTGTATAGACTTCAAAAAGCTGAATAAGGCTTGTCCAAAGGATAGCTATCCCCTTCCCAGGATTGACCAACTGGTGGACGCTACCTCAGGCCATGAGCTCCTCACTTTTATGGACGCGTTCTCCAGCTATAATCAGATTAGAATGGCATGGAAGATGAAGAAAAGATAGCTTTCATCACTAATCGCGGCCTTTACTGCTACAGGGTCATGCCATTCGGCCTCAAGAATGCGGGTGCAACCTACCAACGACTGGTGAACAAAATCTTCAAAGAGCAGATCGGTCGAAACATGGAGGTTTACGTGGACGATATGCTTGTAAAAAGCAGGTCTTCCAGAAATTATGTCGCCGACCTCGAGGAAACCTTTGACGCTCTTCGAAAGTATAGAATGAAGCTGAACCCAACCAAATGCGCTTTTGGGGTAACCTCAGGAAAGTTCCTGGGCTTCATGGTATCGGGGCATGGGATTGAGGCCAATCCAGAGAAAATTCGCGCCATCCAAGAGATGACCGCTCCAAGGTCGATCAAGAAGTTCAGTGCCTCACAGGAAGGGTAGCGGCTCTTAATCGCTTTGTCGCGAGGTCGGCCGAACGATGTTTGCCCTTCTTTCAAACTCTCAAGCAGCCGAAGAACTTCTGTTGGACCTCTGAATGCCAACAGGCATTTGAAAAATTAAAAAGCTACCTTAGCTCACCCCCGTTGCTGGCGAAGTCTGAACCTGGGGAGGAACTATTTTTGTACCTGGCGGTCTCTCCCACGGCCCTCGCAGCTGTCCTTGTCAAAGAAGAAACGAAAGTCCAGCGACCAGTCTACTACATTAGCCGTGCGTTGAGGGACGTCGAGACCAGGTACACCAAATTAGAAAAACTGACCTACGCCTTGTTGATTGCAGCTCGGAGACTCCGACCTTACTTTCAAGGGCACACGGTGATGCTACTCACCGACCAACCGATCAAGGCGGTTTTGCACCGAGCTGATACCTCTGGAAGGATGGCAAAATGGGCCATCGAGCTCACAGAATTCGACATCAACTACAGATCTAGACCAGCAGTAAAGGCCCAAATATTGGCAGATTTCATAGTAGAGTGCACCATCCCAGAGGAGGCCGAACCTGAGCAAAGCGAAGTTGACGACCTGAAGACTCAACCGAACTCCCCCAACGAAGAAGCCAGTCCCTCCGATTGCTTTTGGACCCTCTATGTGGATGGATCTTCCAACATGGCAGGCGTGGGTGCAGGCCTGATCTTGGTCAGCCCGGAGGGGGTCATCACAGAGTACGCTCTGCGTTTCGAGTTTCCCGCGATAAACAATGGAGCAGAATATGAGGCTCTGATCGCGGGATTAAGGATCGTCAAAGAGCTGGGAATAGGTCAACTCCGGGTACACAGCGACTCCCAACTAGTGGTGGGACAAGTCAGCGGGAGTTATGAAGCGCGGGAGGACAGTATGGCCAGGTACCTTGAGAAAGTGAAGGAGCTTACCCCCGCCTTTAACAACTTCGACATTAGACAAATTCCAAGGTCGGAGAATACCAGAGCCGACCTTCTCTCCAAGCTGGCCACGTCGGCTCCGACCGAATTGTCCAAAGGCATCCTCTTTGAAGTTCTAAAACATTCGAGTACAGAAGAGTCACGGCCTGTAATGGAAATCGACCACGAGCCCAGCTGGGTCGACCCACTGATGACCTATCCTAGAGATGGAGTTCTTCCCCGGGATGCGAAGGAGGCTCGGAAGCTCCGAAAACAAGCCTCCCGGTACATCCTTTATGAGGGCAAATTGTACAAAAGATCATACTCCTTGCCCCTCTTAAGGTGCCTCTGACCCTCGGAAGCTGACTACGCTTTATGGAAGTACACGAGGGAGCTTGCGGAAACCATTTGGTGCCAGATCTTTATCCCACAAGCTACTCCGCCAAGGATACTACTGGCCAACAATGCATCATGATTCGATTGAATATGTCAAAAAGTGTGATCGATTAAGAGGTACGCCAACATCCAGAGACAGCCCGCTACCGAGCTCACACCCTTGAGTGCCCCATGGCCTTTTGCACAATGGGGGATGGACATCCTTGGCCCTTTTCCCATGGCGTCTGGGCAAAGGAAGTTCCTCCTTGTGGCGATTGACTACTTCATCAAATGGGTTGAAGCCGAACCACTGGCAAAAATCACAGAAGCAAAAGTACAAGATTTCGTCTGGAAATCAATTGTGTGCAGGTTCGGTCTGCCTAGAACCCTAATCACTGATAACGGACGGCAATTGTGGGAGCAAGATTCGCCGAATTCTGTGAAGATCTAAACATCTCCCACAACTTCACATCAGTAGCCCATCCTCAGGCGAACGGCGAAGCTGAGGTAACTAACAGAACTCTTTTGCAGGGGATTAAGACAAGGCTTGAAAAAGCAAAAGGAACTTGGGCGGACGAGCTTTATCATGTGCTATGGGCATATCGAACTACCCAGAGGTTACCTACAGGGGAGACTCCCTTTGCTTTAGCCTTTGGTACGGAAGCCGTCATCCCGATCGAGCTTAAACTCCCATCGGCACGAGTCGTGGCATTCGATGAACACCAAAATTCACAAAGTCTCAGAGCCAACCTCGACCTGCTGGAAGAAAGATGGGAGATCACTCAGGTTCGAATGGCAGCCTACAGACAGAAAGTTGCTCGATATTACAACGCCCGAGTCAAGAACAAAGCGTTTAAAGCAGAGATCTAGTGCTCCGACGAGCTGCTGTCTCGCAATCTCAGGGCCAGGGGAAACTTGCCCCAAACTGGGAGGGACCTTATGAGGTCAAAGAAGTAGTCCGGCCGGAACTTATTATCTTAAGGAGCTCGAAGGAGCCGACCTCCCACGACTGTGGAGCTAGAAAACTTACGGATGTACTACCAGTAACTTCGTTTAATCAAAAAATGCATGCCCATATGTCTTGGGACAATTCAAGCAAACTGTATCAAAAACAAAAGGGCAACCTCATAAAGTCGAAGGCCCGGTTCTTTTAGACCGGATGGGGGGAGAGGCCTTACAACGCCCATATGTGCCCCCACAGCCCTATTAGGGACAGGAGGAGAACCTCGCCCTAACTTGAGCAAAGTCGAAGGCCCGATTTTTTAGACCGGATGGGGGGAGAGGCCTTACAACGCCCATATGTGCCCCCACAGCCCTGTTAGGACAGGAGGAGAACCTCGCCCTAACTTGAGCAAAGTCGAAGGCCCGGTTCTTTTAGACCGGATGGGGGGAGAGGCCTTACAACGCCCATATGTGCCCCCACAGCCCTGTTAGGGACAGGAGGAGAACCTGCCCTAACTTGAGCAAAGTCGAAGGCCCGATTCTTTTAGACCGGATGGGGGGAGAGGCCTCACAACGCCCACATGCGCCCCCACAGCCCTGTTAGGGACAGGAGGAGAACCTCCCCTAACTTGAGCAAAGTCGAAGGCCCGTTCTTTTAGACCGGATGGGGGAGAGGCCTCACAATGCCCACATGCGCCCCCACAGCCCTGTTAGGGACAGGAGGAGAACCTCGCCCTAACTTGAGCAAAGTCAAAGGCCGGTTTACTTAGACGGATGGGGGGAGAGGCCTTACAACGCCCATATGCGCCCCCACAGCCATGTCAAGAACAGGAGGAGAACCTCGTCCTGACATGAGCAAAGTCGAAGGCCGGTTCTTTTAGACCGGATGGGGGGAGAGGCCTCACAACGCCCACATGCGCCCCCACAGCCTGTTAGGGACAGGAGGAGAACCTCGCCCTAACTTGAGCAAAGTCAAAGGCCTAATTCCACTTAAGACGGATGGGGGGAGAGGCCTTACAATGCCCATATGCGCCCCCACAGCCATGTCAAGAACAGGAGGAGAACCTCATCCTGACATGAGCAAAGTCAAAAGCCCGATTCTTTTAGACCGGATGGGGGAAGAGGCCTTACAGCACCCTAACGCGCCCTCGCAGCCCAGCCAGGAACAGAAGGAGAACCTCGCCCTAGCTCAAATAAAGGGGAAGGCCCAGACTCCTACGGGAGCTGGGCTTCGACGCCAAAGAAGATTGCACCCGGACTCCTACGGGAGCTGGGTTCCGTCCACGACGCCAAGGAAGATTGCACCCGAACTCCTACGGGAGCCGGGCTCCGTCCACGACGCCAAAGAAGATTGCACCCGGACTCCTACGGGAGTCGGGTTCCGTCCACGACGCCAAAGAAAACTTCGCCCGGGCTCCTATGGGAGCCGGGTTCCGTCCACGACGCCCAGGAAAACTTTACCCGGACTCCTATGGGAGCCGGGCTCCATCACCGACATCAGCTACAGGACAACCCCGCCCGGACTCCTACGGGAGCCGGGCTCCGCTGACAGCAGCAACTGCCGATAGGCCTTGTCCGAACTCCTACGGGATCTGGACTTCGCCTTTAACCTTGATTGCAGGAAGACTTCGCCCTGGCTCCTACGAGAGCCGGGCTTCGCCCACAACTCCAACTTCAAGAGGGATTCTCCGTTCGGACTCCCACGGGAGCCGAACTTAGCCTCGACTTCAGTGGAGAAAAACTCCAAGCAAAAAAGGAAGGCAATGGATCGCAACAGCGATGATCGGAAAGCAAACAGCGCACGAGGGCAACGGGAGCTCGGATCCCCGAATTCAAGCCCATGGAAGGACCCCGGGCCCAAATGGCCCCGAGCGAACCTGCAGCATTAACGGAATAACAACTGGGTATCTTCGAACAGCGTAAAAGTCAAAAAGGAGCTGGCAAATAACAACCCTACGTGAATAAAAGAGGTCATCGATGACCTTGGGACGACGTGAAAAAAAAAGAAGAAAAGAAGGAAGAAAGAGGAAAGGAAAATGAAGAAGTTCGACAGACAACTATTCAATGCAAGATGCAGACAAGATAATCAAATCTTCTTTTCATTTAACAAGATATACGTTACAGGACCCGATGGGTCAAGAAAAAGATATACATCATCGCAAGCCTCGCGAGCACGGCTTGGAAGGGGTATACCGAAGGCCGCTCCGAGCTGCAAACTCCTCTTCCCGTCTCTGTCCTTCTCAACCGCGTTCTCCAGTGCGTGTAACGGACCTATCAGCTCTCGCCCCACCTCGCTTCGCTCCATCTCCGAAATCCCGACCCTAGGGGGAAAAGGGTGGGATAGATCCCCGGGGGTGGTAAGGGCAACGGCGGCAGTGACGAAGACCTGTTTCAAGAAGAACCGGAGTCACCTTGGATGCAGCGTGATGCCAGAGATACACTCCATCTCCGAATGTTCCACGACAGCCGCCACCCAAAATGCTCCGGCAAGGTCGGCATGCGCTACTTCCACCGTCCCCGCAACAAGTTCCACTGCCCCACCGTCAACGCCGACCGCTTCTGGTCCCTCGGCCCCGACGGTATCAAGGATCCGCCATAGCTTGTGACGACAGCTCTGCCCTCTTGACCGGTATCACCCGCCTTGCTGCTCCGAAATTCTTGGGCAGAATAACTTCACCGGCTGCCCCCATTATTAAACCCCTGTTGTTGAAGGAATTCTTCCTTGAGCCCCTTTTAAAGCAACGGAGATTCTCACCGGCCGCCATTCTCCTCCTCTCCTTCCTCCAAGCCCTAAACATCCCTTCAAGAATGGCTTCCGGGGTAGAGGACATGGCGTGGAAACCCTCGGAGAAGAATTGGGGAGCTGAAGAAGGCAAGGACTGGTGCGAGGGGAGTGGCTGAGTAGCTAAGCTCTCGGCAAAAGAAAGGCACCATCCTATCGACAGAATGAAGCCACGAAGGGAGATTAGGGGGTTTAAATAGCCGACGGATCCTAGCGCAGTTATGGCGGTGGGTGTTCCTGGGCCAACTGGTGCGTGCCACGTGTCCCGCATGTCCCTCTCATCGCTATCGAGGGTTGACCGCTCATAAATTTCGTAGCACGACGCTTGGGATCGCGTTCCGACGGAGGTTCCGAAAAGACTCTTCAGGTCACCTTCACCGGAAAACGGGCTCTGACGTGCGCACATTTAATGCCAAAATATCTGGGAGCGGCGGAGCGCAGGATTCGAAGGGACGACTTTGGCTGTGCCCGTCTCTCTCTATACTTCCCTCGATTGAAATTCAAACTCGAAAGTAGGGGGACTGGTGTTGGGTATAAAATACCCACAGCCGAAGTCCTCAGCGGAATCGACTACATGACAACTCCGCCCGGACTCCTACGGGAGCCGGGCTCTGTCACCGACAACTCCAACAGCTACGGGCAGACTTCGTCCGGACTCCTATGGGAGCCGGGCTCCGCCGACAACTCCGACCTCAAGTGGACTCCGCCCAGACTCCTACAGGAGCCGGGCTCCACCGCCGACATCAACTACAGGTAGACTCCGCCCGAACTCCTACGGGAGCCGGGCTCCATCCTCAACTTCAACCGCTGGTAGGCCTTGTCCGGACTCCTACGGGATCTGGACTTCGCCTTTAACCTTGATTGCAGGAAGACTTCGTCCGGACTCCTACGGGAGCCGGGCTCCGCCGACAACTCCGACCTCAAGTGGACTCCGCCCGGACTCCTACGGGAGCCGGGCTCCACCACCGACATCGACTACAGGTAGACTCCGCCCGAACTCCTACGGGAGCCGGGCTCCATCCTCAACTTCAACCGCTGGTAAGCCTTATCCGGACTCCTACGGGATCCGGACTTCGCCTTTAACCTTGATTGCAGGTAGACTCCATCCAAACTCCTACGGGAGCCGGACTCCGCCAACGACTTCCATAGCAGGCAGACTTTGTCCGGACTCCTACGGGAGCCAAATTCCACCAACGACTTCAACAGCAGGTAGACTTCGCCCGAACTCCTACGGGAGTCGGGTTCCGTCCTCAACATCAACCGCTGGTAAGCCTCGTCCGGACTCCTACGGGAGCCGGACTCCACCTTTAACTTTAAATTGCAGGAAGACTCCGCCTGGACTACTACGAGAGTCGGGCTTCATCCTCGACCCCTACGGCTGCAAGACAGACTTCGTCCGGACTTCTACGAGAGCCGAACTCTGTCACCAGCCCCGACCACTGCCGAGCTTCAGTCGATGGATCTACATTCCCAGGCTGTATCAACGACCATGATTCTACTCCACTCATTGCGGCAGACCCTACGCGACTCCATTATTCTCTGACAGGCTGTATCAACGGCCATGATTCTGCTCCACTCATCGCGGCAGACCCTACGCGACTCCATTATTCTCTGACAAGTTGTATCCACGGCCATGATTCTGCTCCACTCCCTGCGGTGGGCGCCGCGTGACTCCACTGCCTGTAACAGATTTCACGTGGTGAGCTACGGCGATAACCATGACTCCGCTCCACTACTCTTCGCAGTAAATTCCTCCTGACTGTGGGCGGCCCACTACCTGGCGGTTACAAACGTCGCCATCGATCCATTACCTCCCCCGCCTATAAAAAGGGGGACCCAGATACGTTATTCTATAAGCTCATTTCTTATCTCAAAACTCTGCAAAATTCTCCATTCGAGTACTCCATTCTTGTTGAGGCAGAGAACTGACTTGAGCGTCGGAGGGTCTTGCTGGAGCAACCCCACCTCTGGTTTAGACCTCCTTTGCAGGTCCCGGCGGTGACCGCGGCTTCCCCAACTCCAGCTTCTCCGATGCAAGCAGATTTTTGCACCAACAGGTATCGAAAGTTGAGAATAGTTCTCGAGCATGAAAAGATCTTATATATGATTATGGATCCAGCACCTAAAATATCAGCTCCCAATATAGATGTGATGGTTGGAGACACTTATCAAAAGTGGCTCAATGATTGAATGATAGTACGTTGCATAATGAGAGCTACTATGAGTGACAAATTTAGTAGTAAATTTAATGATGTTCAATCGAAGAAGATGCTTCAAATGTTGAACAAGTCTTTTGGCATACTTGAGGATTTATCCTCAACAAGACATCGATCCTTTGAGGGAGGAAAGAAAAAGATGGTGCATAGGTATCGTGCTAGGACTTCTAAGCCTAATCAAACTAACCAATTTAAAGCAAATCAGAGTTAGACAAAATATTTCTTATGAAGAAGCTGGGGCACTGGAAGAGGAATTGTCCTCTATATCTAGTTTTTTTTATCTGAACAGGCCTAGTAAGAGAAATCAGTAAAAGATGGTTGGATAAAATACTTATATGATAACACCTTATAATTTTTTTATTTGTGATACTACTATCTGGATATTAAATACCAGAAGTCCAATTCATAGCTACAATTCATTACAGGAACTTCAGATTAGTAGAAAATTTGAGAAGAGCGAATGATTCTTGAATGTTGGAGATGTAAGAGCTATTTCAATTCTAGCTATAGAAAAAATTCAGCTTCCTCTCAATTCAAATATCATTATTTTAGATGATTGTCATTATTATCCATCATTCCTTATGAA
Source organism: Elaeis guineensis (assembly GCF_000442705.2). Taxonomy (NCBI): domain Eukaryota; kingdom Viridiplantae; phylum Streptophyta; class Magnoliopsida; order Arecales; family Arecaceae; genus Elaeis; species Elaeis guineensis. The sequence continues at coordinate 52,526,218 of NC_025999.2, read as the reverse complement.
TATAATCTCTGTAGGCCTTTTGGCAAAAGAAGGTTATAGCTTCTTCTGTGATATCATTATGAATAGTGTCACAGTCATGCGTAGATAATTGAAACATGATATTTATATTTTATCACAGTCTGTTAATGTAATGTACACACCTTAGAATAGATAATGTCATAGATGCCTACTTTTGGCATTATAGGCTCGATCATATAAATAAAAATAGGATAAATAAATTAGCTAAAGAGAGAATCCTCGATATTAATGATTGTGAATCGTTACCGACCTGTGAGTTCTGTCTACTTGAAAAGATAATCAAGTCGCCCATTACTAGAAAGGATGAATGAGCTAGTGATGTTTAAGATCTAGTACATAGTGATGTATGTGGATCTATGAACATAGTCGTTAGAGGAGGGTATTACTACTTCATTATATTTATTGACGATCTATCAAGGTATGGATACATCTACCTAATGAAATACAAGTCTGAATCATTTGAAATATTCAAATAATTTCATAATGAGATAAAAAAATAAACTAAAAAAAATATTCAAATTTTTCGATCAGAATGAGGAGGTGAATACCTTTCAAATAAATTTTTGACATATTTAAAAGAGAATAAAATTCTCTCACAATGGATCCCTCCTGAGACACCACAGCATAATGGAGCATCAAAAAAGAGGTGTCGACTCTGTTAGACATGGTTCAATCCATGATAAAATTTGTGAGTCTATCAATCTCTTTTTGGGGTTATGCTCTTGAGACTGTATGCTATATTCTGAACAACGTTCCGAGCAAATTGGTCACAAAAATACCATATGAGACATTGACTGGATGTAGGTCGATATTCTCTCACCTTAAGGTTTAGGGTTATCCAACTTATGTCAAACATTTGTAAACTGATAAGCTTAGATCCTGATCTGATAAGTACTTATTTATAGGGTACACTAAGGAAACAAAGGCATAGTACTTCTACCTTGCTAAAGAACACATGGTGTTCGTCAGTAATAAGGCAATCTTTTTGAAAAAGAAATTTTTTAGTGAAGGAACTATTACCTCTAAGGTTGAACTTGATAAAATTCAATAGGTAAAAAAACTAACCCAGACCAGTGAAAATATAGAGCCAGATTTGATTAGATCAAATCTAGAGAACATTATTGAGGCATCTTTAAGGAGATCCAGTAGAATACCACGTCAATTGGATAGATACTATGATTTCTTGATCTGGGATGATATCCTATTAAACTTGATAGGAATAATGAGGATTCGATCACCTACATGGATGCCATGCAAAGGCCTAACTTTGAGAAATGGCTTGAGGCCATGAAATTCGAGATGGAGTCTATGGAGACCAACGGTATATGGACACTTGTTGATCCATCCAAAAGGATTAAACCCATAAGGTGTAAATGGATATTCAAAAGAAAAAGAGGCACAGATGAAAAGGTGGAGATCTATAAAGCCCATTTGGTTGCCAAGAGATATTGTTAACGTTATGGTATTGACTATGACGAGATATTTTTTTCTGTGGCAATGCTCAAGTCCATCCAAATTATGCTTGTGATAGCAACATACTTTGATTATGAGATCTGATAAATAGATGTCAAAATTACTTTTCTTAATAGGCAATTGGAAGAAGAGGTGTATATGATACAACCTGAAGGGTTTACATCCACAGATGAATCAAAGATGTGCAAACTTCAGAGATCTATTTATGGATTGAAGCAGGTATCTCGAAATTGAAACATGCATTTTGATAAGATGATCAGAATGTATGGCTCCACTAGAAATGGAGAAGAATCATGTATTTATAAATGGGCTAATGGTTTTGTAGTCATCTTTCTTATACTGTATGTGGATGACATACTATTAATAGAAAATGATATTTCTGCTTTATAAAGTGTAAAGCTTTGGCTGTCTTCATAGTTCTCTATGAAGGATTTAGGAGAAGCATCTTTCATCCTAGAGATGAAAATTTATAGAGATAGATCTAAGAGACTGCTTAGATTATCCCAATCCATATACATCGATACCATGCTGAAACGGTTCAACATGGAGAATTCCAAGAAAGACTATCTTTTGATAGGTCATGGAATTGCTCTCTCTAAGAAAGATTATCCAACAACATAAAAGAGAGAGCATATGGGTAGAATCCCATATACTTCAGTAGTGAGATCTATCATGTACGTCATAATATGTACAAGGCTGGATGTGGCACACTCACTAGGGGTAGTGAGTATGTACCAGTTTGATCCAGAAGAGAACTATTGAAAGGTTGTAAAGACAATCCTTAAGTATTTGAGAAATACTAAGGACCAATGACTTATCTATGGAGACACTGACTTGAAACTTATAGTATATACTGATTTCAATTTTTAATCAAATCATGATGATAGCAAAAATATGTTGGGTTATATGTTATCCTAAATGGAAGAGCAATCTACTAAAAAAATTTCAAGCAGCACACCATAGCTAACTCAACTTGCGAGGCAAAATATATCGCTACATCTGATGCTATAAAAGAAGATGTCAGGTTGTGGAAGTTCATCAGTGAGTTTGGAGTGGCACCCTCCCTTGATGGTCCTATTCTACTATACTATGACAGCACTGGAGCCATAGCTCAAGTAAAAGAACTGAAGTCCTATCAGCACACCAAGCATATTCTACATCACTACCACCTAATCTGAAAGATCATGGATCGAGATGACGTCGAGCTTTAGAAGATCGACAGAAAGGAGAACTTGACCGACCTATTTAATAAAGAGTTCAACGAAATAAATGAAAAATGGGTATTAGATACTGTATCAATCAATTTTAGTTCAAGTGAGAGTTGTTAAAAAATATATCCTAAAGCCAATTGTTTAGATGATTGTGCTCTTTGTAATTACATATGAATTATGAAATAATAAAAGTTATTTAATATTTTTCATCACAAAGTGTACATCTTCCTTATTAGAACTCTTGTGTTATGATGAAGTCCTTAGAACTATATGATAATTAATAAAAGAAGATTTATCGAATAGTTCTTAAATATGTTTGCGATCAAATGATACGTCATTAAAGGATGATGACGTTCATCGAGTGTAGGTCATTGTATACCAAATAGGTTGGTTGTCCTCTCAACCAAGAAGTATGGAGACACTGGTATGGCATACACGTAAGATGTAAAAGTACATCATCACCGAACAAGTGACTCACCTGTGAAATGCTCTGCTGTCAAGAGCAGCTCACAAAGCATATGGGCATAAATGTCCCTCAGATCTGAGATCACTATAGTGATTTATAAGCAACTCACTGTATTTTAGTATCAGACTATCTATATTTCTAATGCAGTCACAGAAGGCTACTAGGTACAGTCAAGCACTTACGAAGTTTGTATGTAGATCAAGATGGGATTGACCCCTCTGGGTTACAGGAGTTAATGCATCACTATATTTTAATTTAGTAAAATCTAGGCCTGTGTAATCTATATGATGGATGTGAAAGGTTGAAATGCAATGTGGATGACTCATCCAGTGTTGACAATTAAACCCTAAGTCATCCTCGAACATTCGAGATCAAAGGGATGAATTATGTGGTAACCATATGTGTTGGTTCTTGAATATTGCCTTGCATATATTTGACCTATCCAGATATCGAAAACTATTGCTAAATGATAATTTCGATTGATATAGGAAATGGTTCCTGTACTACCGGCTTAGTATTCGAACCTATGCAGTCACGCATGAAGTCGAGCAATGTAAGAAAGAATTGACCTAAGTCTATAAGTTTAATGTAGAAGTACATGACTTGATTGAATGAATAGATTGGCTTAATTAAGAATTAAGTTAAGGGTCATATAAGATTAAATAAGTTGACTATGTTTAGCTAGTACTAGACATGAGATTCATATTTAATTTTGAAGATGATGATGATCTAATCAATGATCCAAAAGATTTATGAGAGATTAAATTTATATCCTAATTAATTTTAGATTAGATCTGATTTAATTAAACTTGATTAGGTTAAAAATTTAAGTTAGACTTGGACCAAAATCTCAATTAGATTGCGATTGACTGGCTCTTCAAATTTGGTTTGAATCCGATTCAAATCAGGTTTGAATTGGACTCAATTTGGACCTAAATTGGATGAGATCCTTAGAGTCCCAAATAGCAGAGACTATCTCTCATGGGTGGCCCACCAAGTGAGGAAGTGGGTGCTAAAAAGTTTTCGCCTCTTTCTGAAAGACTAATGCCCTACAAGCCAATCGCATATGGGATGCGATAGGATGTTTATTGTAATTTATCTTCCAGACTCATATAATTAACATTTATGTTATTGATAAAATAGGTATTTTTGATTCATTATATGCTCCATCTTACTATTTTTAAGATTATAATGAACCCCATAAGTCTGGACAATGGTTTTAGGGCCGTGATGAGTTCACGTTAGTGAGACCTAAATCCTTGATAACCCTAACCTAAAATATTTTTAGTTATTGATACATTGAGTTGGGGATCAATGATACTGGTAAGATTGGCATGTCCTATGTATACTCAGAAATGAGGGTGGTTGATCTCACAACCACTTATGTGGTGAGACTAATACAAGGATATGGATACTCATTAGAGAATGAGTTAATTGAATTGATCTGTGAGAGAATATTAGATGGAGTCTTATTTACATGTCAACTGATGATTCTCTAGTGGAAGTTGTGTAAGTGATTCTTAGACCTGAGATCACCATGATACCCTATGTACTTAGATCCATATTTTGGTCCACTTCCTAACTTGGCTCTTTGATCCTTGTATGAGATGTTCTGGATATCGTGAAGAGTGTATGGAGGTTGTGAGTGATCAATAAGGGATCAGTCACTCCTAATAAGGGGAACGAACATCCTATGTGATCTCATAAGTTGTTGATTCAAAAATTTTTGACCAAAGCAGAATGATAATTAGAAAAGAGTTTCTAATGTATTATCAATTGAATCATCACCTTCAGATTGAGATACATAAAGATAAGTGATTGGGTTTGACATATTTTCATGCCTACAGCTCATATGGGATATTGTTTGACTGAAGGATTGAATTACATAGTAACTTGCCACTGTAGGATATTTTGATAATTTTTTATGAAAATTTTAAATCTTTTGGGTAGTCATAACATATTACTAAATATCAATCTTAACTTATAAATTCATCAAAATTAAAAGAATTTGATTCTGGAATCAATTTGGAAGAGTTCAAGTTGATTAGAACTCTTCGGGTGACTTAATCTCATCAGATTAGGGTTACGTCGAAAGTCTTGATCCACTTCTAGCTAGATTTGGAGCTCAATGGGTCACACACATTAAGATTTGACCTTGGTCTGATCTAATTAGAGTTAATATAAATTCTATGGGTTAATTAGATATGCTAGCATATTGTATTAACCCAAGTTCCTAACTTGGTTTAGATCAAAGTGTTTGAGCTAACCTAGATCAGTTGCCTTTGACCTAATGGGATTGGGTCAATTTAGATTGGATCCTTATCTAACTTGAAACAATCTCAAGTGGAGAAGGTCTCCTCTATGCCCACCAGAAGCCACACCAAAAAATAAATACCACCCACCTCTTTTCAGCATGTGAAGTTGAAGAGTCCTTCTTCATGAAGAAGGCTCTTTATTAAACATGTTGCCTTAAAAGATAAAACAGAACTCCTATGATTTGACACCAAAATTAAGTGAAATTTTTATAGTACATAGAGGAAAAAGAGTTCTTCTACTGCAAGCATTTGATGCATCAAAAATTCCATACAGTGAATTTATTCACCATGTGAGAAGTTGGAGCATCAAATGTTGGTGCCCCTTCATCTCATGTGACATCCCTTGGTCCCTTATTTATATGAGATGTCCTAGATGGCTGGTGCTATGATTTTGGATTGAAACAAAAGAGGAGTGATGTAGAAATCATAGAAAAAAATTTAAAAAAAATTTGAGAAAAAGGCAAGAGAAAATTGAGTGGCAAAAGTTGCAAGAAGGGTGGTGAGATTTTTGGCAAGGGTTGCTAGTGTGCCCTAGGGTTTGGTTTCTTCATGTGTTGATACCAAAAATCAAATTCTAGATTATGATACATCTGAAGAGTATCTTCTTGGTGTCATTTTGATGGTGAGATCGAAAGAAACTGAGCTTTGGCTCGATTGTACCATAAGTTCAAAGCCGGCAGTGTTCTTCACGGGACTAAGCTATAGAAGTGCACCAGTTAGGAAAGACCTTGGCTAACTTTTGTGTGGATCACCGTTGGAGGACTTTTATCTTGGAGTCTTGTGGAGAACACCAACATACCACTTTTTTATTTTGATGAAAGTATAAAATTCTATCCCTTTTGTATACTTATTTTTGTTTTATCGATATCGGCAAGATGATTCTTGGGTTTGGATTCTGACTCGATAGTTTTATTTGATAAAGTTATTGATTTATATATTTTAAAATTTTAAAAAATTATTTTTTACTATGTGGGCAAAATTTAACAGTGGTATCAGAGCCATCCTTGTCTAATTCGATCAAACAAGTACAAAATTATTGCATAGAATTGTTATTGATCACATATCATGCCAAAAATGTTGCATTATTTTTAGCATCAATTTTTAAACTCAAAAAATATTTTTAACTTTATTTTACTTTGATGTTAAATTTTAATTATTAGGATTATAAATTTATGATAATTTGGAATTTTTATTATCATGGTAGGTTGATGCTTAAATCGATGTATAGTTAAGGGTGTTATGCATGTCTAATAAGATTAGGGTTTGTTATATTATTTGAATATGCTTGTCCTGTGTTATGACTTCAAATTGCACCCTTGTTTATTTTTGGCATGATTATATGATTGCTATTATATTTTGTGATTGCATACCAATTTACATAATTTGTAATGTATATTTTATGTAGTCATAGTTAGGATGTGTCGAGACCAGTTTAAAGTCTCTCTTAAAATTATATTAAATTGTAATGTCGGAATTCACTTTTAAATCAAAAGTCAAATTCTTAAGATCAATTGGTGTCGAGAAAAGTGTGAAAAGTAGTTTTATAATTAGATCCGTATGCTGGTCTGGCCAACTCTGTTGGTGTCTAAAAAAAGTTACAAGGAGCCTCCCACCTGCTTACCTGGTCAATTTGGTCTTGTTGAATTTCTGACTTAGATTGATTAGTGATGTAGATATTACAAAGGCCTTCTTTCAAACTTGGTCAATAGAGTATGTCAAAATCTTAGTGAGTTTGTTATGCTATCCACAAGACTTACTATAGAAATTGACATGATGTTGATCAAGTGCATATTGATGCTTATGGCATATTTGAATAGTATTGTTTTGTTATGCTATCTACAAGGACAGCATTGTTTCGGTATAACCATATAGGATTGAAGGGTCAACTTAACTAAAATACTATAGTTTGTTATGCTATCCACAAGACTATATATGATCCAGAAATCAGAAAGAAAGATGTTGAGAGTTGTAGAGGTACAATTGGTAAAGAGTTACCTACTCTTGAACTCATGAATACTTATTGTACTATCCACAAAGTATTTATAAGAAATAGAGATCTCAACCCCACTAAGAAATATTAGTATATTTCTTGATTTTTATAGATGAGGGCTATGAAGTCTGATAAAATAGTGGGAGATACAATTAGATAAAAGTTCTAGTCTAGTTGTGAATGTCATCATGAGTTATCCGCTTATATTATGTTCTTGTTATTATAGATTAACTACACACATGGCATTCTCACTTTCACTTAGAGGCATCCTAGATGTAAATAAGTTGACTGGACCCAACTATGTCGACTGGTTAAGAAATCTGAGAATTATTCTCACTTAGGAGAAAGTCTTCTACATTCTGGATACACCTGCACCAGATTCTCTTAGGAAAGATGCTTTCGAGGAGGAAAGAGTTATATATAAGATGTGGAAAGATAACAGTATGACTGTCAAATGCATCATGCTTGCCTCTATGAGCAATGAGCTTCAGAGACAGCATGAGGATATGGATGTTCCCTCTATACTCCTTAATCTTAAGAAATTATATGGAGAACAAAACTCGAACTACTCGATATGAGATATCAAAGTAGTTATTCCATACCCGTATGATGGAAGGCACCTCCATGCAAACACATGTCCTAAAGATGATTGATTTGATCACTCATCTAGGACAGTTGGATTTTGTCATGGATGGTAAACTGAGTCAAGATTTGATCCTGTAGTCTCTTCCTGACTCCTTTTCTCAGTTTGTTATAAATTATCACATGAACAAACTAAACATCAGCCTACCAGAACTGCTGAACATGTTGAAAACAGCAGAGAGCCATTTCAAAGATGAAAAGGCTCCGGTACTTCTTGTTAATAAGATCAACAAAAAAAAGGCAAAAAAAGATTCCAAGAAAAAGATGAACCTTAAGGTTGGCATCTCTAAGAAGAAGGCGAAGAAGGTCTCCACCTAAAGTACTTATTATCACTGTGGCAAGGAGGGTCATTGGAAGAGAAATTACAAGGATTACCTTGCAACCATGAAACCGACAAACGTTGCTAAAGGTTTGTATATGATACAAATCAATTTATAATTAAGTACTTCAATGTCAGATTCTTGGATATTGGATACCACCATTGGTTCACACCCTTGCAAATCATTGTAGGGTCTATAGAAAATGAAGAGTCTGAATAAGAGTGACTTCAAGCTGTTTGGTGCTAGTGGAGAATCCATTTAGGCTGAAACCATAGGAATCAGGGTTTTAAAGTTGCCTTCGAATAAAGTTTTGGAACTGAAGATCTGTTATTATTTTTTTAATATTGTTAGAAATATTATTTCAGTACTATTGTTATTGGAACAAGATTTCGAAATAAATGTAAAGAACAATGGTTGTTCTATTTACTTTTCTAACGACTATTATGGAAGTACTTTTATTGATAATGATCTTTTATTTCTTTCACTTAATGATAATGTATTTCATATTGATAATATGAAAAAAAACAGAGAGAATGTGAATATCACATACCTCTGGCACTGCTGACTTGGCCATATAAATGAGTCAAGGATTAACAAGTTATATAAAGATAATTTCTTTAATCCTTATGATTATGAATCATATGGAACTTGTGAATCTTGCCTCATGGAAAAAATAACCAAGACTCCATTTAGTGGACATGGAGAAAAGGCGAGTGACATTTTGGACCTTGTACATATTGATGTATATGGTCCAATGTCGACTCATGCCAGAGGTGGATACTCTTATTTCATCATATTTATTGATGATAGGTCTAGGTTTGGATATGTGTATTTAATGAAATATAAATCCGAAGCTTTTGATAAATTTAAAGAGTATCAAAGAATGGTTGAGAAACAAACTAGTAAAAGTATTAAAACTCTTCAATTTGATCGAAGAGGAGAATACTTGTTTAGTGAGTTTCTCAATTATTTAAAATAAATAGAATACTTTCTCAATGGATACCTCCTTATACTTCATAATTAAATAGAGTTGTAGAGAAGAGAAATCACATCTTATTAGATATGATGTGATCCATGATATATTTCATGGATCTTTCGATATCCTTTTGGGGATACGCCCTCAAGGCTGCAACATATATTTTAAATAAAATACCTACGAAATCTATTTCTAGCACTCCATATGAAATATAGAAAGAAAAAATATTCAATCTTAAGCATCTTAAGATTTTGGGTTGCCTAGCTTATGTGAAAAATGTTGATGGACATAAGCTGGTTGCTAGATCAGAAAAATACAGGTTTGTAGGTTATCTCAAGAAGAGTATAAGATACTACTTATATAATCCTACTCAACAAAAGGTGTTTGTTGATAGGTATGCCATATTCTTGGAGAAAGAGTTTATCCAAGAAGGAAGCAGAGAGAGGTCTATTGAACTTGAGGAAGTTCAAAACCTGCAACCCATCCAGGATTCACTAAATAGTTCTCAACCAGATGTGTCCATTGTTGAGGCACAGCCACTATGCACACCTCCTCTCCGAAGATCAAGTAGAGTGCGTAATGTACCACTCAGGTATGGATTTATCATTGAGAATAACAACATATCCCATATCATTGAGAATGATAATCTCATGACCTATTTGGAAGCTATCATAAGTAGTGACTCTGACAAGTGGCTCAATGCCATGAAATCCCAAATAGACTCCATGTATGTCAACCAAGTATGGACTTTGGTTGATGCACCTGAGGATGTGACCCCAATAGGCTGCAAATGGATCTTCAAAAAGAAGATTGAAACTGATGGCTAGGTAGAGACCTATAAGGTCAGACTGGTGGCAAAAGGTTTCAGACAAAAATAAGGTATTGATTACGAAGAAACCTTTTCATCGGTAGTCATGTTCAAGTTTATTCAAATAATGCTTGCTATTGCGGCATATCATGACTATGAGATCTAGCAGATGGATATCAAGACTACTACCTTCCTCAATGAAAATCTTGAGGAAGAAGTCTATATAACTCAGCCAGAGGGATTTATCTCTAGTGAGAGAGCAAATTAGGTATGCAAGCTGAATAGATCCATATATGGATTAAAGCAAGTATCGAGGAGCTGGAACATCCATTTTGATGAGACAGTCAAATTGTTTGGCTTCATCAAAAATATGGATAAACCTTGTGTGTACAAGAAGAATAGTGGGAGTGCTATTATCTTCTTGGTCGTGTATGTGGACGACATACTACTTATTAGGAATGATATCCCGATGTTGCAATCGGTCAAAACATGGCTATCACAAAAATTTTTCATGAAAGACTTGGGTGAGGCATCCTATATACTAGGTATAAAGATCTATAGGGATAGATCGAAAAGGATGCTAGGCTTGTCTCAGTCTAGGTATATTTATCTGATGTTGAAGAGGTTCAACATAGAGGAAAGTAAAAGAGGTTACTTGCCCATAGGTCATGACATACAACTCTCTAAGAAGATGTCTCCTAAGATATCTGAAGAGAGAAATATAATAAGTTTTATTCCTTATGCTTCGATTATAGGATGGATTATGTATGCTATGTTATGTACCAAGCCTGATGTGGCTTATGCCTTGGGTATTGTAAGTAGATTTTAGACTGATCCCAGGGAGGATCATTGAAAAACTGTGAAAAATATACTCAAGTACTTGAGAAGAACTAGAGATATTTTTCGAATATATGATGGATCTGATTTAAAATTGAAATGTTATGTTAATTTTAGTTTTCAATCTGATCCGGATGATAGCAAATCTATATCTAGATATATGTTCATCTTGTATGGTGGTGTAGTAAGTTGGAAAAGTTCCAAACAGCAAACGATTGCTGACTCAATCACTGAGGCTGAGTATATTGCTGTAAGTGAGGCTACTAAGGAGGCCGTCTTGATGAAGAAATTTATCACAAAATTGGGTGTAGTTCCAAGGATTGAACAACTAGTGCCCCTTTATTGTGATAATACTAGGGTAGTTGCTCTAGCCAAAGAACGAAGGTCTCATCACAAATCTAAGCACATCCTAAGATGGTTCTACTTCATTCGGAAGATATCGAAAGACGCAATGTGATCGTGGAGTGAGTTGACACCAAGAATAATATAGCAGACCCTTTCACTAAGGCCTTGTCAATGCAGTAGTTTGACCGCCACCTTGATAGTATGGGTATCAAGTATAGGGGCGATTGGCTTTAGTGCAAATGAGAGATTCAAAGAATAATGTCCTATAAGCCAATCACATATGAGATACGATAGGGTATTTATTATAATTTATCTTTCAGACTCATAATTAACATTTATATTATTAATAAAATAGATATTTTTGATTCATTATATATTGCATCTTGTTGGTGCAAAAATCTGCTTGCGCCGGAGAAGCTGGAGTCGGGGAAGCCGCGGTCGCCGTCGGGACCTGCAAGGGAAGTCTAAACCGGAGGTGGGGTTGCTCCGGCAAGACCCTCTGACGCTCAAGTCAGTTCTCTGCCTCAACAAGAATGGAGTGCTCGAACGGAGAATTTAGCAGAGTTTTGAGATAAGAGATGAGCTTGGCTGCGCCCGTCCAGGCGGCCCCGGCCATCGACATTCCTTCAGATGCCGAGCTAGCGGCCCCCCGGGCTTCCTCGAGGAGCCCGCCGACTGGGGCTCCCACTCTGGAGGTTCGCCCTGTGGAGGCGCCCGCCGCGGGGAGGAGGAGGAAATCGGTGGCTCGTAGGGCGGGCAGCCACCGAGCTGCTGCAGACGAGTCCGTCTGCTCCGAGGGGGGATCGGAGAACCCCTTCAACGACAAGGACCTGATCAGGCGGCTGCTCGATGGCTGCATCCTGTCCGATGTCGTGGAGAGGATCGACCGCGCCGATCCTGAGCAGCGGGCCTGGGACTCGTTGGGGTCCTTCCTCGAGGTAAGCGGATATTTATCTGCACAGTCACTCGGCCTTTGTTGTAATTCTCTATCCGTCCTCGCAGATTGGGCACCAGCTCTTTGCCTATGTCGAGGCGACAAGTCGCATGAGAAGGGACCTCCTTCAGGCGGAGGAACGCCACCAGGCCGAGGTTGCCCACCTCCAAGCGAAGACGGCCGAAGTTGCCGCCCTCCAGGAGGCCCTGGAGAGAGCGAGGCAAGCCCGGGAAGAGGAGAGACAAGCCTGGGAAGAGGAGAGACAAATCTTGGAGGAGTCGGTGAGGAAAGCGGAGGCCGAGGTCGCCCATTTGGTCGAGCAAACTTCGGTTCTGGTCTCGGAGGCCAGGGCCCTTGCGGTGGAGGAGTTCAAGGCTTCCGCGGAGATGAGAGAACTGAACGTCCAGTTCGGCCAGGAGGCGTTCACTAAGGGGTTTGAGCTCTGCCAAGAAAAGGTGGCCAGCAGATACCCCGACCTCGATCTCGGCTTTCTTGAGGAGTCTGAAGATGAGGCCGGCCCTTCGTCTGCCGCCACCGCAGTCGCACCCCCCACGCCGAGTTCTCCACCTCCTGCCCCTGAGGTCTGAGACCTCTGATCTCGCGCCCTTGTTTTGTCGCCATATTTCTTTTCTGTTTGTCTTCAAAATTATTCAGTCAATAAAGTCGAATTTCTTGTGGTGGATGGCCTCTCCTTCCCTCTCCTCCTCCTTTTTGCTTTTCTTCTTGTAATGAGTCGATCTTTGACGCTCGCACCTTCCAATGGCAGTGCCCTGCTGAAGCACTCCCCTTGCCCCTGGGTGTCCCGCTGAAATCAACTATCCAGCGGCTGAAAAAGGAGGTCCTCCACCTGACGAAGAAGTTGAAGAAGTTGGAAGGCGAGCTCCGCAAGTCGAGGGAATGCCATTCCGAAGCCGCCGCTGAGGCCGCCCACTTTAGGAGTCTCCAAGTGAAGGCAATCATGGATTACAGCCGGAGGAAGGCGAACTTCACAAAGGAGCTCGAGGAATGCTAGAAGAGCACCAGCGATCGAATTTGGGCTCAAGAAGCCAGGATCAGCGCCCTCAAGGTGGAACTATTAGCTGCGAAGAGGAAGATCGGCCATCTGAAAGGAAGCTCATCCCGGCTCTTGGCCCGGGTTGATGAGGAACAGAAGTGGTCGCAGAAGGTCTCCGACCTCCAGAAGCAGCTTCAAGATGCCGAGATGAGTCATGACGTGCAGCGGGCCAGCTGGCGCCGGCAAGTGGAAGAGTACAAAGGGAGATTCTGAAAGGCGGCGAACGAGGTCGTTCGTCTCCAGAGGCAGCTGGTTACTAGGGCGCAGCTTACTTCCGCCCAAGATACCGAAGAGCTCCAAGCCCTGAGAGGCACTGTCGAAGGGATTTCTATCTCCCTTGGGGAGAAGACAGCCGAGCTGCAACAAGTGAAAATCCAACTGGCGCTTGAGCGGAAGGCCATCGCGGACGCAGAGGCGGAGTCCGAAGTTTTGCAAAAGTGGCGTCGAGAAGCGGAGGCTGAGAGCCGGCAACTTCGTCAGGCGCTCCAGGATACGCTGCGGAAGAAGGAAGAACTAGAAGAAGCAATGGAGAACCTGAGGCAGTCCTGGTTGAGGGATGGAGGTGATAACCCTAGGTCGGAGGGAGCAGGGCCTCCTTAGAGCTCTTTTGTCTTTATGTAGTTACTTTCTTTTTGTCGTTTTGTCCTTCTTTCCCTGGCCGTCCTGGCCTTGTAGTTCGTATATCGAAAATGAAAAAGGAACGTTTTGTGTTACCTTGTCCACGCGTAGCACTGATATTGTCGTCTTTTGAACCTTTCTTGTCGTTTGGCTTGTTTGACGTAGATGTCGTCGTGGGGGGGGGGCTCTTTCCTTTCATCCGACCTTGTTACGCGGCCGAGTTTCGCCACCATTATTAACCCTTGCTGCAGGAGTGGCGGATGGAGCCCGGTTTCCATAGGAGTCCGGGTGAAGTCTTTCCTGGCGACGGAACCCGGCTCCCGTAGGAGTCCGGGCGAAGTCTTCCTTGGCGGTGGAACCCGGCTCCCGTAGGAGTCCGGGCGAAGTCTTCCTTGGCGGCGGAACTCAGCTCCCGTAGGAGTCTGGGCGAAGTCTTCCTTGGCGGCGGAACCCGGCTCCCGTAGGAGTCCGGGCGAAGTCTTCCTTGGCGGCGGAACCGGGCTCCCGTAGGAGTCCGGGCGAAGTCTTCCTTGGCGGTGGAACCTGGCTCCCGCAGGAGTCCGGGCGAAGTCTTCCTTGGCGGCGGAACCTGGCTCCCGCAGGAGTCCGGGCGAAGTCTTCCTTGGCGGCGGAACCCGGCTCCCGCAGGAGTCCGGGCGAAGTCTTCCTTGGCGGCGGAACCCGGCTCCCGTAGGAGTCCGGGCGAAGTCTTCCTTGGCGGCGGAACCCGGCTCCCGTAGGAGTCCGGGTGAAGTCTTCCTTGGCGGCGGAACCCGGCTCCCGCAGGAGTCCGGGAGAAGTCTTCCTTGGCGGCGGAACCCGGCTCCAGTAGGAGTCCTGGCGAAGTCTTCCTTGGTGGCGGAACCCGGCTCCCGTAGGAGTCCGGGCGAAGTCTTCCTTGGCGGTGGAACCCGACTCCCGTAGGAGTCCGGGCGAAGTCTTCCTTGGCGGCGGAACCCGACTCCCGTAGGGGTCCGGGCGAAGTCTTCCATTTTGCTCAAGCTGGCACGAGGTTCTCTCCTCGTTACCAGCTTGGCTTGTGGGGGCACGTTAGGGCACTGTAAGGCCTCTCCCCCCTCCGGTCTAAAAGAACCGGGCCTTCAACTTTGCTCATGTCAGGATGAGGTTCTCCTCCTGTTCCTGACATGGCTGTGGGGGCACATTAGGGCGTTGCAAGGCCTCTCCCCCCATCCGGTCTAAAAGAACCAGGCCTTTGACTTTGCTCAAGTTAGGGCGAGGTTTTCCTCCTATCCCTAACAGGGCTGTGGAGGCACATTAGGGCGTTGTAAGGCCTCTCCCCCCATCCGGTCTAAAAGAACCGGGCCTTTGACTTTGCTCAAGTTAGGGCAAGGTTTTCCTCCTGTCCCTAACAGGGCTGTGGCGGCACATTAGGGCGTTGTAAGGCCTCTCCCCCCATCCGGTCTAAAAAAACCGGGCCTTTGACTTTGCTCATGCCAGGACGAGGTTCTCCTCCTGTTCCTGGCATGGCTGCATTTTTGGAGGGATCATGTCCAGTCATAATACATCCACGCTAGGTGGGAGGGGCACGTTAGCTAGAAAGAAAAGTAGATTCAAGGCGAAATAGTAAGTGATACATTTACAGTTTTCTCGCTCCTCCTTGAGGCCCTCCGATGATGGAGTCGATGGTCCCGATGGGAGGTCGGTCCCCGGGTTGCTCCTCCCTTTTCTGCGGTTCAGGCGGTGGGAGGGCTCTTGGCCAGTCTCCTCTGCCCTCAGGCCTACGGTGGATGAATCTGTCGAGTCGACCTCGCCGAATGAGCTCCTCGATCTCGTCCTGGAGCTGGATGCATTCCTCCGTGTCGTGGCCGTGGTCGCGGTGGTAGAGGCAGAACTTGTTGGGGTTGCGCTTCCCGGGGTGTGTGCGCATCCTCTCCGGCCTAGGGAGCTGCTCCCTGACCTCCATCAGTACCTGGGCCTTCGAGGCGTTGAGGGGCGCGTAGTTGCAAAATTTCCCTGGTGGGGAACCCCGCCGGAACCTGCTGTCCGGGCTTCTCTGCCTGCGTGCCCGGGGTGGAGTATGGGCGCGCTTATGTCCAGGAGGGGATCGGGAGTGAGGCCGGGCTTCCTTTGGCCTCTTCTCAACTGCAGGCTTACTCGAATCTCCCGCCTGACGCTCCCTTGCTGTCTCTTCGTCCTTCATTTTGAAGGCTTCTTCCGCTCGGGCGTATCCTTCAGTCCGAGCCAGTAAATCAGCAAAATCCCTGGGGTACTTCTTCTCCAGGGAGTACAAAAGATCATTCTTCTGAAGGCCACCCTTCAGGGTGGCCATGGCAACTGACTGGTCCAAGTTTCGGACCTCCAACGCCGCGATATTGAAGCGGTTGACGTAGGCCCGTATGGACTCCCCTTCCCTCTGCTTGATGTTGATGAGGGACTCCGAACCCTTCCGAGGACGACGGCTGCTGACAAAATAGGCCATAAATTGGTGGCTCATTTGATCGAAGGAAAGGATGGTACCCGGCTTCAGAGCTGAGTACCAGTTCCTTGCTGCTCCCTTCAAAGTAGATGGGAAAGCCCGGCACAAGATGGCGTCAGGAGCGCCGTGAAGCAGCATCATCATTCGGAAGGCCTCCAGATGATCAACCGGGTCCGACGTCCCGTCGTAGCTTTCGAACTGGGGAAGCTTGAAGTTCGGCGGGATCGGTTCCTGCATAATCATTTGGGAGAAGGGAGGGTCAGTGCAAATATCCTCACCGTAAGCGGGAGGCGCGTGGCGGAGTTCTTCAATCCGCCGGTTCATCTCTTGGAGCCTCCGGTCCAAGAAATCCTCTCGACTTCGAGTCTCGAGGGTCCTTTGGCAGAACGGGGGCAGGGATCTTCCAGGGGTGGAGTCGTGAT
The DNA here is from genome assembly GCF_000442705.2 of Elaeis guineensis. NCBI lineage: Eukaryota > Viridiplantae > Streptophyta > Magnoliopsida > Arecales > Arecaceae > Elaeis > Elaeis guineensis. The sequence continues at coordinate 52,509,352 of NC_025999.2, read as the reverse complement.
CCGATTGAGGGTTCTCTACCCTCGGATTCGCCCTCCTGGGAAGGACGGGGCGGCTAGCCCAGGTAGCCCGCCCTCAATTCTCCGTTTGAGCACTCCATTCTTGTTGAGGCAGAGAGCTGACTTGAGCGTCAGAGGGTCTTGCCGGAGCAACCCCACCTCCAGTTTAGACTTCCCTTGCAGGTCCCGGCGGCGACCGCGGCTTCCCGGACTCCAGCTTCTCCGGTGCAAGCAGATTTTTGCACCAACAGGATTGGCGCTAGAGGAAGGGTTGTGTCTTCGCAGCACCCTTGTTCTTAAAGGAGTGTTCAACGGAGCCACCTCCGATCGTTTCTCCGTCACCCACTCCTAATCTTCCCCCGCGAGATCGACACTCGATGCCTCCGCGCAAGGCGTCCACCCGACGGTCCACGGCCTCCGCGGCCAGATCTCAGGCTCCGGCCTCCCCTCCCATTTCTCAGCCTCCTCCTCCTCCCCCTCCGGTGGCGGTGGTCGGCGCGGAGCAGTTTGACTTGCTGGCACAGCAGGTCAAAGGCCTCGTCGAAGCTGTACAAGCAATGCAGCAGCAGCAACCGCAGGCGTCGGCGCATCCGGAGGGGGCATCTCCGGAATGCCAGAATCTGACGGCGAGGCGGGCTACCTGGGCTAGCCGCCCCGTCCATCCCGGGAGGGCGAATCCAAGGGTAGAGAGCCCTCAATCGGATTACGACTCCACCCCTGGAAGATCCCTGCCCCCGTTCTGCCAAAGGACCCTCGAGACTCGAAGTCGAGAGGATTTCCTGGATCGGAGGCTCCAGGAGATGAACCGGCGGATTGAAGAACTCCGCCACGCGCCTCCCGCTTACGGTGAGGATATTTGCACTGACCCTCCCTTCTCCCAAATGATTACGCAGGAACCGATCCCGCCGAACTTTAAGCTTCCCCAGTTCGAAAGCTACGACGGGACGTCGGACCCGGTTGATCATCTGGAGGCCTTCCGAATGATGATGCTGCTTCACGGCGCTCCTGACGCCATCTTGTGCCGGGCTTTCCCGTCTACTTTGAAGGGAGCAGCAAGGAACTGATACTCGGCTCTAAAGCCGGGTACCATCCTTTCCTTCGATCAAATGAGCCACCAATTTGTGGCCCATTTTGTTAGCAGCCGTCGTCCCCGGAAGGGTTCAGAGTCCCTCATCAACATCAAGCAGAGGGAAGGGGAGTCCATACGGGCCTACGTCAACCACTTCAATATCGCGGCGTTGGAGGTCCGGAACTTGGACCAGTCAGTTGCCATGGCCGCCCTGAAGGATGGCCTTCAGAAGAATGATCTTTTGTACTCCCTGAAGAAGAAGTACCCCAGAGATTTTGCTGATTTACTGGCTCAGGCTGAAGGATACGTCCGAGCGGAAGAAGCCTTCAAAATGAAGGACGAAGAGACAGCAAGGGAGCGTCAGGCGGGAGATTCGAGTAAGCCCGCAGTTGAGAAGAGGCCAAAGGAAGCCCGGCCTCGCTCCCGATCCCCTCCTGGACATAAGCGCGCCCATACTCCACCCCGGGCACGTAGGCAGAGAAGCCCGGACAGCAGGTTCCGACGGGGTTCCCCACCAGAGAAATTCCGCAACTACACCCCCCTCAACGCCTCGAAGGCCCAGGTACTGATGGAGGTCAGGGAGCAGCTCCCTAGGCCAGAGAGGATGCGTACACACCCCGGGAAGCGCAACCCCAACAAGTTCTGCCTCTACCACCGCGACCACGGCCACGACACGGAGGAATGCATCCAGCTCCAGGATGAGATCGAGGAGCTCATTCGGCGAGGTCGACTCGACAGATTCATCCACCGCAGGCCTGAGGGCAGAGGAGACCGGCCAAGAGCCCTCCCACCGCCTGAACCGCAGAAAAGGGAGGAGCAACCCGGGGACCAACCTCCCATCGGGACCATCGACTCCATCATCGGAGGGCCTCAAGGAGGAGCGGGAAAACTGTAAATGTATCACTTACTATTTCGCCTTGAATCTACTTTCCTTTCTAGCTAACGTGCCCCTCCCACCTAGCGTGGATGTATTATGACTGGACATGATCCCTCCAAAAATGCAGCCATGCCAGGAACAGGAGGAGAACCTCGTCCTGGCATGAGCAAAGTCAAAGGCCCAGTTCTTTTAGACCGGATGGGGGGAGAGGCCTTACAATGCCCTAATGTGCCCCCACAGCCCTGTTAGGGACAGGAGGAAAACCTCGCCCTAACTTGAGCAAAGTCAAAGGCCCGGTTCTTTTAGATCGGATGGGGGGAGAGGCCTTACAACGCCCTAATATGCCCCCACAGCCCTGTTAGGGACAGGAGGAAAACCTCGCCCTAACTTGAGCAAAGTCAAAGGCCCGGTTCTTTTAGACCAGATGGGGGGAGAGGCCTTGCAACGCCCTAATGTGCCCCCACAGCCATGTCAGGAACAAGAGGAGAACCTCGTCCTGACATGAGCAAAGTTGAAGGCCCGGTTCTTTTAGACCGGAGGGGGGAGAGGCCTTACAGCGCCCTAACGTGCCCCCACAAGCCAAGCTGGTAACGAGGAGAGAACCTCGCGCCAGCTTGAGCAAAATGAAAGACTTCGCCCAGACTCCTACGGGAGCCAGGTTCCACCGCCAAGGAAGACTTCGCCCGGACTCCTGCGGGAGCCGGGTTCCGCCGCCAAGGAAGACTTCGCCCGGACTCCTGCGGGAGCCGGGTTCCACCGCCAAGGAAGACTTCGTCCGGACTCCTGCGGGAGCCGGGTTCCGCCGCCAAGGAAGACTTCGCCCGGACTCCTACGGGAGCCGGGTTCCGCCGCCAAGGAAGACTTCGCCCGGACTCCTACGGGAGCCGGATTCCATCGCCAGGAAAGACTTCACCCGGACTCCTACAGAAATCAGGCTCCATCCGCCACTCCTGCAGCAAGGGTTAATAATGGTGGCGAAACTCGGCCGCGTAACAAGGTCGGATGAAAGGAAAGAGCCCCCCCCCACGACGACATCTACGTCAAACAAGCCAAACAACAAGAAAGGTTCAAAAGACGACAATATCAGTGCTACGCGTGGACAAGGTAACACAAAACATTCCTTTTTCATTTCCGATATACGAACTACAAGGCCAGGACGGCCAGGGAAAGAAGGACAAAATGACAAAAAGAAAGTAACTACATAAAGACAAAAGAGCTCTAAGGAGGCCCTGCTCCCTCCGACCTAAGGTTATCACCTCCATCCCTCAACCAGGACTGCCTTAGGTTCTCCATTGCTTCTTCTAGTTCTTCCTTCTTCCGCAGCGTATCCTGGAGCACCTAACGAAGTTGCCGGCTCTCAGCCTCCGCTTCTCGACGCCACTTCCGCAAAACTTCAGACTCCGTCTCTGCGTCCGCGACGGCCTTCCGCTCAAGCGTCAGTTGGATTTTCACTTGTTGCAGCTTGGCTGTCTTCTCTCCAAGGGAGACAGAAATCCCTTCGACAGTGCCTCTCAGGGCTTGGAGCTCTTCGATATCTTGGGCGGAAGTAAGCTGCGCCCTAGTAACCAGCTGCCTCTGGAGACGAACGACCTCGTCCGCCGCCTTTCGGAATCTCCCTTTGTACTCTTCCACTTGCCGGCGCCAGCTGGCCCGCTGCACGTCATGACTCATCTCGGCGTCTTGAAGCTGCTTCTGGAGGTCGGAGACCTTCTGCGACCACTTCTGTTCCTCATCAACCCGGGCCAAGAGCCGGGATGAGCTTCCTTCCAGATGGCCAATCTTCCTCTTCGCAGCTGATAGTTCCACCTTGAGGGCGCTGATCCTGACTTCTTGAGCCCAAATTCGATCGCTGGTGCTCTTCTTGCATTCCTCGAGCTCCTTTGTGAAGTTCGCCTTCCTCCGGCTGTAATCCATGATTGCCTTCACTCGGAGACTCCTAAAGTGGGCGGCCTCAGCGGCGGCTTTGGAATGGCATTCCCTCAACTTGCGGAGCTCGCCTTCTGACTTCTTCAACTTCTTCATCAGGTGGAGGATCTCCTTTTTCAGCCGCTGGATAGTTGATTTCAGCGGGACACCCAGGGGCAAGGGGAGTGCTTCAGCAGGGCACTGCCATTGGAAGGTGCGAGCGTCAAAGATCGACTCATTACAAGAAGAAAAGCAAAAAGGAGGAGAAGAGGGAAGGAGAGGCCATCCACCACAAGAAATTTGACTTTATTGACTGAATAATTTTAAAGACAAACAGAAAGGAAATATGGCGACAAAACAAAGGCGCGAGATCAGAGGTCTCAGACCTCAGGGGCAGGAGGTGGAGAACTCGGTGCGGGGGGTGCGACTGCGGTGGCGGCGGACGAAGGGCCAGCCTCATCTTCAGACTCCTCAAGAAAGCCGAGATCGAGGTCGGGGTATCTGTTGGCCACCTTTTCTTGGCAGAGCTCGAACCCCTTAGTGAACGCCTCCTGGCCGAACTGGACGTTCAGTTCTCTCATCTCCGCGAAAGCCTTGAACTCCTCCACCGCAAGGGCCCTGGCCTCCGAGACCAGAACCGGAGTTTGCTCGACCAAATGGGCGACCTCGGCCTCCACCTTCCTCGCCGACTCCTCCAAGATTCATCTCTCCTCTTCCCGAGCTTGTCTCTCCTCTTCCCGGGCTTGCCTCGCTCTCTCCAGGGCCTCCTGGAGGGCGGCAACTTCAGCCGTCTTCGCTTGGAGGCGGGCAACCTCGGCCTGGCGGTGTTCCTCCACCTGAAGGAGGTCCCTTCTCATGCGACTCGTCGCCTCGACATAGGCAAAGAGCTGGTGCCCAATCTGCGAGGATGGATAGAGAATTACAATAAAGGCCGAGTGACTGTGCAGATAAATATCCGCTTACCTCAAGGAAGGACCCCAACGAGTCCCAGGCCCGCTGCTCGGGATCGGCGCGGTCGATCCTCTCCACGACATCGGACAGGATGCAGCCATCGAGCAGCCGCCTGATCAGGTCCTTGTCATTGAAGGGGTTCTCCGATCCCCCCTCGGAGCAGACGGACTCGTCTGCAGCAGCTCGGTGGCTGCCCGCCCTGTGAGCCACCGATTTCCTCCTCCTCCCCGCAGCGGGCGCCTCCGCGGGGCGAACCTCCAGAGTGGGAGCCCCAGTCGGCGGGCTCCTCGAGGAAGCCCGAGGGGCCGCTGGCTCGGCATCTGAAGGAATGTCGATGGCCGGGGCCGCCTGGACGGGCGCAGCCAAGCTCATCTCTTATCTCAAAACTCTGCTAAATTCTCTGTTCGAGCACTCCATTCTTGTTGAGGCAGAGAACTGACTTGAGCGTCGGAGGGTCTTGCCAGAGCAACCCCACCTCCGGTTTAGACTTCCCTTGCAGGTCCCGACGGCGACCGCGGCTTCCCCGACTCCAGCTTCTCCGGCGCAAGCAGATTTTTGCACCAACACATCTTATTATTCTTAAGATTATAATGAACCCCATAGGTCTGGGTAACGATTTTAGGGCCGTGATGAGATCATACCAGTGAGACCTAAATTCTTGATAGTTTTAACCTAAAATATTCTTAGTCATTGGTACATTGAGTTAGAGATCAATGATATCAGTAACACTGGCATGTCCTATATATGCTTAAAAATGAAGATGGCTGATCTCACAACCACTTGTGTGGTGACACTAATACAAGGATATGGGTACTCATTAGAGAATGAGTTTACTGAATTGACTTATAAGAGAATATCAGATGGAGTCTTATTTATATGTCAACTGATGATTCTCTAATGGGAGTTGTGTAAGTGATCCTTAGATCTGAGATCACCATGATACCTTATGTACTTGAATCCATATTTTGGTCCACTTCCTAACTTGATTCTTTGATCCTTGTATGGGGTATTCTGGATATAGTAAAGAGTGCATAAAGATTGTGAGTGATCAATAAGAGATCAGTCACTCCTAATAAGGGGAGCAAACATCCTATGTGATCTCATTGATCGTTGATTCGGAAGTCTTTGGCCAAAGTTGGATGATAATTAGAAATATATTTTTAATGTATCATCAACTAAATCATTGCCTTCAGATCGAGATACATAAAGATAAGTGATTAGATTTGACATATTTTCATGTCCATATATTATTTAGGATATTATTTGACTGAAAGTTTGAATTACACAATAACTTACCACTGAAGCATATTTTGGTAATTTTTCATCAAAATTTTAATTCTTTCAGAGAGTCATGACATATTACTAGATATCAATTTTGACTTATGAATTCATCAGAATTAAAAGAATTTAATTTTAAAATCAATTTGAAAAAGTCTAAATTGATTAGAACTCTTCAGATGGCCTAATCTCATCGAATTAGGGTTAGTCGAAAGTCTTGGTCCACTGCTGATTAGATTTGAAACCCAATGGGTCACACACTTTGAGATTTAACCTTGGTCTAATCTAATTAGAATTTAATATAAATTTTATAGGTTAAGTAGATATGCTAGCACATTGTATTAACTCAAGTTTCTAAATTAGTTTACATCAAAGTGTTTGAGCTAACCTAAACCAGTTGCCTTTGACCTAATGGGATTGGATCAATTTAGATTGGATCCTTATCCAACTTGAAACAATATCAAGTGGAGAAGGAATCCTCTGTGCTCACCAGAAGCCACACCAAAAAATAAATACCGCCTACCTCTTTTTAGCATGTGAAGTTGAAGAGTCCTTCTTCATGAAGGCTCTTAATTAAACGTGTTGCCTTAAAAGATAAACTAGAACTCCTATGATTTAACACCAAAATTAAGTCAAATTTTTATGACATGTAGAGGAGGAAGAGTCATTCTAGTACAACCATCTGATGTGCCAAAAATTCCACATGGTGAATTTATTCACCACATGAGATGTTGGAGCACCAAAGGTTGGCGCCCCTTTATCTCATGTGACGTCCCTTGGTCCCTTATTTATATGGGATGTCCCAGAAGGCTGGGTGTTGTGATTTTGAGCTAAAACCAAAGAGGTGGGATGTGAAAATCATAAAAAAAAATAAAAAAAATTGAGAAAAAGGCAAGAGAAAATTGAGTGGCAAAAGTTGCAAGAAGGGTGGTGAGATTTTTAGCAAGGATTGCTAGTGTGCCCTAGGGTTTGATTTTTCCATGTGTTGGAGCCAAAAATAAAATCCTAGGTTGTGAGACATCTGAAGAGTATCTTCTTGGTATCATTCTAGTGGTGAGATCGAAAGCATCTGGGCTTTGGCATGATCGTACCACAAGTTCAAAGCCGACAGTGTTCTTCAAGGGACTGGGCTGCTTCAGCGCACCTGTTAGGAAGGATCTTGACTAACTTTCTGTTGCTCCTAGATTGATTTTGATGATTATAAAACAGTTTGAAGGGATACAAATATTTTTTATTTTTGAAAAAGTCCTTATGCTCTACAGGGGCAAAATCATAATTTCATCAAAACTCTGATTTGATAGTATCATCTTGTAGAACAAATGATTTGTAATCTATTGGTAAAGATTTCATTATTTTTGGACTTATATTTTTGAAGTTATGAAGGTTTGAAGTGCATGAGTCGACTCATGAGTCAACTCATGGCACAATGAGCTGATTGGCACGCTAAAATCCTGTTGGCACGCGACCTTTTTTGGCTTGGCACGGCTTGTGAGTCAACTCATGAGTCGACCCACAAGGCATGAGTCGACTCATGAGTCGACCTCTGTTAGTGTGGGCCAAAATTTTCAGAAACTTGATTTTCTGGATGTTGCATCAGAGGTCGACTCATGAGTCGACCCCTGAAGCATGAGTCGACTCATGAGTCGACTCCTGCGACAGGATTTGCCTGTAATGGCTAGTTTTTGGCCAGATTTAGCTGCTTTTAATGCTCACCTTTTGTGCTCTAACGGCTCTTTTTCTGGCTAGTTTGTTTTCCTTTGTTTCTTAAGGCTATAAAAGGTTTCAAAAGGTGGAAAACAATAAGGAGAGACATCCAAATATCCAAGAGGCATTCAAGAGATTTGAAAAGAGAAAAGAAAGAGCATTCAAGAGGGCATTCAAGTGCATTCAAGAGAGGGTTTCTCAAGCCAACTTCTCAACCTCATTCAAGAGCTCATTTAAAGCCTTCAAGAAGCCTTCAATCAAAGCTCACCAACTCCTCAAGCATTTATTCCTTTTCTCATCCATTTTGAGGAAATCAAAGAAGGGCTTCTTCTTTTGAGTAAAGCGTATTTATTGTTATACTCGCTCATTTAAGGAGCTATTCTTGTACTTATTTGTGCTCTAAACTGATTTTATCTTGTGAGTAATTGTTTTGTTTTGGAGGGTTTCCAAAACAAGGGAAGGTTGATCCGAACCTGAAATCGGAGTGTATTAGGTCGGCTTGTACCCGGAAAACAAGTGGACTAGCTTGGGATAGCTAGTGTCGGAGGTTCCGACGTTTGTATTCGGGTTGAATACAAAGTATAGTGGATTGGAATTCCCAAGTAGAAGCTTGGGGAGTGGATGTAGGTGCAAGGTTGGCACCGAACCACTATAAATCCTTGTGTTTGTGGCATGCCTTATTGTTTCTCTTTAATTCTCCATTATATCCTTGCATTCTTGCTTTAAGCAATTAATCTCAAACTAAAGTCTCTCTCCTCATTCATCAAGCTTTTGATATATATTTTTCATAAGTAATTAGTTAAGCCTAAATTCTTTAAAACCCAATTCACCCCCCCTCTTGGGTTGCATAGCTGGGCAACAAGTGGTATCAGAGCCCGGTGCTCTAGCCCTTCTTTGATCTAACAATCAAAGAGCCAAAGATCTATGGCAACCCACGTCGGCACTTCTCTAGCCGAGGGGCAATCCACCAACCGACCTCCACTTTTCAATTGGTCTAATTACACCTATTGGAAAGCTCGGATGAAGATATTCATACAAGCACTAGACTATGATATGTGGAGTATCATAGTGAACGGTCCTCACAAACCCACCAAGATTATAGATGGTGAGGAGTCAACCAAACCCGAAAGAGAATGGGATGAGGTTGATAAGAAATTGGCACAATTAAATGCTAAAGCTATGAATGTTCTCTATTGTGCACTTGATGCAAATGAATTTAATCGCATTTCTACCTGTGCATCTGCTAAAGAAATATGGGATAGGTTAGAAGTAACCCATGAGGGAACAAATCAAGTAAAAGAGTCTAAAATAAACATGCTTGTACATAATATGAGTTATTTAAAATGGAGCATGATGAGTCCATAACTGCTATGTTTACTCATTTTACTGATATAATTAATGGTTTGAAGAGTCTTGGCAAATCTTATACTAACAGTGAGCTTGTAAGAAAGATTCTCAGGTCATTGCCAAGAACTTGGGAAGCCAAGGTGACTGCCATCCAAGAAGCAAAGGACTTGAACACTCTACCTCTAGAAGAGCTTCTTGGATCCTTGATGACTCATGAGCTTAGCATGAAGCAACATCAAGAGGATGAAGTCAAAAAGAAAAGAACCATTGCCCTCAAATCCACAGCTTCTCCTGATGAAGAAACTGACGACACAGAAGATGAAGAACAGGATGAAGAGATGGCACTCATCACCCGAAGATTCAAGAAGTTCCTAAGAAAAAGGAAACAGAAGATGAGAAAGAGACCTTTCACAAAAGGAGAACAAAGCAAAGAGAAAGAGAAAGATCAACCTCTTATATGCTATGAGTGCAAAAAGCCGGGGCATTTCAAATCCGAATGTCCACAACTGAAGAAAGGTCCCAAAAAGTTTAAGAAGAAGGCAATGATGGCCACATGGAGTGCGAGCGATGACTCAAGCTCCGATGAGGAGACTTCAACAGAACAAGCCAACCTGTGCCTTATGGCACATGAAAACGAGGTAATTTTTGAAATCCCTAGTGAATTCACTTTTGAAGAATTGCATGAAGCCTTCAATGATTTAATTGATGAATTGAAGAAACTAGGAATGAAAAACAAAGAACTGAAATTGAAAAATCAATCCTTAGTAAAACAAGCTGAAAACCTTTCAATTGAAAAATCCACTTTGCTTCAAGAGAACCAAAGCCTAAAGAATGATATTAACAAGCTGAAACCTATAGTAGATAAGTTCACCTTAAGTTCAAACAAACTAAATATGATTCTTAAAATCAAAAGGCCGTATATGATAAGGCTGGACTTGGTTATAACCCCTTAAAGAAACAAAAATTTCTAAAAAATATTTATGTAAACTATTCAAGTAACAAGTCTACCAATATTACTTGTTTTAAATGTGGTAGAATAGGACATAAATCTTACACTTGTGCAAACACAACTATAAAGAAAATATGGGTTCCAAAAGGAACCATTTTGACTAACCAAAAAGGACCCAAGAAAGCTTAGGTACCTAAAACAAAAACTTGACATTTGTTTGCAGGTGTGTCTAGCATCCCATGGAGAAAATAGGAAATGGTATCTGGACAGTGGATGCTCGAGACACATGACTGGTGATGAATCACAATTCATCACGCTTGATGCTAAGGATGGAGGGATGGTCACTTTTGGAGATAATGGCAAAGGAAAGATCATCGGGATAGGTAACATTGGTATCACTCCCTCCAAATATATTGAAAATGTTTTGTTAGTTAAAGTTTAAAGCATAACTTACTTAGCATTAGTCAATTTTGTGATAAAGGGTATAAAGTTGTTTTTGAATCATCTGTTTGTATTGTGACTAGTCCTATTAATGATGGCATCAAATTTATAGGTCATAGACATGGCAATGTTTATATGGTAGATCTAAATGATTTAGCCAAATTAGACATGCAATGCCTAGTATCCTTAAATGCTAAAATTAATGAGACTAGTTGGCTTTGGCATCGTAGACTTGCTCACATTAGCATGCATTCTCTTTCAAAATTAATTAAGAAAGAATTAGTTCATGGCTTGCCTAAACTGAATTTTGAAAAAGATAGAATTTGTGATGCATGTCAACTAGGTAAGCAAACTAGAGTTTCATTTAAATCCAAAAATATTGTTTCAACTTCTAGACCTTTAGAGCTTTTGCATATGGACTTATTTGGACCAACTAGAACCACTAGTCTAGGAGGAAAATGATATGGTTTTGTAATTATAGATGATTACTCTCGTTTTACTTGGGTTTTTTTTTTGGCACACAAAGATGAAACTTTTCATATTTTCACTAAATTTCATCGAAAAGTCACTAATGAAAAAGGATTTTCAATTCAAAATATTAGAAGTGATCATGGAACTGAATTTGAAAATCAAGACTTTGAAAAATTTTGTGATGAAAATGGAATTGGCCATAACTTCTCTGCTCCTAGAACACCCCAACAAAATGGGGTAGTTGAAAGGAAAAACAGAACCTTAGAAGAAATGGCCCGTACCATGCTTTGTGAAAGCAACCTTCCAAGATATTTTTGGGCGGAAGCTATTAACACAGCATGTTACATTCTAAATCGTGCTTTGATTAGATAATTTTTTAAGAAAACCCCCTATGAACTTTGGAAAGGAAGAAAACCAAATATTGCATATTTTCATATTTTTGGTTGCCGATGTTTTGTATTAAATAATGGTAAGGAAAGACTCGGTAAATTTGATGCAAAATCAGATGAAGCAATCTTTCTGGGTTACTCCTCCACTAGTAAAGCTTTTAGAGTTTTTAATAAAAGAATCCTAATAGTTGAGGAGTCCATTCATGTTGTCTTTGATGAATCTAACGATCTTCCTTCAAGGAAGAATGAGGGTGTTGATGATGCAGATCCATTAATAGAAGGTATGAAGGAGATCACTCTGAAAGATTCAGCTACTCCAGAGGACAAGGGACAAGAAGACAAACAAGATGAGAGAGGTGAAGAAATTCAAGAACAACCTCAAGGTACAGATGACCTACCCAAGGAATGGAGGTATGTTCACAACCACCCTAAGGAGTTAATTATTGGTGATCCTATGCATGGGGTAAAAACTCGCTCTTCACTAAGAGAAGTGTTTAATCATTGTGCTTTTGTATCTCATCTTGAACCAAAAACCATTGAAGAAGCTGAAAAATATCATAATTGGATTAATGCAATGCAAGAGGAACTTAATCAATTTGAAAGAAATAATGTTTGGACTTTGGTTTCAAGACCTAAAAACTGTTCAATAATTGGCACAAAATGGGTCTTTAGAAATAAATTAGATGAGCATGGTAATGTAATTAGAAATAAAGTAAGATTGGTTGCTAAAGGATATAATCAAGAAGAAGGAATTGATTTTGATGAAACCTTTGCACCTGTTGCTAGATTAGAAGCTATTAGACTTCTACTTGCATATGCTTGCTTTATGAAATTCAAATTATTTCAAATGGATGTTAAAAGTGTATTTTTAAATAGATTTATTGCTGAAGAAGTTTATGTAGAACAACCCCCTGGATTTGAAAATCATGCTTTTCCTAATCATGTTTTTAAATTAAATAAAGCTTTATATGGATTAAAACAAGCACCTAGAGCATGGTATGATAGACTAAGCAAATTTTTACTAAATAATGGGTTTTTCAAGAGGTAATGTAGATACAACCCTCTTTATCAAAAGAAATCAAAATGATATGTTAGTTATACAAATTTATGTTGATGACATAATTTTTGGGTCTACTAATGAATCTCTTTGTCAAGACTTTGCTAAGCTTATGCAGGGGGAGTTCGAGATGAGCATGATGGGAGAACTCACCTTCTTCCTCGGACTCCAAATCAAACAATCAAAAGAGGGAATCTCCATCGCCCAAAGCAAGTACACCAAGAAACTACTCAAAAGATTTGGAATGGGAGAACTCCAAACCCATTGGCACACCAATGAGTCCCTCATGTAAGCTTGACAAGGATGATGAAGGTAAATGTGTAGACTTAAATACTATAGAGGCATGATTGGATCATTATTGTATCTAACTGCAAGTAGGCCTGATATCATGTTTAGTGTTTGTTTATGTGCTAGATATCAATCAATCCTAAAGAATCTCATTTGAATGCTGTTAAAAGAATCCTTAGATACTTAAATGGTACTCAAACTTTAGGGTTATGGTACTCTAAGGACTCACAAATTGATCTATTAGGATATTCTGATGCTGACTTTGCTGGATGTAAATTAGATAGAAAAAGCACAAGTGGAACTTGTCAATTTCTTGGAGTTAACCTAATCTCATGGTTTAGCAAGAAACAAAATTCGGTAGCACTGTCTACGGCTGAGGCCGAATACATTGCAGCCGAAGTTGTTGTGCTCAAATCTTGTGGATTAAGCAACAACTCGAAGACTTTGGAATTAAACTTAATGAAACACCAATAAGATGTGACAACACAAGTGCCATAAATCTATCTAAAAATCCTATTCAACACTCAAGATCCAAACATATTGAAATAAGACATCACTTCATAAGAGAACATGTTCAAAACAAAATATAATTCTTGAATATGTTTGCACCGAAAATCAATTAGCTAATATCTTTACAAAGGCCCTTAGTGAGGATAGATTCTGTGAAATTAGGAGAAATCTAGGAATTCTTGATCCATTTGCCTGAATTAATTTTTCAATTTCCAATGATTTATTGTCAAAATTTCTTAGAGCTTAATTTCCAACACCTTTTTTGGTCCCAAAAGCTTAAGTTTTTCATTCTAAAAACTTATCTTAGAGCTAAACTCCTTCTCCCCAAATTTCAAATTTTTCTGGAATTTATCCAATTTTTCTTGATTTTCTGAACTTCATGAGTCGACCCCCATGAGTCGACTCAATGGCAAACTTGTAAATCCCACCAACTTCCAAACGGGCTTAAGGTTTTTATATAAGGATTGCTGTTCGTGAGCCGACCCACACGGTCGTCTTCTTCCTTCCAAAACCCATCCTCCCCACTTCCATTAGCTCCCATTCCAAGACTCAAGCTTGTGGAACTTCTCCCGCCTTCTCTCCACTGCAAATCGCCTCTTGGGGAAAGGTCTTTTTGTGACTTCTTCACTTGTTCATCATGGTTGGAGCGTGCCCTAGCACTCCACCATCCCTCTCAAATCCACCCATTTTCTCCACCATAATTCTATTTCACTCTCTTGTGATCCTTCCTCCACTCTTTCACTTGCTCCTCAAGTCTCCTCGCCTGCTATTGAAGAGATTATGGCTCCAAAGATGAAGCTTCCCCAAAGGAGAAAGTCTGTCCGAGACTTGAAGAAAATGTCAGAAAGAAAAGGCAAGCGGCACAGTCCTCCACTGCTCCACTCCAACTTCAGTTCAAGGTCCTTCACATTCCTCTCAAAGCCCCAGTAAGAACCTCTTTCAGATAGAAAAGTAGAAACCGGAAAAACATAGACTTCCGGTTCTTTGAAAATGAGGGATTTTCTTTTGCAACCAAGATCAAAAATCAAGGATGGAGTTTTTACTGTACCCTTAAAGAAGTCACCTATGTTGACCTAGTTAGGGAGTTTTATCAGAATCTAATTTATGGAAATGGGTCAGTAACTTCAACTGTAAAAGGGATTGATATTTGTCTGAATCCTGTTATCTTGGGGAGATTTTACATTTGCCTAGTGAAGGTTATGCATATATGGAACTCCCTGTGAAAGAAGAAGTGTTAGTGTTATTCTTGGGGGTGCCTACCAAGGGAATCTGAATAAACTGGAAGCAAAGATATTACCTATAGAGATGAGAATTTTACATCAAATGGTCACCAAACTCTTCTTCCCTAGGAGTGGTAGGCACGATCTACTGTCTGGCAGGGATATATGTATTATGTTTCACATTATCACACAGACCCCCCTAAACCTCCGGCACTTATGATTGAGGCCATGAGAGAAACTCTGAACAGATCTAAGGCACATTTGCCTTTTGGTATGGCCCTGACTAGAGTATTTAGGAGGTTTGGTGTTAGCTGTGAGGGGGAGGCTCCTACCAAGCTATCTCATGTTGACACTTCAACCTACACACCTTGCACCGAATGGGTTTCACAAAGACTGGTGGTGGTTGGATCAGGGGAGAGGCTGAGGAGAGAGCAGAGGAGAGAGCTGAGGAGACAGCTGGAGACAGAACTGAAGTCAGAGCTGAAGAAGAAGAAGGTCCATCATCTCCTATTCATGACTTCAGGGCAGCTTCACCAGATATACAGTTCTTTTCGGATCCAGAGGCTGGCCCTTCGGAGTTTACCAGGATGCCCACACCAGTTGCATCAGCCAAAGAGCAGAGCACCTCCATCAGAGTTCACACTGTCTGATGATCAGATTGAGCGGATTTCACAGCGTGTGGCTTCATTATTGTCTAGTCAGTGGAGCAGTACTACATTTGCACCAGGGGTTACTTCTTCTGATCAGACTTTGACTCCCCACATCTCCACAGTGTATCAGATGATGACAGATCAGTCCATCCGGATTCAGCAGCTTGAGGACTCTATTTTGAGATTGACTGGCAGAGTCCTTGACTTGCAGGGGCAAGTCTTTGACTTGGCCCATCCTCAGCCACAGGAGTCTTCGATTGAGGTCACTGATCTCACTGCAGAGGCTGGCAGACTTAGAGGAGCTCTTGAGGGCGGTTATGAGTTACTAAGGAAGGAGATCAGAGGATCGAGTGACTATGCGACTACCCAGTTCACTGCTCTTCTTCAGGCTATTTCCAGGGCACTGACTGTACTTGATTCCATCAGACTTACCCTTTCTGTTCAGTCCCTAGCTTCTCAGTGTTCTCAGCCACCCAGTTCCTCCCGCTCGCCTGCTCGTACAAGTACTTCCACTCGTGCCAGAGGCAGACGGGGTAGAGGACGCACTTCTGATTCAGATCCATCTGCTCCTTATCACATTTCTGATGATTCCGATCATTGACTTATCTTGATCATTTCTAGATCCTAGGTGTTAGTGTTTTGTCCTTTCTAGGATCTTTATTTTGGGGCCATGTATTGACATGTGCTAGTTGGCTTTGTATGTTATGATCTATGTACTGAACAATTATGGTTTTATGATATCATCTTTTTTTTTCTTTTGTAATGATGTTTATCATACTTTGGTTATATATTTCTCCTTTGTGGAATATTTGTCTTCTCTTTGTGGTATTATCATCTTATGATTGCTGTTAATAGTTGCTACATTAAGGGGGAGTAAACTCTACAGAAGAAGAAATTAAAGAATGCTTCAGAAAAAGGAGGAGTTAACCTTGTTGATGATGTCAAAAAGGGGAGAAATTAAACAAAAAGAAATCCATCAAAAGCAAAAACTACAAATTATGAGAAATTAATAATTGAAAATTTTAAGTACAAATCCCAAATATACCAAATAAGTACCTTTTAATAAACCTTTAAAATTACTTATACTCTGATTTGCTGTAAACATTTGGATATGCTCTGATAGGCTCCAACCTACTCTGATATATTGAATACATTGCTCTGATACATTGAAAAACTGTTTTTACTACTCTGATACATTGCTAAATTTTTCTCTGATACATTGTAAAATTGTCTTCCCTACACTGATACATTGCAAGATTTTCATTTCTCTTGCTCTGATACATCTTAAACTTAAATGCTCTAATACTCTTTCCAAATCAACTATTCAATATGCTTTGGCACACATGACTAGTTTTGAGAATTGAGAAAATTTTTCAAAATACAGTTTGCTCTGATAATAAAATCAAATTTTCTGCTCTAACACCAAAACAATTATCCAATGAGCATATCTTCCAATCTTTAAGCAAATGGACAAACTATTTATGCATATAACCATTTGTATCACATGCCAAAAGAATCATACTCTTTTCAAGCATATGCACCTAAAATGCAATCTTTTGAAATTCATGATTCATATAAATGCTTTTGTTCAAATATTTTGCCATCATCAAAAAGGGGGAGATTGTTGCTCCTAGATTGATTTTGATGATTACAAAACAGTTTGAAGGGATACAAATATTTTTTATTTTGAAAAAGTCCTTATGCTCTACAGGGGCAAAATCATAATTTCATCAAAACTCTGATTTGATAGTATCATCTTGTAGACAAATGATTTGTAATCTATTGGTGAAGATTTCATTATTTTTGGACTTATATTTTTGAAGTTATGAAGGTTTGAAGTGCATGAGTCGACTCATGAGTCAACTCATGGCACAATGAGCTGATTGGCACGCAAAAATCCTGTTGGCACGCGACCTTTTTTGGCTTGGCACGGCTTGTGAGTCGACTCATGAGTCGACCCACAAGGCATGAGTCGACTCATGAGTCGACCTCTGTTAGTGTGGGCCAAAATTTCCAGAAACTTTTTTCTGGATGTTGCATCAGAGGTCGACTCATGAGTCGACCCCTGAAGCATGAGTCGACTCATGAGTCGACCCCTGCGACGGGATTTGCCTGTAACGGCTAGTTTTTGGCCAGATTTAGTTGCTTTTAATGCTCACCTTTTGTGCTCTAACGGCTCTTTTTCTGCCTAGTTTGTTTTCCTTTGTTTCTTAAGGCTATAAAAGGTTTCAAAAGGTGGAAAACAAAAGAGAGACATCAAATATCCAAGAGGCATTCAAGAGATTTGAAAAGAAGAAAAGAAAGAGCATTCAAGAGGGCATTCAAGTGCATTCAAGAGAGGGTTTCTCAAGCCAACTTCTCAACCTCATTCAAGAGCTCATTTAAAGCCTTCAAGAAGCCTTCAATCAAAGCTCACCAACTCCTCAAGCTTTTATTCCTTTTCTCATCCATTTTGAGGAAATCAAAGAAGGGCTTCTTCTTTTGAGTAAAGCGTATTTATTGTTATTCTCGCTCATTTAAGGAGCTATTCTTGTACTTATTTGTGCTCTAAACTGATTTTATCTTGTGAGTAATTTTTTTTTGGAGGGTTTCCAAAACAAGGGAAGGTTGATCCGAACCTGAAATCGGAGTGTATTGGGTCGGCTTGTACCCGGGAAACAAGTGGACTAGCTTGATAGCTAGTGTCGGAGGTTCCGACGTTTGTATTCGGGTTGAATACAAAGTATAGTGGATTGGAATTCCCAAGTAGGAGCTTGGGGAGTGGATGTAGGTGCAAGGTTGGCACCGAACCACTATAAATCCTTGTGTTTGTGGCATGCTTTATTGTTTCTCTTTAATTCTCCATTATATCCTTGCATTCTTGCTTTAAGCAATTAATCTCAAACTAAAGTCTCTCTCCTCATTCATCAAGCTTTTGATATATATTTTTCATAAGTAATTAGTTAAGCCTTAAATTTTTAAAACCCAATTCACCCCCCCTCTTGGGTTGCATAGCTGGGCAACAATATGGCTACAGATAAAAAAGTTTCATGATAGTCAATGCCTTCACGTTGACTATAACCTTTCGTGACTAGCCTTGTCTTATAAGTCTCTACCTTACCATTCGACTCAATCTTCCTTTTGTAAATCTATTTACACCCAATAGGTACAATACCTTCAGGTGGATCTACTAAGGATCAAATCTGGTTGGAATATATGGAGTCAATTTCTGACTTCATTGCATCCATCTATTTCTCGGAGTCTATATCTAACATTACCTCATTGTAGATTTTGAGATCATTCCTAATGTCTCTATCTCCCATAAGGAATGCTTCCTCTAAATCCTCTATAAGAATACCTAAGTATCTTTCAGGAGGATGGGAGGCCCTACTTGATTTACGAAGTGAAGGAGGTATCACATCTACTGGCTCATTACTGGATTCAGATTCTTAGACTCGATGCTCATCAGAGAATTTCTTTTCGAGCTCAATCTTCCTCCCACTACCTCCATCTTAGATAAATTCTTTTTTCAGGAATATGGCATGATGGCTCATAATCACATTGTGATCCTCAGGAAGATAGAAGTAGTATCCTATGGTTTTCTTAGGATATCCTATAAAATGAGTCCTAAAAGACCTAGCCTCTAACTTGTCCGTCTGTTGTTGCTTGACATGAGTTGGATATCCCCAAATCCTAAGATATCCAAGAGTTGACTTCATGCCATATCATAATTCATATGGTGTGGTAGGAATGGATTTAAAGAAAATTCGATTCAAGAGATGAATCGTAGAAAGCAAAGCATATCTTCAGAGAAAATCAAAAAGATCAATGAAACTCATCATGGATCGGACCATATCTAAAAGGGTTCGATTCCTCCTTTTAGATACCTCGTTGAGTTGAGACATCTCTAGAGGTGTCCACTATGAGACTATGCTATTATCTTTGAGATAGGTCCTAAATTCTCCACTAAAGTATTCCCCTCCTTGATCGTTCGAAGAACCTTTATGGGTTTTTTGATCTATTTTTCTACTTTATGTCTGAATTCTATGAATTTTTCAAAGACTTCAGACTTTTGGTGCATCAGATATACGAATTCATACCTTGAATAATCATCAGTAAAATTATGAAGTAGATATAGCCACCCCTGGCTTGTACATCAAATGGACCACATACGTCAGTGTGTACCAGAGCTAATATCTCAGTGGCCCTTTCTCCTTATCCCATAAAGGATAGCTTGGCCATTTTTTTTGAAGACATGATTCACAGACTAGATAAGATTCGAAAGTCAATAGTTTAAGAAGACCATCTTTCTCCAGTTTGATTAGTCTGTCTTCTCCAATATAGCCTAGCCTAAAGTGCGACAGATACTTTTGACTGATCCTATCTCTAGATCTCTTAGACCCTATGGCATTCACTATTTACTCGTTAATGTCTATACTTGCATCCATATACAAATAGTAAAGACCGTCAATTAAGAAAGCACGTGCCACAAGTTTATTTTCAAAATAAATAGAACACATGTCTTTATTGAAATAAAAATTATAATTATCCTGTGCCAGCACAGAAATAGAAATCAAATTTTTATTGGCTACAAGATATATAGAAACAGTCTTTCAAAAGTAAACTAAATCTTAATGGTAGTCGCAGAGGGTAGGTCCCGATGGCCACAGCAACAATCCTTGCTCTATTGTCGACCCAGAGAGTGATCTCGCCTTCCCTCAGCCTCCTAACTTCTTCAAGATCCTGTATTGAAGTGCACAAATGAGCACTTGAATCAGAATCAAGAACTAAACTAGAAGAAGAGGAAACTATTAGATTAGTTTTAATAATGAGCAACTGAAATATACCTTCAGAAAGCCCATCTTTCTTCTTACTCTTGACAGTCGTCAGGTAGGGCCGGACAGTTCCTTCTCCAGTGTCCTTCGACATTGCAATAAAAATATTTTTTTATTGTCGATCTTCTTCGACATCTGTTTCTTGAGCTTGGCCTCGTTCTTTTGCTTCTTTACGGGCTTGTTCTTCTTCTTGAAAGAAGACTTCCTTTTGGAAGAAGCCTGCTCTACAGCCAGAATTGTGCCCCTTGAATTTTTCAAGGTGCCCTCTGCAGTCAACAGTATATTCAATAATTCTGACAAAGTAGCATCAATCTTATTCATATGATAGTTCATGATGACCTACCTATATGAATCAGAAAGAGACTGGAAGATCAGATCCACCTGTAATTTCTTGTCCATATTCATCTCGAGCTTCTGAAGCTTCTCTATATCCTTGATTCATTATCAAACAATGATCATTGACCGCCTGCCCATCACGTATCTTCAGTCTGAAAAGTCTTCGAGAGATCTCAAAGCGAGCTGTGCAACTCTGTTTACCATACAACTCTTGCAGGTGAACCAGCATCTCTTTGGCAGTCCTCATATCTTCATGCTACTACTGAAGATCATTGGACATGGATGCTAAGATATAGCACTTTGACTTGTTATCTTTATCTATCCACTTCTCAAGTGCAGCTCGTGGATCAGTGGATGGGCGAGCAAGTAATGCAGGCACTTTCTGATCGAGAATATGGGTGAGTTTTTCAAAATTAAAATAATTTTCAAATTTTGAAAACAGTCTTTGTAATTAGTGTCGGTCAACCTATTTGCATCAAGAACTCAGACTAAGGGGTTTGAACTCAACATGGTTATCTACAGAGAGAACAGTTTCTAGTTAGATTTTATACTTATAAAATTATTTATTCTAGAAACTTTAAAAATAAACAAAAAGCTCCCACTATTTTTTCGAATCTCCCACACTTTTCAGATGAAAAAATGAAAATCTATACGCGATCAGTTTCGAGTGGGTATTGCAGTCTTATTAATCTATACACACATCACTAATAGTTATTGATGAGTATAGACCGACGAGTGGACAACACTTTGTCCATTGCTTCACTAAGCAAGATGCAGTGGGCTTGGTCTCTAAGTCCAATGGCCTCACCTAACAGTTATTGGCACATTCTTTAGTTAAGTCAGACCCATCGTTCACTAGCGAACGCAAAGCCATCATTGAGACCCTCACCTAACAGTTATTGGGTACAACCCCATCTTTATCCCGGGACAATAAATGTCAATAGAGTGGTTGTACCATCTCGATGCAATCGAACCACTATAATCAACCAAGAATGATCAAACTCAGGAAGGTATCCACATCTCTACAATAATGAAAGACCTCTAGACTTAATATTTAATGAGGAGATTTGGGTTAAGTCTCTTTTAAATCAGTAGATCTGATATCCGACTGATTAAATCAGGTTAGTACATCAATATGTCTAACCATCCTAGTTGGCATGGGTGAACTCGAGTCAACAAGTAACCTAACACGAAATTAAATCTCTCAAGATGGCCAGGTAAGTTAAGATGCATGGGGGTCCCCTCGTTGCTTTCCTTAGACATCAATCAAAATTGACCAGATCAGACAACAGAACCAATTAAATAACCACCACTAAATATTTGCCTTAGATACCAAATTTAGGCCCGAACCACTGAGCCAAATTTGGTCTTAAGTCAATCAACTTACATCAAAATATAAATCAATGCGATCAACTATAACTAAAGTCAATTTTAAGCCACTTTGATCTAATCTTAATCATTCATCGATTAGGTTCAATCAACTGCTCAAAAATCGAAGATGGATTCTAGCCTGATCTAATCAATTAAATCATAATTGTAGTTTGTTCACTTAGACCTAATTTATTCAATCCATACCCACATAGAACAACATAATTTTAGATCTAAAAATAATTTTTAGATTATGTTTCATTACATGCAATTAATGGCTTATGATGTTGAAACTGTTTCAGATCTAAACCTAGTTTTATATATCGAATATATGTAGTTTCAGATCTAAATCAAATATGCATCACATATACATTAATTTTAGATATAAAACTAAATTTATATATATCAAATATGTATAAAATCAGATCTAAAATAATGATCAAAATATTTTAATAATATTTTTTTCTAAAATTAATTCACATCAAACTAGGATAACCTTTACAATATATGGGGTAAATCCTATATTAAGACAACTTTATATCAGTTTGATGTGAACTTTTAATCATTCTAATTTTACATCTAAACATAAATTAAACATATCACATATGTTAATTTTTAGATCTAAAAAATTTGATTTAATTATTTTAAAAATAGTTTTTAAAATCGATCAATCTTGTGCTGGGATAATTTTTGCAGTATAGGGGGTAAACCCTATACCAGGACAACCTTATATCAGCACAAAATTGATTTTAAATCATTAAAACTTTTAGATCTAATCTAAAACCCAGATCATATGTGTTTTCAAAATCTGTGGCTCTGATACTACTATTAGAAAATCAGATAGACAGCATGTGTAGATTTCAAAACTTTGAAAAACAGGCAGTAAAAAATAAATCAGGTTAAACCCTTTAACTCCACATGTAAGATACCAGATCTAAACATATCCAAGCCCAAAAAAAATACATATTATCAATCTAAAATTTAAAAAAAATTTTTATGAGATCAGATCTCATTACCTTTATGTGGATAGAAATTTATCACTTTTGATGATTTCAGATTCATAGAAGGTTGAGCCGCACACATGTTCGGCCTCTACAGATATCCATCGGGATCGATCTAGAACTTTTCTTCTCGTATGAGATTCTTCTTCTCAAGAAGAATCTTGATCTTGAAGACTTTGATCAACTCCTTCGATCTGCAGTCTTTTTCTTTTTCTCCTCGATCCTTGATCTCTAAGTCACCAATACTTCTGCTTGATGTGTGGAAGAGAGAGCCCCCAACTCTTAGACGTAGAAAGAAGAAAAATGATGAGAAAGGCATGGAGATGGAGAGAGGAGAGTTTTGTTGATCAAAAATTTATTCTATGAAACCCTAAGACCACCCTTTATATATAGACATTGTCCTGATACATATTAGGAATCCAATTATCTTAAAAAGATAGATTCTTATCTCATAAGAATCATCTACCTTTTTAATCTGATTTATGCAAAATAAAATTAGATATAAATAATAATTAATCAGCCTCTTTAAGCATGTATAAGAGGCATCATAAGAATATATGTCAGGTAGTTGGGGTGCTAACTCTTGGCATCCCACAAAGGGATCTCTAGCCAAAAAGAGATGGGGCGTGGACTCCACTCTCTCTCCCACATCAAGACATATAAGAAGGGGTGGCCCCTCAAGGTTTGGTGCCCCACAAAGGGATCTCTAGCCAAAAAGAGATGGGGTGTGGACCCCACTCTCACTCCCACGCCAAGACACATAAGAAGGGTGGGCCCCTCAAGGATATGACATCCAATAATTTTCAAAAAGAAAAAGGTGTGCCACCCATTCTTTCATCTATTCCATATGCATACTTAGAGATAATTAGGAGATAAAGAAGAAATAATGTTAGAATAATTATGCCAACTAATTGGCTTAATCAAATTCTCTTGGGCTCACAATTAAGAGTCCAATTAAACCAAAATGAATTTAAGTTAGGTTCAAGGCTATGAACTTGATCAAATCAAAGTTTCGAGAAGAATTAGATTTAACCATGTGCTAGCATGGTTCTCATAAATCTAATAGGATTTCAATAAACCTTAACCCAATTGAAACTTTATAAGCTCAATTGATAAATTTGAGATTAAATTCCTTAATATGTGACCCCATAGTTTCATTCTATCTGGTAGTGAGATATATTATGATCTCTATCACAATATCATCGAAACTCTTTTCGATGGATTGAAATATTTTTAATTCTATCCTTCAAGGATTATCGATCATCAAGATGACATCTGATGAGTCTCACAATCTACCAATGACACCTAGCAGTATATAGTGACAATCCAGTAGAATAAAATACGAACTTCTAGGTGCAGTTATCGTATGATTCAATCCTTCTATCATGAGTCCCGACTTGACGGAGGTCATAGAGAGCTCGTCAGACCCATCATCAGGCATATGCTAGATTGGCTCAACTTGAGTTCATTTGTGAATCCATGGAAACTCTTTTTCAGTATTCACACTTGCTTTGATCAAAGACTTTCTAAACTCAGTCTCACAAATCGTATAGGATTTCTTCTTTTCTATCAAGATCGATAGATCTCATCTAGGTACATCCTACTCCAAATAGTAAATCCGAACCTACTAAAGCCAACATACACAATAAGGACCCTAATGGCTAAGGATCAAGAAAATGTGCAGTCAACCTAGTAGCCTCGCTGCGAATAGCCAATGACACCGCAGGTCAAAGGACCACTCATACCATTGCAGCATCGAGAAGACCATTGACGAGTGAGTAGACATCCACATGGTTCTCGTGTTGGTCACGCTCAGTGCAAGTTGTTCTCTAATAATTAGTTGTACCTTCACTCTAGTGTCTCTATACCATAGATCTGAGACTCATCTGTCCACAAAGGAGGTGAATCATGCATCGATCTCAAATGGATTGATCACTATCCTCCGTGATGATCCATTGATCGAGAGTATTTAGAAATTAACCACTAATTAATGTATATCTCAAATTCTTAACTCTTTAAGAATATATAAGAAATCAGCTTTGTTAATTTTTAAGATAAATCATGGACACATGAACATAATTGAAAAGAAAAAGTTCTTTATTGATAATAATAAAAAAATTATAAGTATAAGTATAGGCTCAAGAATTATATAATGTGTCAGCCAACAATTGACTACTAGGACATAAATCCAACACTGACTTCATAGCATCTAACCATTTCTCAAAATTGATGTCAGACATCACCTTGTCAAAGGTATTAGGATCATCAGTATGACCCCTATTTTCATAAAAAATATTTTCTTTACTTTCTCCGTAAGCATATCCATATATCTTTCAAAAGGTTGGGAGATCTTACTAGATCTATGAGGTGAAAATGGAACATCAACTACTGGCTCATAGACTATGGGTTCCTGAGGCACTCCAAAAAAGAGGTTATTAGTGATGAAAAATTTTCATCGCTAATAAGCCAAATTCATCGTTAATAATAATTAGCGATAAAAATTTATCGTTAAAATTTTATCGCAAAAAATATCATCATTGATAAATATTTTATGATAAAATTTTTTCATTCATAAATAATGATAATTTATGATAAAATATTTTTATCATAAAAAATAAAAATAAAAAATTTATTCATAAAAAAAATTAATTTATGATGAAAATAAACCATCGCTAATACAATTAATAGCGATAAAAATATATTCGTCGCTGTCTAAACTTTTAGCAATAAAAATTTCCATCATAAAAATTTTATTTATAAAAATAAT
>NC_025999.2:52361287-52483863 GCF_000442705.2 Elaeis guineensis | reverse complement strand
CCACAGCCCTGTTAAGGACAGGAGGAGAACCTCGCCCTAACTTGAGCAAAGTCGAAGGCCCGGTTCTTTTAGACTGGATGGGGGAGAGGCCTTACAACGCCCATATGTGCCCCCACAGCCCTGTTAGGACAGGAGGAGAACCTGCCCTAACTTGAGCAAAGTCGAAGGCCCGATTCTTTTAGACCGGATGGGGGAGAGGCCTCACAACGCCCACATGTGCCCCCACAGCCCTGTTAGGGATAGGAGGAGAACCTCGCCCTAACTTGAGCAAAGTCGAAGGCCCGGTTCTTTTAGACCGGATGGGGGAGAGGCCTCACAACGCCCACATGCGCCCCCACAGCCCTGTTAGGACAGGAGGAGAACCTCGCCCTAACTTGAGCAAAGTCAAAGGCCCGGTTCCACTTAGATCGATGGGGGGAAGAGGCCTTACAACGCCCATATGCGCCCCCACAGCCATGTCAAGAACAGGAGGAGAACCTCGTCCTGACATGAGCAAAGTCGAAGGCCTGGTTCTTTTAGATCGGATGGGGAGAGGCCTCACAACACCCACATGCGCCCCCACAGTCCTGTTAGGACAGGAGGAGAACCTCGCCCTAACTTGAGCAAAGTCAAAGGCCGATTCCACTTAAGATCGGA
The DNA here is from genome assembly GCF_000442705.2 of Elaeis guineensis. NCBI lineage: Eukaryota > Viridiplantae > Streptophyta > Magnoliopsida > Arecales > Arecaceae > Elaeis > Elaeis guineensis. Next base: position 52,483,227 of record NC_025999.2, on the reverse strand, counting down.
TGGGGGGAGAGGCCTTACAACGCCCATATGCGCCCCCACAGCCATGTCAAGAACAGGAGGAAACCTCATCCTGACATGAGCAAAGTCAAAAGCCCAGTTCTTTAGACCGGATGGGGAAGAGCCTTACAGCGCCCCTAACGCGCCCTCGCAGCCCAGCCAGGAACAGAAGGAGAACCTCGCCCTGGCTCAAATAAAGGGGAAGGCCCAGACTCCTACGGGAGCAGGCTCGACGCCAAAGAAGATTGCACCCGACTCCTACGGGAGCCGGGTTCCGTCCACGACGCCAAGGAAGATTGCACCCGCGACTCCTACGGAGCCGGGCTCCGTCCACGACGCCAAAGAAGATTGCACCCGGACTCCTACGGGAGTCGAGTTCCATCCACGACGCCAAAGAAAACTTGCCGGGCTCCTACGGGAGCCGGGTTCCATCCACGACCCCAGGAAAACTTTACCCGGACTCCTATGGGAGCCGGGCTCCATCGCCGACATCAGCTACAGGACAACCCCGCCCAGACTCCTACGGGAGCCAGGCTCCGCTGACAGCAGCAACTGCCGATAGGCCTTGTCCGGACTCCTACGGATCTGGACTTCGCCTTTAACCTTGATTGCAGGAAGACTTCGCCCTGGCTCCTACGAGAGCCGGGCTTCGCCCACAACTCCAACTTCAAGAGGATTCTCCGTTCGGCTCCCACGGGAGCCGAACTTAGCCTCGACTTCAGTGGAGAAAAACTCCAAGCAAAAAAGGAAGGCAATGGATCGCAACAGCGATGATCGGAAAGCAAACAGCGCACGAGGCAACGGGAGCTCGGATCCCCGAATTCAAGCCCTGGAAGGACCCCGGGCCCAAATGGCCCCGAGCGAACCTGCAGCTTAACGGAAAACAACTGGGTATCTTCGAACAGCGTAAAAGTCAAAAAGGAGCTGGCAAATAACAACCCTACGTGAATAAAAGAGGTCATCGATGACCTGGGACGACGTGAAAAAAAAAGAAGAAAGAAGGAAGAAAGAGGAAAGGAAAATGACGAAGTTCGACAGACAACTATTCAATGCAAGATGCAGACAAGTAATCAAATCTTCTTTTCATTTAACAAGATATACTTACAGGACCCGATGGGTCAAGAAAAAGATATACATCATCGCAAGCCTCGCGAGCACGGCTTGGAAGGGTATACCGAAGGCCGCTCGAGCTGCAAACTCCTCTTCCCACTCTGTCCTTCTCAACCGCGTTCTCCAGTGCGTGTAACGGACCTTATCTCTCGCCCCACCTCACTTCGCTCCATCTTCCGAAATCCCGACCCTAGGGGGAAAAGGGTGGGATAGATCCCCGGGGCGGTAAGGGCAACGGCGCAGTGACGAAGACCTGTTCAAGAAGAACCGGAGTCACCTTGGATGCAGCAGTGATGCCAGAGATACACTCCATCTCCGAATGTTCCACGACAGCCGCCACCCAAAATGCTCCGGCAAGGTCGGCATGCGCTACTTCCACCGTCCGCAACAAGTTCCACTGCCCACCGTCAACGCCGACCGCTTCTGGTCCCTCGGCCCCGACGGTATCAAGGATCCGCCATAGCTTGTGATGACAGCTCTGCCCTCTTGACCGGTATCACCGCCTTGCTGCTCGAAATTCTTGGGCAGAATAACTTCACCGGCTGCCCCCGTTATTAAACCCCTGTTGTTGAAGGAATTCTTCCTTGAGCCCCTTTTAAAGCAACGGAGATTCTCACCGGCCGCCATTCTCCTCCTCTCCTTCCTCCAAGCCCTAAACATCCCTTCAAGAATGGCTTCCGGGTAGAGGACATGGCGTGGAAACCCTCGGAGAAGAATTGGGGAGCTGAAGAAGGCAAGGACTGGTGCGAGGGGAGTGGCTGAGTAGCTAAGCTCTCGCAAAAGAAAGGCACCATCCTATCGCAGAATGAAGCCACGAAGGGAGATTAGGGGGTTTAAATAGCCGACGGATCCTAGCGCAGTTATGGCGCGGGTGTTCCTGGGCCAACTGGTGCGTGCCACGTGTCCCGCATGTCCCCTCATCGCTATCGAGGGTTGACCGCTCATAAATTTGTAGCACGACGCTTGGGATCGCTTCCGACGGAGGTTCCGAAAAGACTCTTCAGGTCACCTTCACCGAAAAATGGGCTCTGACGTGCGCACATTTAATGCCAAAATATCTGGGAGCGGCGGAGCGCAGGATTCGAAGGACGACTTGGCTGTGCCCGTCTCTCTCTATACTTCCCTCGATTAAAATTCAAACTCGAAGTAGGGGGACTGGTGTTGGGTATAAAATACCCACAGCCGAAGTCCTCAGCGGAATCGACTACATGACAACTCCGCCCGGACTCCTACGGGAGCCGGGCTCTGTCACCGACAACTCCAACAGCTACGGGCAGACTTCGTCCGGACTCCTATGGGAGCCGGGCTCCGCCGACAACTCTGACCTCAAGTGGACTCCGCCCGGACTCCTACGGGAGCCGGGCTCCACCGCCGACATCGACTACAGGTAGACTCCGCCCGAACTCCTACGGGAGCCGGGCTCCATCCTCAACTTCAACCACTGGTAGGCCTTGTCCGGACTCCTACGGGATCTGGACTTCGCCTTTAACCTTGATTGCAGGAAGACTTCGTCCGACTCCTACGGGAGCCGGGCTCCACCGACAACTCCGACCTCAAGTGGACTCCGCCCGGACTCCTAGGAGCCGGGCTCCACCGACATCGACTACAGGTAGACTCCACCCGAACTCCTACGGGAGCCGGGCTCCATCCTCAACTTCAACCGCTGGTAAGCCTTATCCGGACTCCTACGGGATCCGGACTTCACCTTTAACCTTGATTGCAGGTAGACTCCATCCAAACTCCTACGGGAGCCAGACTCACCAACGACTTCCCATAGCAGGCAGACTTTGTCCGGACTCCTACGGGAACCAAATTCCCAACGACTTCAACAGCAGGTAGACTCGCCCGAACTCCTACGGGAGTGTTCCTGTCCTCAACATCAACCGCTGGTAAGCCTCGTCCGGACTCCTACGGGAGCCGGACTCCACTTTAACTTTAAATTGCAGGAAGACTCCGCCTGGACTACTACGAGAGTCGGGCTTCATCCTCGACCCCTACGCTGCAAGACAGACTTCGTCCGGACTTCTACGGAGCCGAACTCGTCACCAGCCCCGACCACTGCCGAGCTTCAGTCGATGGATCTACATTCCCAGGCTGTATCAACGACCATGATTCTACTCCACTCATTGCGGCAGACCCTACGCGACTCCATTATTCTCTGACAGGCTGTATCAACGGCCATGATTCTGCTCCACTCATCGCGGCAGACCCTACGCGACTCCATTATTCTCTGACAGTTGTATCCACGGCCATGATTCTGCTCCACTCCCTGCGTGGGCGCCGCGTGACTCCACTGCCTGTAACAGATTCACGTGGTGAGCTACGATAACCATGACTCCGCTCCACTACTCTTCGCAGTAAATTCCTCCTGACTGTGGGCGGCCCACTACCTGGGGTTACAAACGTCGCCATCGATCCATTACCTCCCCGCCTATAAAAAGGGGACCCAGATACGTTATTCTATAAGCTCATTTCTTATCTCAAAACTCTGCAAAATTCTCCATTCGAGTACTCCATTCTTGTTGAGGCAGAGAACTGACTTGAGCGTCGGAGGGTCTTGCTGGAGCAACCCCACCTCGGTTTAGACCTCCTTTGCAGGTCCCGGCGGTGACCGCGGCTTCCCCAACTCCAGCTTCTCCGATGCAAGCAGATTTTTGCACCAACAGGTATCGAAAGTTGAGAATAGTTCTCGAGCATGAAAAGATCTATATATGATTATGGATCCAGCACCTAAAATATCAGCTCCCAATATAGATGTGATGGTTGGAGACACTTATCAAAAGTGGCTCAATGATTGAATGATAGTACGTTGCATAATGAGAGCTACTATGAGTGACAAATTTAGTAGTAAATTTAATGATGTTCAATCGAAGAAGATGCTTCAAATGTTGAACAAGTCTTTTGGCATACTTGAGGATTTATCCTCAACAAGACATCGATCCTTTGAGGGAGGAAAGAAAAAGATGGTGCATAGGTATCATGCTAGGACTTCTAAGCCTAATCAAACTAACCAATTTAAAGCAAATCAGAGTTAGACAAAATATTTCTTATGAAGAAGCTGGGGCACTGGAAGAGGAATTGTCCTCTATATCTAGTTTTTCTTGATCTGAACAGGCCTAGTAAGAGAAATCAGTAAAAGATGGTTGGATAAAATACTTATATGATAACACCTTATAATTTTTCTATTTGTGATACTACTATCTGGATATTAAATACCAGAAGTCCAATTCATAGCTACAATTCATTACAGGAACTTCAGATTAGTAGAAAATTTGAGAAGAGCGAATGATTCTTGAATGTTGGAGATGTAAGAGCTATTTCAATTCTAGCTATAGAAAAAATTCAGCTTCCTCTCAATTCAAATATCATTGTTTTAGATGATTGTCATTATTATCCATCATTCCTTATGAATATAATCTCTGTAGGCCTTTTGGCGAAAGAAGGTTATAGCTCCTTCTGTGATATCATTATGAATAGTGTCACAGTCATGCGTAGATAATTGAAACATGATATTTATATTTTATCACAGCCTGTTAATGTAATGTACACACCTTAGAATAGATAATGTCATAGATGCCTACTTTTGGCATTATAGGCTCGATCATATAAATAAAAATAGGATAAATAAATTAGCTAAAGAGAGAATCCTCGATATTAATGATTGTGAATCGTTACCGACCTGTGAGTTCTGTCTACTTGAAAAGATAATCAAGTCGCCCATTACTAGAAAGGATGAATGAGCTAGTGATGTTTAAGATCTAGTACATAGTGATGTATGTGGATCTATGAACATAGTCGTTAGAGGAGGGTATTACTACTTCATTATATTTATTGACGATCTATCGAGGTATGGATACATCTACCTAATGAAATACAAGTCTGAATCATTTGAAATATTCAAATAATTTCATAATGAGATAAAAAATAAACTAAAAAGAATATTCAAATTTTTCGATCAGAATGAGGAGGTGAATACCTTTCAAATAAATTTTTGACATATTTAAAAGAGAATAAAATTCTCTCACAATGGATCCCTCCTGAGACACCACAGCATAATGGAGCATCAAAAAGAGGTGTCGACTCTGTTAGACATGGTTCAATCCATGATAAAATTTGTGAGTCTATCAATCTCTTTTTGGGGTTATGCTCTTGAGACTGTATGCTATATTCTGAACAACGTTCCAAGCAAATTGGTCACAAAAATACCATATGAGACATTGACTGGATGTAGGCCGATATTCTCTCACCTTAAGATTTAGGGTTGTCCGACTTATGTCAAACATTTGTAAACTGATAAGCTTAGATCCTGATCTAATAAGTACTTATTTATAGGGTACACTAAGGAAACAAAGGCATAGTACTTCTACCTTGCTAAAGAACACATGGTGTTCGTCAGTAATAAGGCAATCTTTTTGAAAAAAAAAATTTTTAGTGAAGGAACTATTACCTCTAAGGTTGAACTTGATAAAATTCAATAGGTAAAAAAACTAACACAGACCAGTGAAAATATAGAGCCAGATTTGATTAGATCAAATCTAGAGAATATTATTGAGGTATCTTTAAGGAGATCTAGTAGAATACCACGTCAATTGGATAGATACTATGATTTCTTGATCTGGGATGATATCCTATTAAACTTGATAGGAATAATGAGGATTCGATCACCTACATGGATGCCATGCAAAGGCCTAACTTTGAGAAATGGCTTGAGGCCATGAAATTCGAGATGGAGTCTATGGAGACCAACGGTATATGGACACTTGTTGATCCATCCAAAAGGATTAAACCCATAAGGTGTAAATGGATATTCAAAAGAAAAAGAGGCACAGATGAAAAGGTGGAGATCTATAAAGCCCATTTGGTTGCCAAGAGATATTGTTAACGTTATGGTATTGACTATGACGAGATATTTTTTTCTGTGGCAATGCTCAAGTCCATCCAAATTATGCTTGTGATAGCAACATACTTTGATTATGAGATCTGGTAAATAGATGTCAAAATCACTTTTCTTAATAGGCAGTTGGAAGAAGAGGTGTATATGATACAACCTGAAGGGTTTACATCCACAGATGAATCAAAGATGTGCAAACTTCAGAGATCTATTTATGGATTGAAGTAGGTATCTCAAAATTGAAACATGCATTTTGATAAGATGATCAGAATGTATGGCTCCACTAGAAATGGAGAAGAATCATGTATTTATAAATGGGCTAATGGTTTTGTAGTCATCTTTCTTATACTGTATGTGGATGACATACTATTAATAGAAAATGATATTTCTGCTTTATAAAGTGTAAAGCTTTGGCTGTCTTCACAGTTCTCTATGAAGGATTTAGGAGAAGCATCTTTCATCCTAGAGATGAAAATTTATAGAGATAGATCTAAGAGACTGCTTAGATTATCCCAATCCATATACATCGATACCATGCTGAAACGGTTCAACATAGAGAATTTCAAGAAAGACTATCTTTTGATAGGTCATGGAATTGCTCTCTCTAATAAAGATTATCCAACAACATAAAAGAGAGAGCATATGGGTAGAATCCCATATACTTCAGTAGTGAGATCTATCATGTACGTCATAATATGTACAAGGCTGGATGTGGCACACTCACTAGGGGTAGTGAGTATGTACCAGTTTGATCCAGAAGAGAACTATTGAAAGGTTGTAAAGACAATCCTTAAGTATTTGAGAAATACTAAGGACCAATGACTTATCTATGGAGACACTGACTTGAAACTTATAGTATATACTGATTTCAATTTTCAATCAGATCATGATGATAGCAAAATATGTTGGGTTATATGTTATCCTAAATGGAAGAGCAATCTACTAAAAAAATTTCAAGCAGCACACCATAGCTAACTCAACTTGCGAGGCAAAATATATCGCTACATCTGATGCTATAAAAGAAGATGTCAGGTTGTGGAAGTTCATCAGTGAGTTTGGAGTGGCACCCTCCCTTGATGGTCCTATTCTACTATACTATGACAGCACTGGAGCCATAGCTCAAGTAAAAGAACTGAAGTCCTATCAGCACACCAAGCATATTCTACATCACTACCACCTAATCTGAAAGATCATGGATCGAGATGACGTCGAGCTTTAGAAGATTGACAGAAAGGAGAACTTGACCGACCTATTTAATAAAGAGTTTAACGAAATAAATGAAAAATAGGTATTAGATACTGTATCAATCAATTTTAGTTCAAGTGAGAGTTGTTAAAAAATATATCCTAAAGCCAATTGTTTGGATGATTGTGCTCTTTATAATTACATATGAATTATGAAATAATAAAAATTATTTAATATTTTTCATCACAAAGTGTACATCTTCCTTATTAAAACTCTTGTGTTGTGATAAAGTCCTTAGAACTATATGATAATTAATAAAAGAAGATTTATCGAATAGTTCTTAAATATGTTTGCGATCAAATGATACGTCATTAAAGGATGATGACGTTCATCGAGTGTAGGTCGTTGTATACCAAATAGGTTGGTTGTCCTCTCAACCAAGAAGTATGGAGACACTGGTATGGCATACACGTAAGATGTAAAAGTACATCATCACCGAACAAGTGACTCACCTGTGAAATGCTCTGCTGTCAAGAGCAGCTCACAAAGCATATGGGCATAAATGTCCCTCAGATCTGAGATCACTATAGTGATTTATAAGCAACTCACTGTATTTTAGTATCAGACTATCTATATTTCTAATGCAGTCACAGAAGGCTACTAGGTACAGTCAAGCACTTATGAAGTCTGTATGTAGATCAAGATGGGATTGACCCCTCTGGGTTACAGGAGTTAATGCATCACTATATTTTAATTTAGTAAAATCTAGGCCTGTGTAATCTATATGATGGATGTGAAAGGTTGAAATGCAATGTGGATGACTCATCCAGTGTTGACAATTAAACCCTAAGTCATCCTCGAACATTCGAGATCAAAGGGATGAATTATGTGGTAACCTTATGTGTTGGTTCTTGAATATTGCCTTGCATATATTTGACCTATCCAGATATCGAAAACTGTTGCTAAATGATAATTTCGATTGATATAGGAAATGGTTCCTGTACTACCGGCTTAGTATTCGAACCTATGCAGTCACGCATGAAGTCGAGCAATGTAAGAAAGAATTGACCTAAGTCTATAAGTTTAATGTAGAAGTACATGACTTGATTGAATGAATAGATTGGCTTAATTAAGAATTAAGTTAAGGGTCATATAGGATTAAATAAGTTGACTATGTTTAGCTAGTACTAGACATGAGATTCATATTTAATTTTGAAGATGATGATGATCTAATCAATGATCCAAAGGATTTATGAGAGATTAAATTTATATCCTAATTAATTTTAGATTAGATCTGATTTAATTAAACTTGATTAGGTTAAAAATTTAAGTTAGACTTGGACCAAAATCTCAATTAGATTGCGATTGACTGGCTCTTCAAATTTGGTTTGAATCCGATTCAAATCAGGTTTGAATTGGACTCAATTTGGACCTAAATTGGATGAGATCCTTAGAGTCCCAAATAGCAGAGACTATCTCTCATGGGTGGCCCACCAAGTGAGGAAGTGGGTGCTAAAAAGTTTTCGCCTCTTTCTGAAAGAATAATGCCCTACAAGCCAATCGCATATGAGATGCGATAGGATGTTTATTGTAATTTATCTTCCAGACTCATATAATTAATATTTATGTTATTGATAAAATAGGTATTTTTGATTCATTATATGCTCCATCTTACTATTTTTAAGATTATAATGAACCCCATAAGTCTGGACAATGGTTTTAGGGCCGTGATGAGTTCACGTTAGTGAGACCTAAATCCTTGATAACCCTAACCTAAAATATTTTTAGTCATTGATACATTGAGTTGGGGATCAATGATACTGGTAAGATTGGCATGTCCTATGTATACTCAGAAATGAGGGTGGTTGATCTCACAACCACTTATGTGGTGAGACTAATACAAGGATATGGATACTCATTAGAGAATGAGTTAATTGAATTGATCTGTGAGAGAATATTAGATGGAGTCTTATTTATATGTCAACTGATGATTCTCTAGTGGAAGTTGTGTAAGTGATTCTTAGACCTGAGATCACCATGATACCCTATGTACTTAGATCCATATTTTGGTCCACTTCCTAACTTGGCTCTTTGATCCTTGTATGAGATGTTCTGGATATGGTGAAGAGTGTATGGAGGTTGTGAGTGATCAATAAGGGATCAATCACTCCTAATAAGGAGAACGAACATCCTATGTGATCTCATAAGTTGTTGATTCAAAATTTTTTGACCAAAGCAGAATGATAATTAGAAAAGAGTTTCTAATGTATTATCAATTGAATCATCACCTTCAGATTGAGATACATAAAGATAAGTGATTAGGTTTGACATATTTTCATGCCTACAGCTCATCTGGGATATTGTTTGACTGAAGGATTGAATTACATAGTAACTTGCCACTGTAGGATATTTTGATATTTTTTTATGAAAATTTTAAATCTTTTGGGTAGTCATAACATATTACTAAACATCAATCTTAACTTGTAAATTCATCAAAATTAAAAGAATTTGATTCTGGAATCAATTTGGAAGAGTTCAAGTTGATTAGAACTCTTCGGGTGACTTAATCTCATCAGATTAGGGTTACATCGAAAGTCTTGATCCACTTCTGGCTAGATTTGGAGCTCAATGGGTCACACACATTAAGATTTGGCCTTGGTCTGATCTAATTAGAGTTAATATAAATTCTATGGGTTAATTAGATATGCTAGCATATTGTATTAACCCAAGTTCCTAACTTGGTTTAGATCAAAGTGTTTGAGCTAACCTAGATCAGTTGCCTTTGACCTAATGGGCTTGGGTCAATTTAGATTGGATCCTTATCTAACTTGAAACAATCTCAAGTGGAGAAGGTCTCCTCTATGCCCACCAGAAGCCACACCAAAAAATAAATACCACCCACCTCTTTTCAGCATGTGAAGTTGAAGAGTCCTTCTTCATGAAGAAGGCTCTTTATTAAACATGTTGCCTTAAAAGATAAAACAGAACTCCTATGATTTGACACCAAAATTAAGTGAAATTTTTATGGCACATAGAGGAAAAAGAGTTCTTCTACTGCAAGCATTTGATGCATCAAAAATTCCATACAGTGAATTTATTCACCATGTGAGAAGTTGGAGCATCAAATGTTGGTGCCCCTTCATCTCATGTGACATCCCTTGGTCCCTTATTTATATGAGATGTCCTAGATGGTTGGTGCTATGATTTTGGATTGAAACTAAAGAGGAGTGATGTAGAAATCATAGAAAAAAATTTAAAAAAATTTGAGAAAAAGGCAAGAGAAAATTGAGTGGCAAAAGTTGCAAGAAGGGTGGTGAGATTTTTGGCAAGGGTTGCTAGTGTGCACTAGGGTTTGGTTTCTTCATGTGTTGATACCAAAAATCAAATTCTAGATTATGATACATCTGAAGAGTATCTTCTTGGTGTCATTTTAGTGGTGAGATCGAAAGAAACTGAGCTTTGGCTCGATCGTACCATAAGTTCAAAGCCGACAGTGTTCTTCACGGGACTAAGCTATAGAAGTGCACCAGTTAGGAAAGACCTTGGCTAACTTTTGTGTGGATCACCGTTGGAGGACTTCTATCTTGGAGTCTTGTGGAGAACACCAACATGCCACTTTTTTATTTTGATGAAAGTATAAAATTCTATCCCTTTTGTATACTTATTTTTGTTTTATCGATATCGACAAGATGATTCTTGGGTTTGGATTCTGACTCGATAGTTTTATTTGATAAAGTTATTGATTTATATATTTTAAAATTTTAAAAAATTATTTTTTACTATGTGGGCAAAATTCAACAGTGGTATCAGAGCCATCCTTGTCTAATTCGATCAAACAAGTACAAAATTATTGCATAGAATTGTTATTGATCACATATCATGCCAAAAATGTTGCATTATTTTTAGCATCAATTTTTAAACTCAAAAAATATTTTTAACTTTATTTTACTTTGATGTTAAATTTTAATTATTAGGATTATAAATTTATGATAATTTGGAATTTTTATTATCATGGTAGGTTGATGCTTAAATCGATGTATAGTTAAGGGTGTTATGCATGTCTAATAAGATTAGGGTTTGTTATATTATTTGAATATGCTTGTCCTGTGTTATGACTTCAAATTGCACCCTTGTTTATTTTTGGCATGATTATATAATTGCTATTATATTTTGTGATTGCATACCAATTTACATAATTTGTAATGTATATTTTATGTAGTCATAGTTAGGATGTGTCGAGACCAGTTTAAAGTCTCTCTTAAAATTATATTAAATTGTAATGTCGGAATTCACTTTTAAATCAAAAGTCAAATTCTTAAGATCAATTGGTGTCAAGAAAAGTGTGAAAGGTAGTTTTATAATTAGATCCGTATGCTGGTCTGGCCAACTCTGTTGGTGTCTAAAAAAAGTTACAAGGAGCCTCCCACCTGCTTACCTGGTCAATTTGGTCTTGTTGAATTTCTGACTTAGATTGATTAGTGATGTAGATATTACAAAGGCCTTCTTTCAAACTTGGTCAATAGAGTATGTCAAAATCTTAGTGAGTTTGTTATGCTATCCACAAGACTTACTATAGAAATTGACATGATGTTGATCAAGTGCATATTGATGCTTATGGCATATTTGAATAGTATTGTTTTGTTATGCTATCTACAAGGACAGCATTGTTTCGGTATAACCATATAGGATTGAAGGGTCAACTTAACTAAAACACTATAGTTTGTTATGCTATCCACAAGACTATATATGATCCAGAAATCAGAAAGAAAGATGGTGAGAGTTGTAGAGGTACAATTGGTAAAGAGTTACCTACTCTTGAACTCATGAATACTTATTGTACTATCCACAAAGTATTTATAAGAAATAGAGATCTCAACCCCACTAAGAAATATTAGTATATTTCTCGATTTTCATAGATGAGGGCTATGAAGTCTGATAAAATAGTGGGAGACACAATTAGATAAAAGTTCTAGTCTAGTTGTGAATGTCATCATGAGTTATCCGCTTATATTATGTTCTTGTTATTATAGATTAACTACACACATGGCATCCTCACTTTCACTTAGAGGCATCCTAGATGTAAATAAGTTGACTGGACCCAACTATGTCGACTGGTTAAGAAATCTGAGAATTATTCTCACTTAGGAGAAAGTCTTCTACATTCTGGATACACCTGCACCAGATTCTCTTAGGAAAGATGCTTTCGAGGAGGAAAGAGTTATATATAAGATGTGGAAAGATAACAGTATGACTGTCAAATGCATCATGCTTGCCTCTATGAGCAATGAGCTTCAGAGACAGCATGAGGATATGGATGTTCCCTCTATACTCCTTAATCTTAAGAAATTATATGGAGAACAAAACTCGAACTACTCGATATGAGATATCAAAGTAGTTATTCCATACCCGTATGATGGAAGGCACCTCCATGCAAACACATGTCCTAAAGATGATTGATTTGATCACTCATCTAGGACAGTTGGATTTTGTCATGGATGGTAAACTGAGTCAAGATTTGATCCTGTAGTCTCTTCCTGACTCCTTTTCTCAGTTTGTTATAAATTATCACATGAACAAACTAAACATCAGCCTACCAGAACTGCTGAACATGTTGAAAACAACAGAGAGCCATTTCAAAGATGAAAAGGCTCCGGTACTTCTTGTTAATAAGATCAATAAAAAGAAGGCAAAAAAAGATTCCAAGAAAAAGATGAACCCTAAGGTTGGCATCTCTAAGAAGAAGGCGAAGAAGGTCTCCACCTAAAGTACTTATTATCACTGTGGCAAGGAGGGTCACTGGAAGAGAAATTACAAGGATTACCTTGCAACCATGAAACCGACAAATGTTGCTAAAGGTTTGTATATGATACAAATCAATTTATAATTAAGTACTTCAATGTCAGATTCTTGGATATTGGATACCACCATTGGTTCACACCCTTGCAAATCATTGTAGGGTCTATAGAAAATGAAGAGTCTGAATAAGAGTGACTTCAAGCTGTTCGGTGCTAGTGGAGAATCCATTTAGGCTGAAACCATAGGAATCAGGGTTTTAAAGTTGCCTTCGAATAAAGTTTTGGAACTGAAGATCTGTTATTATTTTTTTAATATTGTTAGAAATATTATTTCAGTACTATTGTTATTGGAACAAGATTTCGAAATAAATGTAAAGAACAATGGTTGTTCTATTTACTTTTCTAACGACTATTATGGAAGTACTTTTATTGATAATGATCTTTTATTTCTTTCACTTAATGATAATGTATTTCATATTGATAATATGAAAAAAAACAGAGAGAATGTGAATATCACATACCTCTGGCATTGCTGACTTGGCCATATAAATGAGTCAAGGATTAATAAGTTATATAAAGATAATTTCTTTAATCCTTATGATTATGAATCATATGGAACTTGTGAATCTTGCCTCATGGAAAAAATAACCAAGACTCCATTTACTGGACATGGAGAAAAGGCGAGTGACATTTTGGACCTTGTACATATTGATGTATATGGTCCAATGTCGACTCATGCCAGAGGTGGATACTCTTATTTCATCATATTTATTGATGATAGGTCTAGGTTTGGATATGTGTATTTAATGAAATATAAATCCGAAGCTTTTGATAAATTTAAAGAGTATCAAAGAATGGTTGAGAAACAAACTAGTAAAAGTATTAAAACTCTTCGATTTGATCGAAGAGGAGAATACTTGTTTAGTGAGTTTCTCAATTATTTAAAATAAATGTAATACTTTCTCAATGGATACCTCCTTATACTTCATAATTAAATAGAGTTGTAGAGAAGAGGAATCACATCTTATTAGATATGATGTGATCCATGATATATTTCATGGATCTTTCGATATCCTTTTGGGGATATGCCCTCAAGGCTGCAACATATATTTTAAATAAAATACCTACGAAATCTGTTTCTAGCACTCCATATGAAATATAGAAAGAAAAAATATTCAATCTTAAGCATCTTAAGATTTTGGGTTGCCTAGCTTATGTGAAAAATGTTGATGGACATAAGCTGGTTGCTAGATCAGAAAAATACAAGTTTGTAGGTTATCTCAAGAAGAGTATAGGATACTACTTATATAATCCTACTCAACAAAAGGTATTTGTTGATAGGTATGCCATATTCTTGGAGAAAGAGTTTATCCAAGAAGGAAGCAGAGAGAGGTCTATTGAACTTGAGGAAGTTCAAAACCTGCAACCCATCCAGGATTCACTAAATAGTTCTCAACCAGATGTGTCCATTGTTGAGGCACAGCCACTATGCACACCTCCTCTCCAAAGATCAAGTAGAGTGCATAATGTACCACTCAGGTATGGATTTATCATTGAGAATGACAACATATCCCATATCATTGAGAATGATAATCTCATGACCTATTTGGAAGCTATCATAAGTAGTGACTCTGACAAGTGGCTCAATGCCATGAAATCCCAAATAGACTCCATGTATGTCAACCAAGTATGGACTTTGGTTGATGCACCTGAGGATGTGACCCCAATAGGCTGCAAATGGATCTTCAAAAAGAAGATTGAAACTGATGGCCAGGTAGATACCTATAAGGTCAGACTGGTGGCAAAAAGTTTCAGACAAAAATAAGGTATTGATTACGAAGAAACCTTTTCATCGGTAGTCATGTTCAAGTTTATTCAAATAATGCTTGCTATTGCGGCATATCATGACTATGAGATCTAGCAGATGGATATCAAGACTACTACCTTTCTCAATGAAAATCTTGAGGAAGAAGTCTATATAACTCAGCCAGAGGGATTTATCTCTAGTGAGAGAGCAAATTAGGTATGCAAGCTGAATAGATCCATATATGGATTAAAGCAAGTATCGAGGAGCTGGAACATCCGTTTTGATGAGACAGTCAAATTGTTTGGCTTCATCAAAAATATGGATAAACCTTGTGTGTACAAGAAGAATAGTGGGAGTGCTATTATCTTCTTGGTCGTGTATGTGGACGACATACTACTTATTACGAATGATATCCCGATGTTGCAATCGGTCAAAACATGGCTATCACAAAAATTTTTCATGAAAGACTTGGGTGAGGCATCCTATATACTAGGTATAAAGATCTATAGGGATAGATCGAAAAGGATGCTAGGCTTGTCTCAGTCTAGGTATATTGACCTGATGTTGAAGAGGTTCAACATAGAGGAAAGTAAAAGAGGTTACTTGCCCATAGGTCATGACATACAACTTTCTAAGAAGATGTCTCCTAAGATATCTAAAGAGAGAAATAGAATAAGTTTTATTCCTTATGCTTCGATTATAGGATGGATTATGTATGCTATGTTATGTACCAAGCCTGATGTGGCTTATGCCTTGGGTATTGTAAGTAGATTTTAGACTGATCCCGGGGAGGATCATTGAAAAACTGTGAAAAACATACTCAAGTACTTGAGAAGAACTAGAGATATTTTTCTAATATATAATGGATCTAATTTAAAATTGAAATGTTATGTTAATTTTAGTTTTCAATCTGATCCGGATGATAGCAAATCTATATCTAGATATATGTTCATCTTGTATGGTGGTGTAGTAAGTTGGAAAAGTTCCAAACAGCAAACGATTGCTGACTCAATCACTGAGGCTGAGTATATTGCTGTAAGTGAGGCTACTAAGGAGGCCGTCTTGATGAAGAAATTTATCACAAAATTGGGTGTAGTTCCAAGGATTGAACAACTAGTGCCCCTTTATTGTGATAATACTAGGGTAGTTGCTCTAGCCAAAGAACGAAGGTCTCATCACAAATCTAAGCACATCCTAAGATGGTTCTACTTCATTCGGAAGATATCGAAAGACGCAATGTGATCGTGGAGTGAGTTGACACCAAGAATAATATAGCAGACCCCTTCACT
This sequence comes from Elaeis guineensis, assembly GCF_000442705.2. Classification (NCBI taxonomy): domain Eukaryota; kingdom Viridiplantae; phylum Streptophyta; class Magnoliopsida; order Arecales; family Arecaceae; genus Elaeis; species Elaeis guineensis. The sequence goes on along the minus strand of NC_025999.2, from coordinate 52,467,153 downwards.
AAGGCCTTGTCAATGCAGTAGTTTGACCGCCACCTTGATAGTATGGGTATCAAGTATAGGGGCGATTGGCTTTAGTGCAAATGAGAGATTCAAAGAATAATGTCCTATAAGCCAATCGCATATGAGATGCTATAGGGTATTTATTGTAATTTATCTTTCAGACTCATAATTAACATTTATATTATTAATAAAATAGATATTTTTGATTCATTATATATTGCATCTTATTATTCTTAAGATTATAATGAATCCCATAGGTCTGGGTAACGATTTTAGGGCCGTGATGAGATCATGCCAATGAGACCTAAATTTTTGATAGTCTTAACCTAAAATATTCTTAGTCATTGGTACATTGAGTCAGAGATCAATGATATCAGTAACACTGGCATGTCCTATATATGCTTAAAAATGAAGATGGCTGATCTCACAACCACTTGTGTGGTGACACTAATACAAGGATATGGGTACTCATTAGAGAATGAGTTTACTGAATTGACTTATAAGAGAATATCAGATGGAGTCTTATTTATATGTCAACTGATGATTCTCTAATGGGAGTTGTGTAAGTGATCCTTAGATCTGAGATCACCATGATACCTTATGTACTTGAATCCATATTTTGGTCCACTTCCTAACTTAGTTCTTTGATCCTTGTATGGGGTATTCTGGATATAGTAAAGAGTGCATAAAGATTGTGAGTGATCAATAAGAGATCAGTCACTCCTAATAAGGGGAGCAAACATCCTATGTGATCTCATTGACGTTGATTCGGAAGTCTTTGGCCAAAGTTAGATGATAATTAGAAATATATTTTTAATGTATCATCAACTAAATTATTGCCTTCAGATCGAGATACATAAAGATAAGTGATTAGATTTGACATATTTTCATGTCCATATATTATTTAGGATATTATTTGACTGAAAGTTTGAATTACACAATAACTTACCACTGAAGCATATTTTGGTAATTTTTCATCAAAATTTTAATTCTTTCAGAGAGTCATGACACATTACTAGATATCAATTTTGACTATGAATTCATCAGAATTAAAAGAATTTAATTTTAAAATCAATTTGAAAAAGTCTAAATTGATTAGAACTCTTCAGATGGCCTAATCTCATCGAATTAGGGTTAGTCGAAAGTCTTGGTCCACTGCTGATTAGATTTGAAACCCAATGGGTCACACACTTTGAGATTTAACCTTGGTCTAATCTAATTAGAATTTAATATAAATTTTATAGGTTAAGTAGATATGCTAGCACATTGTATTAACTCAAGTTTCTAAATTAGTTTACATCAAAGTGTTTGAGCTAACCTAAACCAGTTGCCTTTGACCTAATGGGATTGGATCAATTTAGATTGGATCCTTATCCAACTTGAAACAATATCAAGTGGAGAAGGAATCCTCTGTGCTCACCAGAAGCCACGCCAAAAAATAAATACCGCCTACCTCTTTTTAGCATGTGAAGTTGAAGAGTCCTTCTTCATGAAGGCTCTTAATTAAACGTGTTGCCTTAAAAGATAAACTAGAACTCCTATGATTTAACACCAAAATTAAGTCAAGTTTTTATGACATGTAGAGGAGGAAGAGTCATTCTAGTACAACCATCTGATGTGCCAAAAATTCCACATGGTGAATTTATTCACCACATGAGATGTTGGAGCACCAAAGGTTGGCGCCCCTTTATCTCATGTGACGTCCCTTGGTCCCTTATTTATATGGGATGTCCCAGAAGGCTGGGTGTTGTGATTTTGAGCTAAAACCAAAGAGGAGGGATGTGAAAATCATAAAAAAAAAATAAAAAAAAATTGAGAAAAAGGCAAGAGAAAATTGAGTGGCAAAAGTTGCAAGAAGGGTGGTGAGATTTTTAGCAAGGATTGCTAGTGTGCCCTAGGGTTTGATTTTTCCATGTGTTGGAGCCAAAAATCAAATCCTAGGTTGTGAGACATCTGAAGAGTATCTTCTTGGTATCATTCTAGTGGTGAGATCGAAAGCATCTGGGCTTTGGCATGATCGTACCGCAAGTTCAAAGCCGACAGTGTTCTTCAAGGGACTGGGCTGCTTCAGCGCACCTGTTAGGAAGGACCTTGACTAACTTTCATGTGGATTACCGTTAGAGGACTTCTACCTTGGGGTCTTATAGAGAACACCAACGTGCCAATTTTTCATTTTGGTGAAAGTATAAAATTCTATCCCTTTTGTATGCTTGTTTTTGTCTTATCGATATCGGCAAGGTGATTCTTGGGTTTGGATTCTGACTCGATAATTTTATTTGATAAAGCTACTGATTTGTATGTTTTTAAAATTTTAAAAAATTATTTTTTGATGCATGGCCGAAACCCAACACTTCCTATGTGCATGCATGAAGAGATTTCATGCGATGGTTGGTGTCAAAATCCTTCTCCCTTGAGTTTCCTATTTTGATTAGGATCAAATCTAGTTCAAATCAGATTTGAACTAGAGTTATGATCTGATTAGTGGGCATCAACTATAAGAAGGGTGGCCTCATATTCACAGGAATTTGATCCATCTTTTGTGCAAACAAAGAAAGAAAATCAACGTGAGATATAGAGGTGTGTGTGCGACAAAAAGAGGTGGGGTTTTCTTTCTTAGCATGGAGGATTCTTCACAGGTCTCATCTAGGCATGAAGACTCTCATCCAAGGTGTCCCCTTATTGTGAGATTAGATCTCAACCTCTTCTTTCTTTCCTTCTAAAGATTAACGCTCCGAAGATCATCCCTATTCCCTGTGAAGTTTGGCATGCGCATGAAGTAGAGGGCCTATACTTTCAGGCCTCACGAGGCATTGGATTCAAGAATCCTCTAGAGATTTTGATTCCTATTCCATTGCATCTCAAAAACTAGCCATTATGCACTATCAAGATATAGGGGTCGACATCAGGGTCAACCCATTGATCAAGGGTCGACATGTAGGTCACCTCCTATGGAATAACAGAGAATGCAGCTATCAGTTTCCACCTATGGCATATTAGGGGCTGACCCTAGGATCACCCCTAACATAGGCACCAACATCAGAGTCACCCCTTGAACTGTGCAAAGTGTGCTAGTCATCCTCTATCCTTGAGGCCAACTTCAGAGTCGACTCTTGGCCCCCTTGAAACACTTATTAATGTCCGAATCATTGAATCTTTAATATTTTGGCCATCAGATTTTTGAGATTGCATCTTATCCATCCAAGATCATCTTTTCATGTTTTTGAAGCCTCCAAAGACCCTTTAGCTTGTCTCCAACTAAAAAAAATGATCCCTAGGGCTTTTCCATGCATCTCTATTTGCTCAAGCTTTTTGGACTTCCCTGGAATATACTTTAAACATCTCTAAAGACAAATAGGCATTAGTAACCAACTCAATCATTTTTATGATCATCAAAATCAATCCTTGGGTTAACATCATCCTATCCGACCGATGTTTCCTCATCTTCATTGGTCTTCTATATATTCATTGAGGTGCCCTTACTCATCTTTTAATTATGAGCACTCTTTGGTATCATATCCATGGTTCCTTTAGAAATGTCAGTACCTACTCATTTCCTAGCAATAAGTGCGATCCTTCATCTTTTAGGGCCTAGGTAGCTCCAACCTTCGATCTCTATCTAGATCTATGCTCTATTAGGATTTGATGCCTTGAGATTTGGTCCAAATTGAGTCCACAGCGAGATCCGTGAGAAGTCCAACGAGCCCAAGATTAGTCCAAACGGAGTCCAGATGGAGAAGATACGCTCGAGAGAAGTCCAAAGCAAGTGGCATGGCCTACGAGGCAGTGGAGGCCGGTGGCGGGCTAGTGGAGGCTGTGGTAAAGTGAGCGTGTGCAGTGGCATGCAGGCCAGCCATGGCCGCATGGCTCACATGCGAACATGCGGGTGCATGGTGCACGGCCCAGGCCAAGTGGGAGCGCATGGGTGCAATCCGTGCAGATTTCTCATGCGGTCCACATGTGGTGCATGGACCGACGGTCCATGGGAGTGAGGGTGGACTGACAGGGCATTTCTCATCCATTTCTCATGGTCCACCATGGACCGATGGCATTTCAGGGCTATTTCTCGTGGTTTATGGTACTATTGCATTGATCAGGGTGTGGGATTGCACGATCTGATGGTCGTGAGATGTTGCGATCTTGATTGGATGGTTCGAAAGATTTTTTTGCATTATAATCAAAGTTTAATTCAAAATCTAAGCACTGTTTGATGCGTCTAAAAGCCAATGCAAATAGTGGCTCGTAAGGTGGATCGATAGAGGACCTTGAGCAAAAACAGCATCCGAGAGCAAAGGCAGCAGGCAAATCCTAGAGGGCACCAATAGAGAGCAAAAGAAGGGGCTTCAGGAAGACTGTCAAGCAGCAGACAATGGTTGCTGGGTTTCGATGGCACAACGAATGGGTATTTAAAATTTTCATTCAAAACACATGACGCACCAAAAATCTTAATGCCCAAAAATCCTTGACTATAACAATCAAAGTATAATTAAATTAAATTTGGATAAAAAGAATACCTAAGTGCTAATCTCAATTTTTATGAGGCATCCAAGTGTCTATCCTCCAATGGTGATCCACATAGAAATTAGACCAAAGACAGCCTCCTCCTCCTTCACCTTGCTTCAAGAGTTCTAGCCCCTAGAACTCAACTAGCCTTGTATCGGTCAGGCTACTTCAAGAACCTAACTCGACCCTGTTAGAACTACCTCTAAACTTTTGAATTTTCTTCTTTAGGACCTTTCCAACCCTTGTCTGGATCAGATAAGGCTTTGTTTTAATCCCAAAGCCTTGTCCTAAAACTAAAATAGGTTGTAAGAAAGAAAGGAGAGCAACGAAGAGGAATTGGAAAGCAGATCTGAATGCCTCAGACACCCAGTGCCTAGGCCCTTATATAGCCATTAGAGGGGTGCCAACATGAAAGAACACACCTCATCCAAAAGGCCTATCTGATCTAAATATCAGAGATAAAAGATCCTTCAAGTAGAAGGACTCTTATCAATGATACATTGATCAGCACATCCACCCACGCACACAATCAGAGAAGGGATGCTTTTGCATCCCTTCTCAAATCAGAAAAATCCACAATTTTCCACATGGATAGAAGACTCAATCTAATTTCAGATCACCTAATAAGAAGATAAAAATTTCCACAAAAGGATGTGTTCTTCCATTTCTTCACACGAATACCTTATCATCATGTGCGCGTGCAAGGGGAAGCTTTTGGCATCCGATTGATCTCCTGATAAGTCTAGAAAAATTCCACATAAATCTTAATAAAAAAGATGATTAAAAATGGAACAATATCTGATAGGTGGCATTCCATTTTAAACATGTTTGATCAACAGAAAGACTCTCCAAAATGTGAAGAGATGCGAGGCTTCACCGCATGCATGCGTAGTGATCCTTTCTTTCCAATTTTTCTCTGCCCCATAAAATCCAAAAAAATCTATTTCATACTTTGAGATGTGCACAAGAGGATGGAAGATGATGTGAGCTATCATATGCATCTGAATCCCAAGCCAGAAGGACTCCTTCTGCTCATGCCAACACACGCACGCAATTTCTTTTTTGCACCAAGAGTCCTCATTCAAGAGGACTCTTAATATTTGGCATTAACTTGAGATGTGGAGCCTCATTTTAGGCTGCTTCTAGATGGCATGACCTAACCCAAATCTCACCAAATTGAGCTAGCTAATTAGTAAGATATGAGACCAAATTAATCTTCCAAGGAGCAAGGGTTTTCACACGTGCTAGCTTGCTTACAGGGAAGCCTGATTGAATCCAAAATTTCAATCAATCTTATCAAAAGGATCCTTAGCCAATTTTCATATGTGTGTGATCCTTGAATTTCACATCTAGCCAGTAGTATGTTCGGATAAAAGTTGACCAAATTTGATTAGATTTCAATCTAATCGATTTAGGTCCAATCGAGCTAACCCAAGTTCAACAACTAGAATCTTTTCTAATTGACGATCGAATTAAACTCTTTAATTCAATCAAATGTATAAGTCAAGATTGATGTCTAGCAACATATCATGACTATCCAGAAGATGTAAAATTTGATAGAAATACCAAATATACCCTTCAATGGTAAGTTACCATATAATTCAATCCTTCGATCATCCCTACATCCTGAATATATTCATGAGTATGGAATTATATCAAACTCAATCACATATTCATATTGATTCTCTATTAATCAATGATGACTCTGATGATGAAGCATTAGAAACTCTTTCTAATCACCTTCCTGCTTTTGGCCAAAAAAATTTTTCTAAGTCATTTAGGGATGAGAATACATAGGATGCGATCTCCTCTTACTACGAGTAATCGATTCCATATTGATCTACTCATAACCTTCATACACAGTACACCATATCCAAAACATCCTGTACATGTCTTAATACCATGCCTGGATATGAACCAAAATATGGGTTCATGTGCATAAGATTTCATGGTGATCTCAGGTCTAAAAATCACTTCACAACTCCACTAAGAGAATCATTTTTGACATGCAAGTAAGGCTTCTATAAGATGTTCTCTTTCATTGAGTCAATTTAGTGGACTCATTTTCAAATGAGCACCCACATCCTTGTATTAGTGTCCTACACAAGTAGCTAGTGAGATCTGCCACCCTCTCCATCGAGCATACATAAGATGTGTCAGTCTTTCTGAAACATTGATCCCTGACTCAATGCTCCTATAATCAGAAATATTTAAGATTAGAATTTTAGAATTTTAGATCTCACTAGCATGAACCATTCATGTCTCCTAAAATTATTGTCCTAATCTTTGAGGTTCATCATAATCTTAGATAAAATAAGATGCAGCTAAAATAATAAATCAATATCTTATTTTATTATCAAATAATAAATATCATTACGTGAGTTAAAAATTATAAAAAAAATTCCATCATAACATACTTGCGATTGTCTTATAGGGCACTCTTCTTTCAATCTCCCACTTACACTAAAGCCTATCATCTTTGTATTTCAATCCCATACAATCAAGATGGCAATCAAATAGCTGCTGTGGTATGGTCTTAGTAAATAGGTCTGCTATTTGCTCTTTGTATCAACTCGTTCAAGGACAACATCTTCTCTCTCTATAATTTTTCGAATGATGAGGAAGCATCTGAGGATGTGCTTAGATCTTTGATGAGACCTAGGTTCCTTAGCTTGAATAACGGCTCCAGTGTCATCATAATAGAGTGGCATCGGTCCTTCAATCTCAGAAATGACTCTTAATTTTATGATAAACTTCTTCATCCAGACAGCTTCCTTAGTGGCTTCACTAGCAGTGATGTACTCTGTCTCAGTGGTTGAGTTAGCTACTGTCTGCTACTTAAAACTCTTCCAACTCACTAACCCACCATTTAGGATAAACATGTATTCTGATCTTGACTTGCTATCATTCGAATCAGATTGAAAATTAGAATCTGTATATCTCTCTAATTTCAATTCTAATCCTCCTCTATAGATAAGAAAAATATCTTTAATCCTTCTTAAGTACTTCATAATATTTTTCACATCTTTCTAATGATCCTCTCCTGGATCATCCTGAAATCTACTAGCTACGTCTAAAGCATAAGCTACATCAGGCCTAGTACATAACATGGCATACATAATTGATCCCACAGCCAAAGCATAAGAGCTTTCATTAAGAAAAATACGTATCCTAATATTGACTTGCTATCATCCAGATCAGATTGAAAACTAGAATTTGTATATCCCTCTAGTTTCAATTCTGATCCTCCTCCATATATGAGAAAAATATCTTTAATCCTTCTTAGGTACTTCAGAATATTTTTCACAGCTTTTCAATGATCCTCTCCTGGATCATCTTGAAATCTGCTAGCTATGCCTAAAGCGTAAGCTACATCAGGTCTAGTACATAGCATGGCATACATAATTGATCCCACAACCGAAGCATAAAAATTTTTTTTTATCCTCTTCCTCTCCTCTAGTGTCTTAGGACATATTTTCTTGGAAAGACGTATACTATGACTTGCAGGCAGGTAACCTCTCTTACTTGCCTCCATATTAAATATCTTTAATATGAGATCTATGTACCATGACTAAGATAAGCCTAACATCCTATTAGATCTATCTCTATAGATCTTTATACTCAGTATATAGGAGCTTCACCCAAGTCTTTCATGAAAAACTTATTCGATAGCCAAGTCTTGATCGATTGCATCATCAGGATATCATTTTCAATGAGCAGTAATGTCATCAATATACATAACCAAGAAGACAATAGCACTCCCACTTATCTTCTTATACACACATGGTTCATCCTTATTTTTTATAAAGCCAAACTCTTTGACTGTCATATCAAATCAGATGTTCTAGCTCTTCGAAGCCTGCTTCAATCCATAGATGGATCTTTTTAGTTTGCATACTTGATCTGCCCTTCCACTTGAGATAAATTCCTTTGGCTGAGTCATATAGATCTCTTCCTCAAGATTACCATTCAGAAAAGTGATCTTGACATCCATTTATCAGATCTCATAGTATAGTATGCTACTATAGCAAGCAAAATCCTGATGGACTTAAGCATAGCCACTGGTGAGAAAGTTTCATCATAGTCAATTCCTTGTCTTTGTCTGAAACCTTTTGCCACCAATCTAATTTTGTAGATTTCTATTTGGCCATCTGCTTCAATCTTCTTCTTGAAGACCCACTTGCACCCTATTGGGGTTACACCCTCAGGCGCATCAACCAAGGTCTATACTTGATTGGTATACATCGAGTCCATCTTAGATTTCATGGCTTTCAGCCATCTATCCGAGTCTCTACTCATAACAGCTTTCGAATAGGTTAGAGGATCATCATCCTAAATGATGTTGATCGAATTATTATTCTCAATGATAAAACCATATCTCAGAGGTGCTTAACGCACTCTATTTGACCTTTAGATAGGAGGTATGTGTTGTAGATATACTTCATCCTTGGGTACTTCTGATTGAGGATCTTCTTGTGGTTCCACCACAGATATTTTTGGATCGATTTGTCAATTCTAAACTTTTGTAAGTTCAATATTCCTTCCACTACCTTCTTCTTGGATGAATTTATTTTTTAAAAAAGTGGCATGCCTACTAATAAATATCTTTTGTTCAGTAGGGTGGTAAAAGTAGTATCCATTAATTTTCTTATGATACCCTACAAATCTACACCTATCTAATCTAGCACTAAGCTTATGTCCAAAAGTATTTTTGACATAAGCAGGATAGCCCCAAATCTTAAGATGTTTAAAATTAGGCTTTCTTTCCTTCCATATCTCATATGGTGTGCTTGCAATAGATTTTGAAGGCATCCTGTTTAAAATATATGTGGCAGGGGTATAACCCTAAAAAGATATTGAGAGATCAGTGAAGCACATCATAGACTGCACCATATCGATCAAAGTATGATTCCTCCTTTCTGCTATACTATTTAACTAGGGTGTATAAGAACAGATCCATTCAAAGAGAATATCTTTACTTTTGAGATGATCAAAAAATTTATTGGATAAGTACTCTCCTCCTTGATCAGATTGATGAATCTTGATACTTTTTTCAGCTTATTTCTCGACTATACTTTAATACTCCTTGAACTTATCAAAGGCTTCGAATTTATGTATCATAAGATACACATCCGAACCTTGATAGATCATCTATAAAGGTGGTAAAATAGGAGTATCCTCCTCTAGCCTGAGTCGTCATCGATCCACATACATCTATAGGCACTAGGGCTAACAACTCATTTGCCCTCTCTCCATGTCCAAAGAATGGAGTCTTGGTCATCTTACCCGTAAGACAAGATTCATAAGTTTCTAATGATTTATAATCATATGGGTCAAAGAATTCTTCTTTGTATAACTTGTTTATCTTTGACTCACTAATATGATCAAGATGGCAATACCAGAGATATGTGATATTCATATCTTTTCTCTTTTCTTTCATAGTTTTTTCAATATGAAAAATATTTTCATTAAGTGCAAGAATGAAAAGATTGTTATCAATATAACCACTACTATAAAATTCACTAGAAAAAAAAATGGAGTATCCATTTTCCATTAGCCTTATTTCATAACCTTATTTTAATAATAAAAATATAAAAATAATATTTTTAATGACTTTTGACGTGTAATAACAATCTTTTAATTCTAAAGTTTTGTCAGAAGATAAATCAATCATATAGGTTCCCACAGCTTCTATGCTAATGGACTCTCCACTTGCACCATAAAGCTCGAGGTCATCTCTTTTTAGACCTTTGATATTTTGTAGTCACTGTAATGAATTACAAATATACGATCTACAGACGGTATTCAATACCCAAGTATCAGAGTCTGAGCCACTCAATGAAAAATAGGTCTGTATCATATACACACTTTTTGGTACTATACTTACACCCTACTTCAATCTTGCAAGATAATTCTTGTAATTATTCTCCCAATATCTAAATTTACCACAAAATGAATAGATAATATATAAATAGATATCTTTTATCTTCTTATTTTTGTAAACATTATCGTTGATCGATCCAAGATCAGTAATATCCAGAACATCAGAGTTCTTCTCCGGTACGAACCTAATTTATAAGTTCCTCAACCAATCCATATAATTTGAATCGATCAATATATTTTTATTTATGATTTTATGCAGTGAAAATAAAGAAGCCATAATGTAGATTTAAATCTATATAAATAAAGAATAACAGTATAAGTAGACCACTCATGTTTGATATGCATAACTAGATGAGGTCTTTTAACTAGTTATGTCTCCCACTATTTTGTCAGATACCATAGCCCTATCCTGTGGTAAACAAAAAATTTTAATCTAATTTTTTAATGGGGTTGAGACCCTAATCCCTCAATGAAGTTTTGTAGATAGCACAACAAACCTCAATGAGTCAAAGGTAGGAAAACCTATCTAATTGCATCTCATGCAATTCTCAACATAATCCTCGCCTCTAAAAACATTCATAGCCTTGTGGATATCACAATAAATTATAGTATTTTTAGTTAAGTCAGATCCTTTAGTTTCATATAGCCATATCTAAAAAATACTATCTTTATGGATATCATAACAAAGCAATTTATCTAAATATGCTATAAAGTATATAATATGCACCAAGATAATCCCACATCAATTTTCATAGCAAGCCTTATGGATATCACAATAAACTTATTATGATTTTTGACAGGATATTGACTAGGCATGAAGGAAGATATATGTAGTACTCAAAATATTGAACAACCTTTATTTAAGATTCAAACTAATCTAATTAGCTAAGAAAGTGTTAAGATTAATGAGGATCTCCCCGTTACTTTTCTTAGACACTAATAAATTGGTCAGGCTAGCAAATGAAACCAATTAAAGAACCATCGTACTTGAAACACTCCTTAGACACCAATTGATTAATCAATTCAAGAAATAGGTCAACTTCTGGTTTACAACATGATGACTTAATATGATTTTTATGAAGGTTTTAATGGTCTCATGCATATCCTAATTCAATCAATCATAATGATGCACTATTATAGTTGTATCTTTATAAACATAACAACTAATCATGGCATCTAATCATATCTCTAGGATATGAAAATATAATCATACAACATGATCATACCAACTTAAGCATATCATATGCATGAATATAAAATACTCTTTTCATGGTTCTTCTTCTTGGGACATCACAGTGGCACCCCTATATGCCATAAGAGTACCCCATGGAATGGAAAGAGAGGGTCTATGAACCCTACTTGCTCTTATGACTGGACGGCCTGATGATGAATCTCAATTTGAGTACTATGCTACTAAAAAAAATTCTATACATACATCATGCATTTAATGTTATGTATCTAAAATATATCTCTAAGACATACTAGGATTTAGATGTTTAATTAGGTTCAACCATTGACCCAACTTGAACCAAACCAAAAATCCATGCTTGATCACATTCAAAATAACATTCTAACCTTTGATTATATAAATCAAGGTAGGCTCTAATACCACTATTGAGTTTTGGTGGCACAGCGGAAGGGCTAGGTGTTTAAAATTTTTATTCAAAATACCTGACACACCGAAAACCCTAATGCCCAGAAACCCTTGACTATAACAATCAAAGTACAATTAAATTAAATTTGAATAAGAACAATACCTATAGTGATAATCCTAATTTTTATGAGGTATCCAAGTATCCATCCTTCAATGGTGATCCACATAGAAATTAGACCAAAGATAGCACTCTTCCTTCACCTTGCTTCAAGAGTTTTAGGCCCTAGAACTCGACTAGTCCTGTATCGATCAGGCTTCCCCAAGAACCTGACTCGATCCTCTTAGAGCTACCTCTAGACTTTTGAATCTCCTTCTTTAAGACCTTCCAACCCTTGTCTAGACCAGATGACGTTTTGTCTTAAATCCCAAAGCCTTATTCTAAAACTAAGATGGGTTGTAAGAAAGAAAGGAGAGCAATGGAGAGGAATTGAAAAGTATATCTGAATGCCTCAGACACCCAGTGCCCAGGCCCTTTTATAGCCATTAGAGAGGTACCAAAATGAAAAGACATGACTCATCCAAAAGGCCTATCTGATCTGAATATCAGAGATAAGAGATTCTTCAAGCAGAAGGACTCTTATCAATGATACATTGATCAGTGCATCCACTCGCGCACGTGACCAAAGAAGGAATATTTTTGCATCCCTTCTCAAATTAAAAAAAATCTATAATTTTTCACATGGATAGAAGACTCAATATTGATTTCAGATTGCCTAATAAGGAGATAAAAATTCCCATGAAAGGATGTGTTCTCACATTTCTTCATGCGAAAAATACCATATCACCGGATGCGCGCATGAGGGAAAGCTTCTGGCATCTGATTGATATTTTGATAAGTCTAAAAAATTCTACATAAATCTCCATAAAAAAATTGATTAAAATTATAACAATATCTGATAGGTGGCATTCCATTTTAACCATGTTTGATCTATAGAAGGACTCTCCAAAATGCGAAGAGATGCGAGGCTTCACCGTGCGCGGGCATAGAGATCCTTTCTTTCCAATTTTTCTCCACCCAATGAAATCAAGAAAAAATCCATCTCATGCGTTGAGATGTGCATTAGAGAATGGAGGGTGATGTGGGCTGCCACACACATTTGAATCCTAAGCCAAAAGGACTCCTCCTTTTGCTCATGCCAACACATGCACGCAATTTCTTATTTGTGCCAAGAGTCCTCATCCAGAGGACTCTTAATATTTGGCGTTAACTTAAGATGTGGAACCTTATTTTAGGCTACTTTTAGGTGGCATGATCTGACCCAAGTGCTCACCAAATTAGGCTAGCTAAATTAGCAAGGTATGAGACCAAATTGATCTCCCAAGGAGCTAGGGTTTCCACACGTGCTAGCATGCTTATCGAAAACTCTGATTGAATCCAAAATTTCAATCAACCTTATCAACAGGGTCCTTGGCCAATTTTTATATGTGTATGACCCATTGAGTTCCACATCTAGCCAACAGTAGGTCTACATGTAAGTTGACTAAATTTGATTAGATTCTAATCTAATCGATTTAGGTCCAATCGAGCTAATCCGAGTTCAACAATTAGAATCTTTTCTAATTGAAGATCGAATTAAACTCTTTAAGTCGATCAAATCTATAAGTCAAGATTGATATCTAGCAATGTATCATGACTATCCGAAAGATATAGAATTTGATGAAAATATCAAATATATCCTTTAGTGGTAACTTACCATGCAATTCAATCCTTCGATCATCCCTGCATCCTGAATATGTTCATGAGTATAGAAGTATGTCAAACTCAATCACATATTCATATCGATTCTCCATTAACCAATGATGACTCTGATGATAAAGCATTAGAATTTCTTTCTAATCTTCTCTCTGTTGGGAAATGTGTCCCAAGAAACCAATCGTCAAGCTGTTGACGGTTGAGCAACCAAGTATTGTAATTGATTTGTTAATAAATAAAATATATTTGGCATTTTCATCATAAGCTTTCATCTTCAAATGAACTCTGTTGTTATGATGAAGTCCTTAGAACTATTTAGATTCGATAAAGAGAGGATTTATCGATTAGTCCTTAAAATAGTTCACGACCAAATGATAGGCTGTTAATAAGGACGATAGCTTCTATCGAGCATAGGTCGCTGTAGGCCATATGGGTTGGTTGTCCTCTTAACCAAAGAGTGTGGAGACATTGGTATGGTATACAGGTGAGATGTACTAGTACATCATCATAGAACGTGACCAACTCCAGAGTATTCTACTGTCGAGAATGTCTCTAATGGGATATAGGTATAAGTGTCCCTTAGACCTGAGATCGCCTCAGTGACTTGCAAGCACCTCACTGTACTTTGGTACTGGACTAACTGAATTTTTAATTTAGGGATGGAAGGCTTCTGGGCACAGTCAAGTACTTGCAAAGTCAGAGTGTGATCGAGATGGGATTGACCACTCAAGAGTTGGAGAAGAATGAGTCGCTGTATTTCAATTTAGCAAAATCTTGGCCAGGATAATCCATCAAATGGATTTAATATTTTGAAATACAATGTGGACAACCTGATCAGAGTTGACAGTTGAACTCTGGGGTGTCCTATGATCATTTTGGTCAAGGAGATGAATTATATGAAAACTATATCCGCATGGGTTCTAAGGATGTTGTTCTACACATTTGACCTATCCGGTCGTCGGGTACCATTGCTAGATAGTCACTTCGATTGGTACAAAAATTTATTTCTGTACTACCGACTTAGGTGTGGACCTATGAGGTCACACACATTAGAGTTCATAATTCGATCGGATGGTTGATCAATGATTAAGAATCGTTCTAGGGTTAAATGATCAATACGATTGACATTTAACCCAGTGCAAGTGTTGCAGGAGGATCGATTAGCAATTCGATTGCTAATTGGCTTAATTTGATTAAACCAATGGGTTGAGATTAAGTCTAATTAAATATAATTTAATTAGATTTAGTTTGAGCTTGATTGGATCAAGTCCAATTGGTTTATTGGATAAGCCAAGTGCAAGGAAAAACTAGTCCTAGTTCAACTAGGACTTGGGTCAATCTAATTTCTAATTTGATTAGAAAATTAAATCAGATTTAAATCTAATTTAATCTGATTAAATTAAGTTTCTAATTGGGTTAAGACCTATTTTAATTGGGTTGATCTAATTTTGGTTTGATTTGGTTTGAGAAATCAAATTAAAACAAGTCATAAGATAGAATCCTAGTAAGACTAGGATTCCACCTTGCGCCACATAAGCCTTCCCCACGCCCTCTCTCTCATTCAATGCCAATCTCCTCTTATTTTGTGCAACAAAAGCCCTCTCCCAGGTCTCTCCCATGTTCACAAAAGGTTTCCTCTCTTCTTTCTTACATGGAAGGTGGTTTGGATCAAATCAAAGAGGAATAAGTTTGGATTTCAAATTCTATGAGATAGAGTTTTAGAAATCCAAAACTCTTTCAATTTTGTATCAAATTTATCCAATTTTTTTTAGAATTTTTGTGACTTTTAGGGTACACATTGTTCATCCTTTTCTGGTGATCTATATATGAAAATAAGGAGGAGGTGCTCAAGAGTTGGGCGCCCCTTATCTTGCCATGATTGGATGAGCCTTGACTAAGTATTTGACCTAGACAAGAACTCTATCATATCTCTCTCTATAAAATGAATTTATTCATAAAATTTTTGAAAAAGATAGAGATTTTAGAGACATTTGGGCCATCCAAAAATTAGATAGAAATACCTTTGGGTCGTGGAGATATAATAGACACAAGATAGGGTGTTTAGAGAGAGAAATGAGAAGAAGAAGAGGGTCTTCTTCTAGGGTTGTTTGTTTTCATATCTTTCCTCCCTCCATCTTGAGTTTCCTAAGAGTGTCTCAGATTTGAAACTCCTTCTCCTACTTTTCATCTTTGGAAGAGTCCAAATCAAGAAGAAAGAGGTACCTGATCAACCATCAAAGAAGGATCAGCGCAGTACTAGCATACTGTGCTGATTTCCTGAAGCAGGACTTCTGATCGAGATTCGTGGGCTCGTGTGGATGACTCCTAGAGGCCGGACGTATGTGTGGCTTGCAACATCATCCTCAAGCCTGGATCAGCAAGGTTAGAACGTCTAACTTGCAAGGTAATAGATCTGATCTATTGTTTAATACATACATTAGATGTAGTATAGAAACATGTTGATATGATCAACATATAGTTCATGCTGTATATATATATATTTTAATTTTTGATTTAATGCTATATAATAATTATATAATAAGATCTTAGATCTAGAGATTCTTTAATTTTAAAAAATAAATTTTGATTTATTTTAATCTTCCGCTGTATGATCTTGAAAAAATTTCAAGGTCTAACCCTGAAACCCTAGATCTGGTTCCTTCAATTGGTTTCAGAGCCTAGGTTCTTTATTACATGATTATTTATATATGCTTAGATTATTTCTTATATTAGATCTAATTTATAATCTGATTATTAAATCTAAAATTAAAATTATAGATCAATCACAAACTGCAAGGTTGTCCTGCTGTAAGGTTTACCCTTTATAGTGCAAAGGTTGTCCTAGTTTGTGTAGATCTATCTTTAATCATAAATTTATTAGATATGATCTAGATTAAATTTATGATTTATTAGATTTAAAAGATATTTAAATCTGAAATAAAATCTCTTTGTTAATAATTTTTGTGCAAAGAAATTGTTTAAAGTTGAAATTGTTTCAATTACATGAACCTGTTTAGATTAGATCTAAAGTAGTTTCATGTTTATTTTACTTATATCTTGATTATGAATCAAACATGCAATATGGTTGGTAGAATTATATTGTAAAATTATTTTATAAATATGAAAATTATTTTTGAAAAGTCGAACCCAACCCTCAGCCCAAAACTTAATTAAGAATTAAGAAGTTATTTGATTAGATTCTAGGATTGTGAATTGAAGAACCTAAGACACAAACCATAACATATTGGGTTAATGGGTTAGTGGGAATTAGGTCCATTAATTGGTTAGACCTATGGTTAGATTAAAGATGGACTTAATTAGAGAATTGACTAAATCTAATCAATTGTTGTCTTAGATTAGGTCAAGGATTCTCTAGATCACTTACAATAGTTGTAGTTGGTCAACTCCATGTCTTTAACGAGAATCAAATGGACTTGATTCTTGGCTAAGCGGTCTAGCACGAACTGTTAGGTTGATCTAATTGAAATAATTAAACCAGTTGGTGTCTAAGGTAAACCAGACCGGTGGTTTTTAATTGGGAGCCGCTTACCTGGTCATTTCTGATGGTGTCTAAGGCAAGCTTTGGCAGACCCTCCCACTGATCGAACTTACCTGACCTCTTGGTGAAATTATGTTTTGATCAGATCACTTGACTATTCGAGCTGACCCATGTCAGTTAAGTAAATCAATGTGACTGATTTAGGTGCTCCTAGACTAGCCCTTTTAATGGTCTCCCTTAAGCTGACTTGGTGAAGCCAGTGGGAAGATCATGATAAGCTGGTTCATCTGACCTCATCCTCTAAATTATTTAAATCTCTAAAATTATTAGGTTCTTAAAATGACAAAGTTATAGAGATAACTGAGTCATAGCCTCTCATTAAGGTGTTTGATAATGAGTCTATTAACTCAATAATCATTGCAGACTCAAAGGCCTGGTGCTTGTTGACTAATGGAATTATCACTCATCATATGACGACTTGAAAGTGTCTCTCTAATGGTGGTTAGGTGAGCCAACCAAAGTTGGGCTTAAACATTCATTGGTTAGATACACCAAGTATGATCATGTTAATGGTTGGACCTAACCGGATCCTTACAGTGGAGGCCAAAGCCTACTGATTAGGTTTCTGGGGCAAAATTAAAATTACTAGAAATTATTTAGAGAAATAATTGGTTATGAACCTACCCTTAGATGTACATGGGTTGGCCAACCAAAGTTGGGTTTATGTGCAGTCTAAGTGGATTCTAGTACCCACTAAGGAATTAGGGTAATTCCTCGAATTGGAGGTAGAGGCTACCAATTCGAATAAAATAGTGGAAGAAACCTTTTGATTAAAGTCCAAATCTTTAGGTTTAATGAATCAATTACTAATTAGGTTATGGTTCTCCTTTATGCAAATATGGCCACTTCCTATCGCTCCGATCATTGTTGGACAATGATAAGTTGGTGGGACCCAACTTCGGTAGCTGGTACCGAAAGTTGAAGATAGTCCTAAAGCATGAACAGATCCTATATGTGATAATGGATCCTGCACCTAAGGAGCCAGCTGTCAATGCACGTGGACAGTCAGAGATACTTACCAAAAGTGGCTCAGTAATCGGACCACGGTGTGCTGTATCATGCTGGCTGCCATGAGCGACAAGTTCAATCGCAGATTCGAGACGGCTCAGCCAAAGGACATGTTTCAAGTGTTGGAGGATGCCTTTGGCACACCCGATGACGTAGAGAGGCACAAGACTAGTTGTGCCATCTTCAATGCCAAAATGTGGGATGGTGCCTCTGTCACTGATCATGTATTGTACATGATCGAGCTGATGGAATGATTGAGCAAGCTCGACTTTTCCTTGCATGAGCAGCTTGGGAAAGATGTAATACTGAACTCGCTGCCCAAGTCTTATCTCCCATTCCTCACTCATTATAGAATGACAAAGCCTGAAGTAAACTACCACGGATTACTAGGGTTGCTTCAGAACTTTGAGAAAGATCACCAACTTCACAAGGAGTCGGTGAACTTAGTGGGAGGTTCATCTTCTGGTTCTCGATCTTTTAAGAAAGGGAAGAAGAACAAGAAGAAGAAAGTGAAGAAGGTGCATGTTCAGGCTGGGACATCAGTGCAGGGCCAGACCAAAAGATCAAGCTCGATAAGAGTCTATTCTACTGGCAAGCACCTAGATTAGATAGTGTGTCAGATATCTACTTATGGCACTGTAGGCTAGGTATATAAACAAGAACAGAATAAACAGGTTGACTCAAAAGGAAATCCTCGAAGTCAGTGATTGTGAATCACTTCCAACCTATGAGTTCTGTCTTCTTGGTAAAATGACCAAGTCACCTTTTACTGGAAAAGGTGAGAGAGCTACTGAGCTCTTGGGCCTAATACATACTGATGTATGCGGGCCCATGAGCACAAGTACTAGAGGTGGATATTTCTACTTCATAACTTTCACGGATGACCTATCCAGATATGGATATGTCTATCTGATGAAACATAAGTCGGATTCATTTGAAATGTTCAAACGATTCTGAAGTGAAGTAGAAAAACAAACTGGGAAGAGTATTAAACTCTTCATCTGATCGAGGAGGAGAATACCTTTCTAGTGAGTTTCTCACATATCTAGGAGAGAATGGGATTCTCTCCCAATGGACTCCTCTAGGAACACCACAGCATAATGGTGTGTCTGAAAGGAGGAATCGGACTCTGTTAGACATTGTCCGATCCATGATGGGTTTTGCTAGCTTACCGATATTCTTCTGGGGATATGCACTCGAATCAGCCTATTATCTGTTAAATAGGGTTCCAAGTAAGTCTGTAATTAAGACTCATATGAGATATGGATAGGACGTAAGCCAGCACTTTTCACACCTTAGGGCTGGGGGTGCCCGGCCTATGTCAAACGATTAGTCACAGACAAACTTGGACCTAGGTCTGACAAATGCTCATTCATAGGGTACCCCAAAGAGACAAAAGGATATTTTTTCTACCATGCTGACGAACAAAAGATGTTCGTTAGCCTTAAGGTAATTTTTTTTAAAAAAAAGAGTTCCTTGGTGAAGGAACCGTTGCCTCTAAGGTTGAATTTGATGAAGTTCAACAGATAGAAGGACCGACACCAATAGCTGAACCTGAGTCGGATATGATTAGATCAGATTCGGAGCCCAATGTACCTGCACCATTCAGGCGATCTGATAGAGTACCGCATCAGCCGGACAGATACTATGATTTCTTGGTCCAGGATGGTGATCCCATCGAACTTGATGAGAATAATGAGGATCCGATCACCTATATGGATGCAATGCAGAGACCTATTTCGAGAAATGGCTTGAAGTCATGAAATCCGAAATGGAGTCCATGAAGGTCAATGATGTATGGACATTGGTTGACCCACCTGAAGGGGTTAAACCCATTGGGTGTAAATAGATCTTCAAAAGGAAGAGGGGCACAGACGGAAAGGTGGAGACCTATAAAGCCCATCTGGTCGCCAAGGGGTATCGTCAACGTTATGGTATTGACTATGACGAGACGTTTTCTTCTGTGGTAATGCTCAAATCCATTCGGATAATGCTTGCAATAGCTGCCCATCTGGATTATGAGATCTGACAGATGGATGTAAAGACAGCTTTCCTGAATGGAGAGCTGATCGAAGAGGTGTATATGATACAACCTAAGGGGTTTACATCCACAGATGAGTCCAAGGTGTGCAAGCTTCAGAGATTCATTTATGGATTGAAGCAAGCTTCTCGGAGTTGGAACATACATTTTGATAAGGTGATCAAAACGTATGGCTTCATTAAGAATGGAGAAGAGCCCTGCATTTATAAATGGGCAAATGGTCCAGTTGTGGTATTCCTTGTCTTATACGTGGATGACATTCTCTTAATCGGAAATGACATCCCCGCACTATAGGGAATAAAAATTTGGTTGTCATCATAGTTCTCCATGAAGGACTTGGGTGAAGCATCCTACATCCTAAGGATGAAGATCTATAGGGATAGATCTAAAAAGATGCTTGGGTTATCCCAGTCCATATACATAGACACTGTGCTGAAGAGGTTCAGCATGGAGAATTTCAAGAAGGGCTATCTACCGATAGGTCATGGAATTTCTCTTTCTAAGAAGGATTATCCAACAACTCTGAAGAGAGAGAGCGTATGAGTAGAGTCCCATATGCTTCAGCCGTGGGATCTATCATGTACGCCATGATATGTACAAGACCAGATGTGGCATACTCACTAGGAGTAGTGAGTAGATACCAATCTGATCCTGGAGAAAATCACTGGAAAGTGATTAAAGCCATCCTTAAGTATTTGAGAAATACTAAGGACTAATGGTTGGTTTATAGCGAGTCAGATCTGAAACTTGTGGGGTTCACAGACTCTAGCTTTCAATCTGACCATGATGATAGCAGGAGCGTGTCGAGTTATATCTTTACTCTGAATGATGGAGCCATCTACTGGAAGAGTTTCAAGCAGCATGCTGTGGCGGACTCTATTTGTGAAGTGGAGTACATCACAGCATCGGATGCCGCGAAGGAAGCTATGTGGCTGAAGAAATTCATCAACGAGCTTGGAGTAGCACCCTCCTCGATGGTCTAGTCCTACTTTACTGCGACAGCACTGGTGCCATAGCTTAGGCGAAGGAACCCAAAGCACATCAGCAGACGAAGCACATCTTGCACCGCTTCCACCTGGTCCGGAAGATCGTGGATCGAGGTGACATCGACCTTCAGAAGATCAATGGAAAGGAGAACCTGACCGACCCCTTCACTAAAGCCCTGACGATAAAGGAGTTCGACAACCACAAGTCGAAGATGGGTATTAGATACAGTGCCGAGTGGCTTTAGGACAAGTGGGAGTTGTTGAAAATGTGTCCCAAAAAGCCAATCGTCAAGCTGTTGACGGTTGAGCAACCAAGTATTGTAATTGATTTGTTAATAAATAAAATATATTTAGCATTTTCATCATAAGCTTTTATCTTCAAATAAACTTCGTTGTTATGATGAAGTCCTTAGGACTATTTAGATTCGATAAAGAGAGGATTTATCGATTAGACCTTAAAACAGTTCACAACCAAATGATAGGCTGTTAATAAGGACGACAGCTACTATCGAGCATAGGTCGCTGTAGGCCATATGGGTTGATTGTCCTCTTAACCAAAGAGTGTGGAGACACTGGTATGGTATACAGGTGAGATGTACTAGTACATCATCATTGAACATGACCAACTCCAGAGTATTCTGCTATCGATAATGTCTCTGATGGGATATAGGTATAAGTGTCCCTTAGACCTGAGATCGCCTCAGTGACTTGCAAGCAACTCACTGTGCTTTGGTACTGGACTAACTGAATTTCTAATTCAGGACGGAAGGCTTCTGGGCACAGTCAAGTACTTGTGAAGTCAGAGTGTGATCGAGATGGGATTGACCACTCCAAGAGTTGGAGAAGAATGAGTCACTGTATTTCAATTTAGCAAAATCTTGGCCAGGGTAATCCATCAGATGGATTTGATATTTTGAAATACATGTGGACAACCTGATCAGAGTTGACAGTTGAACTCTGGGGTGTCCTATGATCATTTTGGTCAAGGGGATGAATTATATGAAAACTATATCCGCATGGGTTCTAAGGATATTATTCTACACATTCGACCTATCCGATCATCGGGTACCATTGCTAGATGGTCACTTCGATTGGTATAGAAATTTATTCCTATGCTACCAACTTAGGTTTGGATCTATGAGGTCACACACATTAGAGTTCATGGTCCGATAGGATGGTTGATCAACGATTAAGAATCGTTCTAGGGTTAAATGATCAATACGATTGACATTTAACCCAGTGCAAGTGTTGCAGGAGGATCGATTAGCAATTCGATTACTAATTGGCTTAATTTGATTAAGCCAATGGGCTGAGATTAAGTCTAATTAAATATAATATAATTAGATTTAGTTTGAGCTTGATTAGATCAAGTCCAATTGGTTTATTGGATAAGTCAAGTGCAAGGAAAAACTAATCCTAGTTCAACTAGGACTTGGGTCAATCTAATTTCTAATTTAATTAGAAAATTAAATCAGATTTAAATCTAATTAATCTCATTAAATTAGATTCTTAATTGGGTTAAGACCTATTTTAATTCGATTGATCTAATTTTGGTTTGATTTGGTTTGAGAAACAAATTAAAACAAGTCATAAGATAAAATCCTAGTAAGACTAGGATTCCACCTTGCGCCACATAAGCCTTCCCCATGCCCTCTCTCTCATTCAATGCCAATCTCCTCTTATTTTGTGTGACAAAAGCCCTCTCCCAGGTCTCTCCCACGTTCACAAAAGGTTTCCTTTCTTGTTTGTTACATGGAAGGTAGTTTGGATCAAATCAAAGAGGAATAAGTTTGGATTTCAAATTCTATGAGATAGAGTTTTAGAAATCCAAAACTCTTTCAATTTTGCACCAAATTAATCCAAATTTTTTTTGGAATTTTTGTGGCTTTTAGGGTACATATTGTGCACCCTTTTATGATGATCCATGTATGAAAATAAGGAGGAGGTGCTCAAGAGTTGGGCGCCCCTTATCTTGCCATGTTTGGATAAACCTTGACTAGGTATTTGACCTAGATAAGGACTCTATCATATCTCTCTCTATAAAATGAGTTTCTTCATAAAATTTTTGGAGAAAATAGAGATTTGAGATACCTTTTGTCTATCCAAAAATCATAGAGAAAAACTTTTGGGTCGTGGAGATATAATAGATACAAGATAGGGTGTCTAGAGAGAGAAATGAGAAGAAGAAGAGGGTCTTCTTCTAGGGTTGTTTGTTTTCATATCTTTCCTCCCTCCATCTTGAGTTTCCTGCGAGAGTCTTAGATCTGAAACTCCTCTTCTACTTTCCATCTTTGAAGAGTCCAAATCAAGAAGAAGGAGGCACCTGATCAACCATCAAAGAAGGATCAGCGCAGTACTAGCATACTGTGCTGATTTTCTGAAGCAGGACTTCTGATTGAGATTCGTGGGCTCGTGTGGATGACTCCTAGAGGTCGAATGCATGTGCGGCTTGCAACATCATCCTCAAGACCAGATCAGCGAGGTTAGAATGTCTAACTTGCAAGGTAATAGATCTGATCTATTGTTTAATACATACATTAGATGTAGTATAGAAACATGTTGATATGATCAACATGTAGTTCATGCTGTATATAGTTCATGCTGTATATATATATTTTAATTTTTTATTTAATGTATATAATAATCATGTAATAGAATCATATATCTAGGGATTCTCTAGTTTTAGAAAATAAATTTTGATTTATTTTAGTCTTCCGCTGTATAATCTTGAAAAAGTTTCAAGGTCTAACCCTGAAACCCTAGATCTGGTTCCTTCACTCTCTGCTTTTGGCCAAAAAAATTTTTCTGAGTCATCTAGGGATAAGAATACACAGGATACGATCTCCTCTTACTAAGAGTAATTGATTCTATGTTGACCTACTCATATTCTTCATACGCACTCCACCATATCCAGAATATTTCATACATGTCTTAATGCCATATCTGGATATAAACCAAAATATAGGTTCATGTGCATAAGATTCCATGATGATCTCAGGTCTAAGGATCACTTGCATAACTCTTACTAAGGGAACCATCTTTGACATGCAAGTAAGGCTTCCATAAGATGTTCTCTTTCATCGAGTCAATTCAGTGGAATCATTTCCAAATGAGCACCCACATCCTTGTATTAGTATCCTACATAAATGGCTAGTGAGATCTACCATCCTCTCCATCGAGTATACATAGAATGTGCCAGTCTTTCCATAATATTGATCCCTGACTCAATGCTTCTACGATCAAAATATTTAAGATTAGGGTTTTAGAATTTTAAGTCTCACTGCATGATCCATTCATATCTCCTAAAATCATTGTCCTAATCTTTAGGATTCATCATAATCATAGACAAAATAAGATGTAACTAAAATGATGAATCAATATCTCATTTTATTATCAAATAATAAATATCATTACATGAGTTAAAAAATTATAAAGAAAAATTCCATCGTAACATACTTGCGATTAGCCTATAGGGCACTCTTCTTTTAGCGATCACTTCAGAGGTTCAGGGGATCGTCCTAGAGAGAGAATTTTTGTGAAAGAGAATATGTGAGAGAGAGATTAGGTGTACGAGGGTTGAAGGTGTGATCTTATCTTGTAATTTTTTCTTTTTCATAGTGAAGCTTGCTTGCTCTGTGGAGGTGAGCCTTTTGGCTAATCCACGTATTTGATTAGGTTTCTATTTTGTTTCTTCTTTCTTCTTGCCGTGATGCATAATGTTGAAGAGGTTCTATGAAAATGATGTCCTGACCAGACATCCTCAATAAATGGTATCGAAGCAGGTGATATCACAATTAGTGATATCGAGCAAGGCGGTATCGGATGCAAGTTGCAGCAGTGGTGATCAAGATTGAAGATAAAAAAAATGGGCTCAATCAAGATGGAGATCAATAGGTTTGATGAAAAGAGCAATTTTTCTTTGTGGTAGGCAAGAGTAAAGGACATGCTCATCCAGCAAGGGTAGATCGATACTCTCTTGTATAAGAAGAAGTCGACATCATGTGTTAGATGTGTACCTTAGAAGCCAATCTTGACTGATACATATCTTTATCTAGAGGATGCATTGTACTTGATGGACAGTCTTTATAACCAATTATGTCATATGTGTCCATGATTTGTCCTAAAAATTAACAAAGATGATTTTGTAATATTCTCAAAGTATTGAGAATTTGAGACATACATCATTAGTAGTTAATTTTTAAATTCTCTGATCGATGGATCGTCATGGAGGATAGTGATCAATCCACTCAAGATTGGTGTACGGATCATCTTTCTTTAAGCAGAGGAGTCTCGAGTCTATGATGTGGAGAATTGAGTGAGAGTGTAGATGGTTGTTAGAGAATAACTTACACTAAGCATCACCAACATGAAAAATCACTTGGATATCTACTCACTCATCAGTGGTTTTCTTAATGCTGCAATGGTGTGACTAATCCTTTGACCTATGGTGTATTAGCTATTTACGGTGAGCTATTTAGTTTGACTGCATATTTTCTTGATCCCTAGCCATTCAGATCTTTGCTGTGTATGTTAGCTATTGTAGGTTCAGATTCACTGTTTGGAATAAGATGCACCTAGATGGAATCTATCGATCTTGATAGAAAAGGAGTAGTCCTATATGATTCACAAGATCGAGTTCAGAAAGTCCTGGCCAGAGCAAGTATGGATACTGAAAAAGAATTTTTATGGATTCACAAATGAACTCGAGTCGAGCCAATTTGGTATATGACTGACGAGGAGGTTTGACAAGTTCTCTATGACCTCTATCTAATCAAAACTCACGATAGAGGGATTGTATCATACGATAACTGTACTAAGCATTCATCTTTTCTATTTTGCTGAGTTGCCACTACATACTGCTAGGCATCACTACTGGATCGTGAGAACTCACTAGGATCATTTTCAGATCAATGATCTTTGTTGAGGTGAGTTGGAATCATTCCAATCCATCGAAAGAAGTTTCGATGATACTATGATGGAGATCATGGTATGTCTTATTACCAGACAGAATAGAGCCTGAGAGGTCACACACAAAAAGAGTATGACCTGATCAATTGATTGGATCAAATTCAAATTATCAATCGGATTGATAGTTTGAATTTTAGAAACTGTTAATTTGTAAGCGTTACAGTTTTGGCAGCTACTAATGTTAATGCAGAGGCTTAATTGTAAATTTATAATTTTATTAGGACTGATTAAATTATGGATCAAGTTTTAATTAATTTAAATTAAATTTAATTTAATTAGATTTAATTTAATACTAATTGAGTTTGATTATCCAAATCAGATTTGGATTTCAAGCTTGATAGGATCAAGTTTGATAGCCTCTCAAAATCGATCTGATTCAGACTTGATTTAAATCTGATTGAGATCAAATTTTAATCAAATTCACTATAACTCATAGAGCCTAAGTTTCTTAAGACTCTCTCTCCTAATCTCAAATAGAAAAAATAGAGGGCGCATGTGGAGACGCACGCCCCTTCTTTGCGTGCAAGAAAAATAAGGGGCGCAATAGTTGGTGCCCCACCTTATCTAAGACTCTCTCTCCTTTGATTCATCCTTCATATTTGAATTTGATTTAAAAGGAAAAAAAATTAGATCTTTTCCTTATTTATATCTAGAACCGACGGACTCCTAGAACTGCTAGAGGAGGAAGTATTGGAGGATATTTTGAATCAAGTGAAAACCCTAAAAATCTTGAAAAAATTAAAAAAAATAAGAAACGGGGCGCTCGTGAAAAACTAAATAGGTGGAATGTAAAGGAAGAAAAATAGAAGAAGAACAGCAAGAAAAAATATAGAGGAGAGTTCTAGAACTAACCTAGGTTGGTCCGAAGGATGCAGAGATGCAGAGATGGGGACGACTCGAAGAACTCCTAAGGCGAGAAGGATGCTGGGGAAGAACGAAACTCTCAAGAAGGAGGGACTGAAGAAGCTTCCAGGAAAAGTGAGACCCCTGAAGGAGAGAGGGGGTTTAAATAAGCGACGAGGTCTGGTGCAGTAATGATTGCGGATCTCCTCTGGCCGATCTACAACCACCACATGTCCCACTCACCATGGCAGGCGACTAGAAGTGGCTGACGACTGGCAGAACAATTATTGCACCATACCTAGAGTAACACTCCAACGAAAATTTCGAAAAAAATTTTTCGGATCGCCTCTATTTGAAAAGGCTCCAGCACCAGCGCACCAAACGTCAAAATATCTGGAAACAATCGAGTAAAAATCAAGGGAGGCAACTTCGATGTGAAAATTTTTCTGTACTTCTTTCATTCAGAACCCATACTTGAAAGTAGAGGGACTAGTGTTGGGTATAAAATACCCCCAACGAAGTTCGTAAAAGGCTGACCCTCCCTGGGCTCTTCTGGCTTCCGACCTTATGCGGTGTCTCTCTCTGAACTCCTCCGACCGTCCGAGCTTCCATAATACCATCCGAACTTTTTCGACAATGAGCTCCTCCATTCATCTACCGGGCTGCTCCAAACACTTTTCGAGCTTCTCCGATGGCAGGATGTCTATATTAACCAGACTCTATCCAAGTTTCTACGAGGTCGATCACCTTTCAGATTTCATCCGAGCTCCTACAAGAACCAGACTCCATCCGAACTTCTACAGTGGATGGATCACAGACAAACTTCTACGATGGATAGGCTCCACCAGATCTCTACTCTGAACTTCTTTCGGACTTCATCAATGATCGAGCTTCTCCAACAGCGGGACTTCTACAATAAGAAGTCTCTATCTGAGCTTCCACGACAACTGATCTTCGGTCAAGCTTCTACAATAAGCGAATTTCATCCAGACTCCTACGAGAGCCGGACTCCGTCCGAACTTCTACAGTAGAATTGAATCCCAGACTCCTCCAACGTTTGACCTTCCACAGTATCTTCAAGACTCCTCCAGCGGACAAACCTCCACAACACCATCCGAACTCCACTGTCGGACGACCCCCTGTCGGATTCTGCATGAAACTGGACCTCTCCGGTGGACAATCTTCAGACGAGCTTCCACATCAGGCAAATCCCAGACGGGCTCTCCTAGCAATGGACTCTTACCGGACTTCTCTAACAGAAAGTCTCCGTTTGAGCTTCTACAGCAGATGACTTTCGCCTGCAGCATTAGCGCCCAAGGCATCTGACAACAGTAAACTCGTCAGCAACCTCGGAAGCATCCGAGCTTCTCCTGGATTGCTGAGACAGAGAGCCATTCTACTCCATCAGACATCCCAACCGAGCTTCAGCCGTCAGGCCCGAACTCTCTGGCAAGTCACGACAATGGCCACTATCTTACTCCACTCTCTATAACAGATTCCACACGGCCTCACTGCTCTCTGGTAAGTCACGACAACAGACACCACTCTACTCTCCGTAACAAACTCTACGTGGTCCTGAACAGCCCCCTGATGCCATACTCTCCGTAACAAACTCCGTGTGGCCCTGAACAGCCCACTACCAGGCAGTTACAGACATCGCTGTCAATCAATTACGCTCTCTGTCTATAAAAAGGGACCCCCAGATACGTTCTACTCTAGGCTCAAAACTCTATCTCGAAACTCTGCTAAAATTCTATTTGAGTGCTCCATTTCTGTTGAGGCAGAGTACTGACTTGAGCATTGGAGGGTCTTACTGGAGCACCCCCAACTCTGGTTTAGACTTCCCTTGCAGGTCCCAATGGTGGACGCGATCCCCTCGACTCCAGCTTCTCCGACGTCAGCAGAATTCTGCACCAACAGAATTGGTGCTAGAGGAAGGGGCCCTATGTCTTCACAGTACCCTTGTTCTTAAAGGAGCACTCAACGGGACTGTCTTCGTCATCTTCTTTGACACTTTCTTCTTCTTCCCCTACTAGATCTCCACCTGATGCCTCATCGAAAGGCATCCACCAGGCGATCCACAACCTCCCGGCCAGATCTCAGTGAGCCCCACAAGCTCCGCCTCGTCTCTAGTTTCTCAGGCTCCTCATCCTCTGCAATGGCAGTCGGCATGGAGCAATTCGACTTGCTAGTTTAGCAGGTCAGGGGCCTTACCGAAGTAGTGTAGGCCATGCAGCAGCAGCCGCAGTAGTCGTAGGCATCAGTGCGACTGGAAAGAGCATCGCGGAGTTTCAGAATCCGACGATCAGGCAGGCCACTTGGGCCAGTTGCCCTGTCTTCCCCAGAAAGGGAAGCAGAAGGTGGAGATTCCTCCATCCGATCATAATTCCACCCTCGAAAGGTCGGTCTGGCAGCTCGGCAGTCGAGGAAGTCTCGACTGGAGGAAGACCGGCAGCAGCTTTAGAAGGTCCGACTTCGTCATCGGATGCCTCATCCAGGAAGCCGAGGTCCAGCTCGAAAAACTTCCTGACCACCTTCTCTTGGCAGAGGTCAAAGCCCTTGATGAAGGTGGCCTAGCCGAACTCGACCTTCAGATCCCTCATCTTGGAGGAGGTTTTAAACTCCTCCACTCCTGGACCATTGCCTCCGAGATCAGGGTCGGGATCTGGCCTTCAACTCAGAGACCTCGGCCTCTGCTTTCTTTCTCTCCTCCTCCAAGGTGGCCCTCATGTCTGTCGAGGTCTGCCCCTCCTTCTACAGTGCCTTTTGGAGACTCGCAACCTCGGTAATCTTCTCCTCGAGGGGGTAGCCTCGGCCAGATGACCTTTCTCCACCTGGCGGCCTCCTTCCTAGCATCGTTCATCGCCTCGATGTTGGCGATGAGCTGGTGTCCAATCTGCAAGAGCGGCCAGGGAGTCAATATAAAAGCCAAGGAATAAGCAAAGTAAAGAGGCAAGAAGAAGGAGTAAATTGACCTACCTCAAGAAAGGACCCCAAAGAGTCCCAGACCCGCTGCTCAGGATCGGCATGGACGATCCTGTGGACGACCTCGAGCAGGATGCACCGTCGACCAATCTCTTTATTAGATCCCTATTGTTGAAGAGATTCTCCCCCGGATCTTCTTCGGAGCCATCGGCCCCCTCGATGGCAGCCCTGCTGCTGCGGCTCTTGCGGGCCAATGTCTTCCTTCTCCTTCTCCGTTCGGCCCCTGGTGCCTCCTTGGGCCGGGCCTCTGGAGCAGGAACCTCGTCGGGGGACTCCTTGAACAGGCCCAGGGGACTGCGGGCTCGACGTCGGAGGAAGCGTCGACGGCAAGGACCGCCTGAGCAGGCGCGGTCGGGCTGGCCTCTTCTACCCTTGCCCTCTTCCTGCCCCCGAGGATGCTGCGCCTTTCCTTTTGTGGGTCTTGAGACCCTGGGCTAGCATTCGAGCTACGTCAACGTCCATATCTACAGTGAATGAGGATCGACACAGCTTAACAAAAGAACAAGAAGAAAGAAAAAGCAGCAAATGACAAAGAAAAAAATATATATATATATATAACAATACCGACAGGGTTGAGAGGGCTTAGGCCGATGTTGAACAAGAGTTGTTTCTTCAGGAGGTTGGAGAGAAGAGGGGCTGGATAAGCCTCGAGTTTATTGGAGGCTTCAAGGTCTCCTGTCCCAGGCTAGAAGCCCAACGGACGGAATCCCTCAGGGAGCCCCAGGGAGGCAACCCCAACTCCAAGGTTGGGCATCGGAGTAGAAGTACCTCTCCTTCCAGTTGTGGATAGAAGAGGGGGCATCTTTCAGCAACCCCTTTCTACTGAATTGAGGAGAGAAGTACCATCAGTCTTTGCCGAGGGATGACGCTTGAAGGTATAAAAATTCTTAAACAAAGAAAGGGTTGGCCGAACTTTAGCTAAACTACAGAGGGAAAGAAATCCTATCAAAAATCTAAAGGAGTTTGGCACTACAGAAACTAAAGAAATATTTAAGAAGCAAAAGAGAGCAATAACAAAAGGTGAAAGCGAAAGTCAAAGTCCGACGCGAAAAAGCTTCTTGGTATAAACAGAAGCAGCCGGGGGGAGGGGCGCTAGCCCGGCTAGTCGGCTCAGGAAGCTCTAGCTCGTACTCTGGAGGAACCCCGTACTAAATTCTAATCAGTGAGAGTTCCTCTGGAGTCAGAGAGCTGGGGATGGTGTCTAGTACAAAGACCAGACGAGGTTTATTTACAGAACTGGATTTTAGGGGGCTGGAATCGATGGACTCCTAGAACTGCTAGAGGAGAAAGTGTTGGAGGACATTCTGAATCAAGTGAAAATCCTAAAAATCTCGAAAAAATTGGGAAAAATAAGAAACGGGGTGCTCGTGGAAAATCGAACAGGCGAAATGTAAAGGAAGAAAAACAGAAGAAGAATAGCAAGAAAAAATACAGGAGGAGAGTTTTGGAACTAACCTAAGTTGGTCCGAAGGATGCAGAGATGCAGAGATGGGGACGACTCGAAGAACGTCTAAGGCCGAGAAAGATGCTGGGGAAGAACGAAACTCTTAGGAAGAAGGAGGGACCGAAGAAGCTTCCAAGCAAAGTGAGACCCCTGAAGGAGAGAGGTGGGTTTAAATAAGCGACGAGGTCCGGTGCAGTAAGATTGCGGATCTTCTCTGGTCGATCTACAACCGCCACGTGTCCCACTCACCATGGCAGGCGACTGGAAGCACCTGACGGCTGGCAGAACCATTATTGCACCATACCTAGAGCAACATTCCAGCAGAAATTTTGAAAAAATCTTTTCGGATCACCTCGATTTGAAAAGGCTCTAGCACCAGTGCGCCAAACGTCAAAATATCTGGAAACAACCGAGTACGAAAATCGAGGGAGGCAACTTCAGTTGTGAAAATTTTTCTGTACTTCCTTCATTCGGAACCTGAACTTAAAAGTAGGGAGACTGGTGTTGGGTATAAAATACCCCCAGCCGAAGTTCATAAAAGGCTGACCCTCCTGGGCACTTCTGGCTTCCGACCTTATGCGGTGTCTCTCTCTGAACTCCTCCGACCGTCCGAGCTTCCATAATACCATCCGGACTTCTCTGACAATGAGCTCCTCCATTCATCTACCAGGCTGCTCCAAATGCTTTCCGAGCTTCTTCAACGGCAGGACGTCTACAATAACCAGACTCCATCCAAGTTTCTATGGCGGTCGACCGCCTTTCGGATTTCATCCGAGCTCCTACAAGAACCAGACTCCATCCGAACTTCTACAGTGGATGGATCACAAACGAACTTCTACGATGGATAGGCTCCACTGGATCTCTACTCCGAACTTCTTTCGGACTTCGTCAATGACCGAGCTTCTCCAACAGCGGGACTTCTACAATAAGAAGTCTCCATCCGAGCTTCCACGATAACTGATCTTCGGCCGAGCTTCTACAATAAGCGGACTTCATCCAACTCCTACGAGAGCCGGACTCCGTCCGAACTTCTACAGTAGAATTGAATCCCAAACTCCTCTAACGTTCGACCTTCCATAGTGTCCTCAAGACTCCTCCAATGGATAAACCTCCACAACACCATCTGAACTCTACTGTCAGACGACCCCTTATCGGATTCCTCATGAAACTGGACCTCTCCGACGGACAATCTTCAGATGAGCTTCCACATCAGGCAAATCCCAGACGGGCTCTCCTAGCAACTGGACTCTTACCAGACTTCTCCAACAGAAAGTCTCTGCCTGAGCTTCTACAGCAGATGACTTCCACCTACAGCATCAGTGCCCAAGGCATCCGACAACAGTAGACTTGTCAGCAACCTCGGAAGCATCTGAGCTTCTCTGGATTGCTGAGATAGAGAGCCATTCCACTCCATCAGACGTTCCAGCTGAGCTTCAGCCGTCAGGTCCGAACTCTCTGGCAAGTCACGACAATGGCCACTACCTTACTCCACTCTCTGTAACAGATTCCACGCAGCCCCACTACTCTCTGGCAAGTCACGACAACGGATACCACTCTACTCTCTATAACAAACTCTACGTGGCCCTGAACGGCCCCCTGACGCCACTACTCTCCATAACAAACTCTGTGTGGCCCTAAACAGCCCACTATCAGGCGGTTACAGACGTCGCTGTTAATCAGTTATGCTCTCCGTCTATAAAAAGGGACCCCCAGATACGTTCTTCTCTAGGCTCAAAACTCTATCTTGAAACTCTGTTAAAATTTTATTTGAGTGCTCATTTCTGTTGAGGTAGAGTACTGACTTGAGCATCGGAGGGTCTTGCCGGAGCACCTCCAACTCCAGTTTAGACTTTCCTTGCAGGTCCCAGTGGCGGACGCGATTCTCTCGACTCCAGCTTCTCCGACGTCGGTGAAATTCTGCACCAACAGTATAGATTAAAAATTATTATTCATATGTCTGACATGTGAAAAATAATTAGATCTAATTTTTTAATTGATTACATATGTGATATGTTAGATTGATTTCTTAGTAGCTTAGTAATTGAATTGGGATAATTACCATGGCCATCCAATCATAAGAAGAAGAAGGGATTAAAGTCCCTCTCTTGCCCATTCAATGAGTTTTCTCTTATGACATGTAGGGGTGTCGATCGTGATATTTCCTATAAAGATGAATAGCAAATAAAAAATTATATGTGATATATATTTTAGATTTAAATTAGATTATGTATGTATTTTTATGTATTTTAGATCACTAAATATTATATGTGATATATTATTTTGATACACGATCTAAAACTTAATTTTTGCAAAATCCTAGATCCAAAATCCTAGGTTCTATTTACATGAAACTATGAACTATAACTGGCATGCATATGGAGTTAACTCGATTCTCGATTAGGTCGATCGAGTGCTAGGTGAGTCAACTTATTTTTATTGGAGTCAACCCGAGATCTTGGTAGGTCGGCTCATTTGCTGATGAGCCGACTCAATTGTGCAGGTTAAGTCTATAGGTTTTTATTTGTCTTAGTGTTGTGCCTACTCATTGTTACAAGTCGATTCGAGTACTAGGGCAAATCAACTCGATTTTGTAGACAGCAAAATTGTATGAGATACAATATAAATAGTTTAGATCAAAAATTATTTTGACATCTAAACTAAAACCCATGTACATAATGTACTTAATTAAGAATTAAGATTTGAAATTATAAGATCTAAAATTATAAATTTAAGATCTAGATTTCAATACATTAAATGTGAGCTTCGGGTATGGGTTGAACAAATTAGATTTAGAGACTAAACTACAACTAAGATCATTAATTAGATCAAATTAGAATCCTGAATTGGACCCAATAACTGTTAGGTGAGGGATCCAATGACGGCTTTGCACTCACTAGTGAACGGTGGGTCAGACTTAACTAAGAAATGTATCAATAACTGTTAGGTGAGGTCACAAGACTTAGAGACCACATCACTGTAACATGCTTGGAAAAGTATCTAGATAAAAAGTTATCTACGCATTAGTATACATGTCATCAATAACTATTAGGTGAGGTGCCATACATCGATGGGACCGCAGCATCGATTAGAACCACTTATCATGTTAGGATTTTTATTTTTCCATTCGAGTGTGAAAGACTCAAAAACTTAATGGAAGCCTTTGTTTATTTTTAAAGTCTCTAGAACAAACTATTACAAGTACAATCATCTAATTAAATCTTTACTCTCTATAGTTTATTCTTCAACTTCCAACCCTCTAACTTGAATCTTGGATTTCAACCACTTAATCAAAATTAATT
Organism: Elaeis guineensis; assembly: GCF_000442705.2. Classification (NCBI taxonomy): domain Eukaryota; kingdom Viridiplantae; phylum Streptophyta; class Magnoliopsida; order Arecales; family Arecaceae; genus Elaeis; species Elaeis guineensis. The sequence goes on along the minus strand of NC_025999.2, from coordinate 52,432,290 downwards.
GCATATTCTGACTCAAAAGTCTAAGAATAGTTCTTAGCTTTTAAAAATTAAGCCATGTTCTTGATCAGGTTAACCTAATGTCATCAGCTTATCCCTTCCATAGTCAATAAGCTATATTTGACAAATGGTTAGACATTGACAATTAGGTTAGGTGCTATAAATTGAAGTCCATAGTTGATGAACTCTAATGTATGCATAGGATATATAGACTGCCAATGACATGCTGATTCATTTGCAACAATGATGAGACGATCAAAGTCACACAGTGCATGAGATGCATGATGGGTAGTTTGTCCATGATCATTGTTTGATAATGATCAAGGATATTGAAGAGCTTAAGAAGCTCGATGTGGCCATGCATAAGAAATTACTAATGGATTTGATCCTACAATTTCTGATTCATATAGGTAGTTTATGAAACTATTATATAAATAAATATTATAGCACTTTAACTAAATTGGTCAATATTTAGAGGTACATACCTGAAGAACCTAAAGAAATATTGACATGCATTTGGAAGGTATGTCGAATTGCTTAAATCTGATCTTACGATTTTCTCTTTTTATTAGACTCTAGTGCATATTATGCACTTTAGTATAGGATCTAAGGAAGGAAGAAAACTGAGGAAAGGTGAAGTGACTCTTTTGAGTTGGCAATGGCGTAAAAGTAGCACTGTGGCTATGGGCACCTAACCTTGGTAATTACCGTTTGGATTTAGTTCTTTCTCATTTACATGGTGATGCATTTGTGAACTTATTTGAGCAAATTGTGAATGCCATTGAGTCTGAGAGATCCCAAACCAAATAACCTAAAGTATATAAATAGTTCTTTTGGTTAGGTCATGTATGAGAAGAAATGATTTGCCGAATGGAGAAAATAGGCCTTTGGGCTCATTGACCAATAAGTCATATCTAGTCTGTAAATCATCTTTTTGAAGATTAATGACCAAGCTGTCCTTTGTGGGATAAAGAGATAGGACACTGAGATACTTACCCTAGTACCATATGATGTGCATGGCCCATTTAATGAGCCAGATTAGGAGGATATCTCTGCTTCATCACCTTTACAGATGATCAGTCAGGGTATAGGTATGTGTATGAGATACAAATCTGAAGATTTTGAAAGATTCAAAAAATTTAGATGTGAAGTAGAAAAGTAAATTGAAAAAACTCTAAAGGTATTTCAATCAAATCGAGGATGCAATACCAAATAAAAAATTTATCAGTTATCTAAAGAGAATGGTATAGTTTCATGATGGAATTCTTCTTGTACACCTCAGCTCAATGGGGTATCTGTGAGGAGCAATGATGATGTATGAGATATAGTCTGGATCATCATGAACATCACTAATTTAACTATTGTTTCTTTAAGAACAAGGTTTAATTTCTGAAATTTAAATTAGGTTTCCTCTAAAGTTGGTTTCATCACACCATATAAAATATGATATGATGGATAGATTAGAGGATAGGTCTGTAAGAGCTGTTTATGGGGTATCCCAAAAGGATTAGGATGCCACTTTTTCTTTCCAATGGTTCATAATGTAATTGTGAGCAATTATGTTATTTTCTTAAAAACAGTAGGAGGATGAACTCAAAGAGAGAGTCTCTAAAGAACAACGAGTCATAGGACCTGTACAACCTATTTAAGTTGAGCCAGTATATGTAGTACCTCCTCCATCTCATAGATCTAGTAGGATCTTCCATCCTTTAGAAAGATACTTGGTATTCTCACAAAGGATTCAGAGAAAATATTTCTTGAGGGAGATTGAGAACATAGGGATGATCTTGAAACCTATAATGAGGTGATGTTGTACATCAATCTCAAGAAATGAATGTATAGATAGCGCCACTGAATGGATATCTTGGAAGGTATCTATTTGCAGTAGCCTATGGATTTCACTTTCAGTGATAGAGATCATACTGCAAAATCTATTTATGGATTTAAGCTAAAATCTTAGAGTTGGAATAGTTGTTTTAAAGATGTAATCAAATTATTTGATTTCATCAAAAAACAAGGAGGAATCATGTAGTTACATGAAGGTCAGTGGGAGGATCCCATGCTAACATCGGTTATGATGTGGTTGTATATAGAATTTTCTTATCAAAGACCTAGGTCAAACATCCTATATTCTGAAAATAAAAGTCTATAGAAATAGATCCTAAAAGGATGTTTGGTTTTCACCGATAAGTACATAAAAGAGGTGCTGAAAGGGTTCACTATTAAAATCTCCAAGAGAGATCCATTATCCTCTTAGGCATGGGTGTATGCCATATTATGCACTCAACTTAGTACATTTTGCTGTGAGAGTCATGAGTAGATATTAGTCGAATCCAAGCGGGAGCATTAGATTGCTGTAAAAAATATCCCTAAGTACTTGAGAAGCACTAAAGGATTATTTCTCATTTTTGAAAAAAGATTAGAACTAAGAGTGGGACGATACACTGATGCTGATGGTAGATGTCCAACATCAATATGTATTATTGAATTATGTTGGTTCGGTATATTAGAAGGGTTTTAGGCAATCGATCAATGGAAGCTGAACATACTATAGATGTGCAGTATGAGTTCCGGTTCTTATGATAGTTGCGAAACTAGATGTCATACCATTAGATGCTATGACATTGTACTACAAAGATAATGGTTCATAGCTCTCGCTAAGGAGCCAAGGTCTCATCAGAAGTCCATGCACATAGAGTAGGGATATACATAATTATCTCAAGTAGAAATATATAGAGGTGCAGAGAGTAGACTCCACATAAGATATGGTGGGTCTGAGTCACTTAGCCAGCTAAACACTGAAGCCTGTCTTCAAAAGATGGAGCTCAAGTATATGATAGATTGACTTTAGTGCAAGTAGGAGTTTGTTAGATGTGTGCCCTAGAAGCCAATCTTGGTTGACACATGCCTCTATCTAGGGTATGCTTTGTATTTGGCAGGCAGTCTTTATAATTAATCATGTCAATGTATCCATGATTTATCTTAAAAATTAACAAAGATGATTTTGTAATATTCTTAAAGCATTAAGAATTTGAGACATACATTATTAGTGGTTAATTTCTAAATGCTCCTGATCGATGGATCGTCACGGAGGATAATGATCAATCCATTCAAGATCGATGCATGGATCATCTCCCTTTAGGGTAGATAAGTCTCGAATCTGCAGTGTGGAGATACTGAGGTAAGAGTACAGATGGTTGTTAAAGAATAACTTACATTAAGCATGATCATCAACACAAAAAACTACTTGAATGTCTACTCACTCGTCAGTGGTTTTTTCAATCTATAGTGGTGTGACTGGTCCTTTGATCTGCAGTGTATTGGCTATTCGCAATGAGGCTACTTAATTTGATTGCATATTTTCTTGATCTCTAGCCATTCAGGTCCTTACTGTGTATGTTGGCTATTGTAAGTTCAGGTTTACTATTTAGAGTAGGATACACTTAGATGGAATCTATCGATCTTGGTAGAAAAAGAGTAATCCTATGCGATTCGCAAGACTGAGTTTAGAAAGTCTCTGACCAGAGCAAGTATGAATATTGGCAAAGAGTTTTCACGAGATTCACAAATAAACTCGAGTCGAGCCAATCTGACATATGACTAACGATGGGGTTTGACGAGTTCTCTATGACCTCTGTCTAGTCGAGACTCACGATAGAGGGATTGTACCACACGATAACTGCACCTAGGAGTTTATCTTTTTTATTCTATTGGATTGCTACTATATGCTACTAAACATCACTAGTGGATCATGAGAACTCACTAGGATCATTTTTGGATCAACGGTCATTGTTAAGGTGAGTTGGAATCGTTCTAGCACATCAAAAGGAATTTTGATGATACTGTGATAGAGATTATGGTGTATCTCACTACCAGACATAATAGAATCTATGGGGTTATAAACAAAAAGATCTGATCAATTGATTGGATTATATTTGAATTATCAATCAGATTGATAGTTTGAATTTTAAAAACTACTAATTTGTAAGCGTTATAGTTTTGGCAACTGTTAATTATTAGTGCAGAGACTTAATTGCAAATATTATAATTTTATTAGGACTGATTAAATTATGGATCAAGTCTTAATTAATTTAAATTTAATTTAATTTAATTTAATTTGATTTAATTTAATATTAATTGGGTTCAATTATCCAAATCAGATTTAGATTTTAGGATTGATAGGATTGGATTTGACAGCCTTTCAAATTCAATTCGATTCAGACTCGATTTGAACCCGACTAAGACCAAATATGAATTAAATTCACTATGACTCATAGAGTCTAGCTTCTCTGAGACTCTCTCTCCTAATCTCACATAGAAAGAAGAGAGGACATGTGTAGAGACGTGTGCCCCTTCTTTGCATGCATGAAAAATAAGGGGGCACCAATAGTTGGCGCCCCACCTTATCTGAGACACTTTCTTCTTTTGATTCATCCTTTTTATTTGAATTTGATTCAAAAGAGAAGGAAATCAGATCTTTTCCTTATCTGTAAGTGGAGCCATGCCTCATATTTTTGTGCGACAAAAATATTAGAGAAAAATGGGCGTGTGCTAGTTTTGTGTGTGAGATAATTTCTTTCTTTCTTATCCTATCTCAATGCATCTTATCCCTTCTTTTTGATATGAACACTAAAGATCAAATGAGATTAGATCTATTAGGGCATTAGGAAGTGGTTGTGAATGGGATAATTATTTTGTGCGACAAAATAAAAAGTGAGGGAGAGAGTGTGTGTGTAATAGAAATAAGGCACTCCTTTCTTGCCGCACAACACAATCCCAATGCCTACTTCTTCTTCCTTCACCCCAACGCCTAAAATCTGATGAAGATCAGATTTAAGAGAGAAAAAGAGAGAGAAAAAAAAAGATTCTTCTTTCCTTCTTGGTGATCTGGTTCAGATTCTATTAGATCTGCACGAAGGAGTTTGCACAGCGTTCATCTTCTTCGAGATCTAGAAGAAGAGATTCAGATCCAAGGTTGAGGAGTGAGATCTGCAAGGTACTAGCACACCAGTGATCTCAGTGCTCTGATCAGATATCTTTGTATAGATACCAGTAGAGGCCAGTATTGAAAATTATGTCCCAAAGCTAATCGTCAGTCTGTTGATGGTTAAGCTTATCATTGCATGTACGTTGGTTGTCCTCTTAATCAAGGAATGTAGAGATATTGGCATGGCATGCAAGTGAGATGTAGGAGTATATTTCACTGAACATGATCTACTATTGAGCACACTGCTGTCAAGAGTAGCTCACGAAAGATATGGATATAAATATCCCTTCGACCTGAGATCACCACAGTGACTTGCAAGCAACTCACTATACTTTGGTGCCAGACTACCTAAATTTTTAATTCAATGATAAAAAATTTTTAGTTACAGTCAAATACTTACAAAGTCGGTGTATGAGTCAAGATGGAATTGACTCCTCCGAATAAGTAAGAGTTAATATATCAGTATGTTTCAATTCAGTAAAACCTCGACCGAGGTAATCCATATGATGGATTCAAAAAATTAAAATATAATATAAATGATCATATCGGGGTTGATAGTGAAACCTTAGGTTACCTTGAGTATTTAGATAAAAGAAATAAATTATACGATAACCATATACCAAATGGTTCTTGAATGATGCTTTACAATCTTTCGACCTATCTGGACATCAGGTATTATTGCTAGATGGTCACTTTGATTGAAATATAAAGATTATTTCTGTACTACTGATATAGGTTTGAACCTATAGGATTACACTCAAAAAAAATTTTTGATTGATCATATGGCTTATCAACAATTAAAAATCATTCTAGGGTAAAACAGTCAATTCGATTGATGATTAACTCTGTGCAAAAATTGTAATAAATTAATTTACTAATTATTGATAAATTTTAGAAAAATTGATTAGTAATTAGATTACTAATTAGCTCAATTTAATAGAACATTAAAATTTGGATCAAATCAAATTAAATTAGATTCAATTTGGTTTGACGCGATTAGGTTATGAGATGATCTAATCGCTAAGGATGTTCGATTCCTGCTTTAATCAGGATTTGAGCTCAATTAATTTTTAATTTGATTAAAATTTAATTGAAGCTATTTATTATTTAATTAGATTAGATTTAGTGGTCTAATTAGATCTAACCTAATTCAATTGGGTTAAGAATCTAATTGGATGAGAAATCAATTTGAATTCAAATCCCTTGTGCCTCCTTTCTCTGTGCCCTTTATTTCTTCACACGAGAAATTTTTTGTGTGAATTTTTTCTCACACCCAGAAGTAGTTCTATGTCCATATTTAATCTCTTTTTGAATAAAAAATTGGTTAGCTTAAATTTGAGTTCAAATGGATTTTAATTTGAATGAAAATCTAGAGTCCAAATTGAGTTGGACTCTTCTCTTCATGCCACCACCTTTCTCCATGCACAAAATATTTTTGCATGAGATTTTTTACGCCATTCTGATGTTGGTCAACTACTATCTAAGTTTCTAAAAGAGAATAAAATTTAGTTTAAAATTTAATTTAAATTTGATTTGAATTGATGATAAGGATCAACCAATATTTAAAATTAAATCGAAACTACCTTATTCTTATCCTCGTCTTTCATGGAATGCCACTCTTAAGAAAGGATCAGTTTTGTGTGACAAAAAAAGTGATTTTTGGTGTAAGAAACATCAAAGTTAGGGCATGAAAATTTGAGAGTGGGTCTGACTTTCGTGTGTGAGAAGCAAAGGAAGTGATCTTTCTCTTGGGCGTGAGGTGTAGGGTGGGTTCTAGGATTTTGACTCTAGATTTTATGAGAAAATATACAAGAGTGAGTCTTGTCCAATCTTCCACACTACTACCTTCTTGTAAAGCTTCATCTTCTAATTTGGAGGAGTCTAGGAGATCCAAAGAAAGGAGCTTAAATCAGCCATCAAGAACCTTTGACGTGAGCTAGCACTCCCGAGAAGGAAGATCCGATCAAGGGCTTCGAGTGGATGATTTGTAGAGGCTGGATGACCTGTGTAGCTGCTTGACATTAGTGAGAGCTTTGTACCATGTCTACTAGTAGTGGAGATCATCGATCCATGATAAGGTGATGAGTTTTGAACTCAATCGATGTGATCTAAAGGTTAGATCAGATTCAGGACATCGATGTGATTGATGTAGTTTTTATTTTATATCAGATTTTATATATATAAATTTTTATATCATAGATCCTTAATGATAGTTTAGATCTGATCCTAGGTATGTGTAGAAGATTAAATTATTTAATATTTTATTTTTTATTATAAAATTTTAAAAATACATACTTTGAACTACCCATTTTCCTTTCAAATGGTATTAGAGTCAGATTTTACATGACATGATATTATTTGTATTTACATCTATAATTTAATTTAGATTAAATCTGATATATGATATTTAGATCTGAAATTAGTTATAGATCTAATCGCATAAATTGATATAAGATTATTCTGCTATAAGGTTTACCCCTTATAGTGCAAAGGTTCTTTTAGTTTGTGCTGATCTTTATAAAATTATATTTTAATTATTTAGATTAGATTTAAATAATTAATTTAGAATCTGAGTAGTATGTAATCTGATTTGATAGATCCTCATAGCCGTTCGATAATAGGAGAAATCAAGATTTTATAACCCTATTTATCCATTCGATGGGATCTTCTATGGCATGTAGTGTCAGGTTTCCATAGTGCAGCAGAAAAACTAGGTGTTTAAATTTTTTATTTAAAACACTTGATGCACCGAAAACCCAAACGTCCAAAAATTCTTGACTATAATAATCAAAGTACAATAGAATTAAACTTACATAGGAAGAATACCTATAGCGCTAATCTAAATTTTTGTGAGGCATCCAAGTGTCCGCCCTCTAATGGTGATCCACATGAAAATTGAACCAAGGACAGTGCTCCTCCTTCACCTTGCTTCGGGAGTTTTAGCACCTAGAACTCGACTAGCCTCATACCGATCAGGTTTCTTCAAGAACCTAACTCCACCCTCTCAAAACCTCCTCTAAACTTCTGATTCTCTTTCTTTAGGATCCTCACAACTCTTGTTTGGACCAGATAAAGCTTTGTCTTAAATCTCAAAGCCTTATCCTAAAACTAAGATAGATTGTAAGAAAGAAGGGAGAGCAACGGAGAGGAAATGAAAACTCGATCTGAATGCCTTTGACACCCAATGCCCAGGCCTTTTTATAGCCACCAGAGGGATACCAAAAGGGAGGGACATGCCCCACAAAAAAATCTTATCTGATCTGATTATCAGAGATAAGAGTTCTTTCAAGCAGAAGGACTCTTATCAATGATACATCGATCATCACACTCACCGACGTGCGTGACCAGAGAAGGGATGTTTTCACATCCCTTCTCACATTAGAAAAATCCACAAAAATCTATGTGGATAGGGGACTCTTTTTTTATTCCAGAAAACTTAATAAGGTGATAAAAATCTCATGGAAGGATATTATCCTCCCACCTCTTCACATGAGTTCTGATCACCGCGTGTGTGTGCATATGAGAAGATTTCTAGCATCCATTTGACCCTCTGATAAATCTGAAAAATTTCTAGATAAATCACTAAAAATAGCTGATCAAATGTGGAACATTATCAAAAAAAAAAATATTCCAATTTGAATGAGTCTGATTAGGAGAAGGACTCTCTAAAATATGAGAAAATATGATGCTTTAGCGTGCGTGTGAGAGACCCTTCTCGTTTCCAATTTTTCTCCACCTCATAATTTAAAAAAAAAAAAAAAACTATCTCATGCTTCAAGATATGTACCAGAGGATGGAGGATGATGTGGGCTGCCACACACATCTTAATCCCATGTCAAAAGATATTTTTCTTCTATTCACGCCAACACGCGCACTCAAAATCTGTTTTGCGCCAAGAGTCATTCACAACTTGGACTCTTTGATTTTTGGTGTTGACATAGGATGTGACACCCCATTTTGGGATGCTTCTAGGTGGCATAATCTGACCCAAATGGCCACCAAATTGGGCTAGCTAATTAGCAAGGGATGAGGCCAAATTGATCTTCCAAGGAGCTAAGGTTTCTACACATGATAGCATGCTTACCAGAACCCTGATTGAATTCAAAATTTCAATCAACCTTATAAAAAGATCATTTGCTAATTTCTATGTGTGTGACCATTAGGTTCCACATCTAACCAATAGTAGGTCTGGGTATAAGTTGACCGAATTTGATTAGATTTCAATCTAACCAATTTAGATCCAATCGAGCTAACCCGAGTTCAACAATTAGAATCATTTCTAATTGACGATCGAATTAAACTCTCTAATTCGATCAAACCTACAAGTCAAGAGTCACACCTACAAGTTAAGATTGATGTCTAGCAACATATCATGACTATCCAAAAGATATAAAATTTGATAAAAATATCAAATATATCCTTCAATAGCAAGTTGCCGTACAATTCAATCCTTCGATCATCCCTGCACCCTGAATATATTCATGAGTATAGAATTATGTCAAACTCAAACATATATTCATATCGATTCTCAATTAACCAATGATGACTTCGATGATGAAGCATTAGAAACTCTTTCTAATCTCTTTCTACTTTTGACCAAAAGACTTTTCTCGAGTCATCTAGAAATGAGAATACACAGGATGCGATCTCTTCTTACTAAGAGTGATCGATTTCATGTTGACCTACTCACAACCTTCATACACACTCCACATATCCAGAACACCCCATACATGTCTTAATGCCATGCCTAGGTATGAACCAAAATATGGGTTCATGTGCATAAGGTTTCATGGTGATCTCAAGTCTAAGGATCACTTGCACAACTCCTACTTAGAGAACCATCTTTGACATGCAAGTAAGGCTTTCATAAAATATTCTTTTTCATCAAGTCAATTCAGTGGACTCATTTCCAAATGAGCACCCACATCCTTATATTAGTATTCCATACACAAGTGGCTAGTGAGATCTGTCACCCTCTCCATCAACCATACATAGGATGTGCCAGTCTATCCGAAATATTGATCCCCAACTCAATACTTTTATGATTAAAAAATTTAAGATTAAAATATTAAGATATTAAGTCTCACTAGCATGATTCATTCATGTCTCCTAAAATTATTGTCCTAATCTTTGAGGTTCATCATAATCTTAAACATAATAAGATACAGCTAAAATAATGAATCAATACCTCATTTTATTAGCAAACAATAAATATCATTACATGAGTTAGAAAATTACAAAGAAAAGTCACATCTTAACATATTTGCGATGGCTTATAGGGCACTCTTCTTTCAATCTCCCACTTGCACTAATTGCCTTTATATTTCAATCCCATACAATCAAGATAGCAATAAAATAGCTACTGTGGTATGGCCTTAGTGAATGGGTCTGTATATTATTTTTTGTGTCTACTCGTTCAAGAATAACATCTTGTCTCTCTACAATTTTTTGAATGAGGTGAAAGCGTCTGAGGATATGCTTGGATCTTTGATGAGACCTAGGTTCCTTAGCTTGAATAACAGCCCCAATATTATCCCAATAGAGTGGCACCAATCCTTCAATCTCAGGAATGACTTCTAATTTCATGATGAACTTCTTCATCCAGACCGCTTCTTTAGCAGCTTCACTAGCAGCGATATACTCTATCTCAGTGGTTGAGTCGACTACTATCTACTGCTTGAAACTCTTTCAACTCACTATCCCACCATTTAGGGTGAACATATATTCTGATATTGACTTGCTATCATTTGGATCAGATTGAAAATTAAAATCTGTATATCCCTCTAGTTTCAGCTCTGATCCTCCTCCATAAATGAGAAAAACATCTTTAGTCCTTCTTAGGTACTTCAGAATATTTTTCACAAATTTTTAATGATCCTCTTCTGGATAACTTAAAATCTGCTAGCTACGCTTAAAGCATAAGCTATATTAGGCCTGATACATAGCATGGCATACATAATTGATCCCATAATCGAAGCATAAGGAATTTCATTCATCCTCTTCCTCTCCTCTGGTGTCTTAGGATATATTTTCTTAGAGAGACGTATACTATGACTTGCAGGCAGATAATCTCTCTTACTTGCCTCTATATTAAATCTTTTTAATATGAAATCTATGTACCGTGATTGGGATAAGCCTAACATCCTTTTAGACCTATCTCTATAGATCTTTATACCTAGTATATAGGGTGCTTCATCCCAGTCTTTGATGGAAAACTTATTCGATAGCCAAGTCTTGATCGATTGCATCATTGGGATATCATTTCCAATGAGTAGTATATTATCGACATATAAAATCAAGAAGATAATAGCACTCTCACTTATCTTCTTATACAGACATGATTCATCTTTATTTTTGATAAAGTCAAATTCTTTGACTATCATATCAAATCGAATGTTCCAGCTCTTCGAAGTCTGCTTCAATCCATAGATAGATTTTTTTAGCTTGTATACTTGATTTGTCCTCTCACTTGAGATAAATCTCTTTGGCTGAGTCATATAGACCTCTTCCTAAGATTACCATTAAGAAAAATGGTCTTAACATCCATCTGTCAGATCTCATAATCATAGTATGCTGCTATAGCAAGTAAAATTCAGATGGACTTGAGCATAGCCACTGGTGAGAAGGTTTTATCATAGTCAAATCTTTGCCTTTGTTTGAAATCCTTCACCACCAACCTAGCTTTGTAGGTTTTTATTTGGCCATCTACTCTAATCTTCTCTTTAAAAATCCACTTGCACCCTATTGGGGTCACACCCTCAGGCACATCAACCAATGTCCACACTTGATTAGTATATATCGAGTCTATCTTAGATTTTATGGCTTCCAGCCATCTGTTTGAGTCTCTACTCATGATAGCTTTCGAATAGATCAGTGGATCATTATTTTAAATGATGTTGATCGAATTATCATTCTCAATGATAAAACCATATCTCAGAGGTGTTTGACACACTCTATCTGACCTTCGGAGAGGAGGTGTGTGCTGTGGATGTACCCATCCTTGAGTACTTCTGATTGAGGATCTTCTTGTGATTCAACCATAGGTATTTCTAGATTAATTTGTAGATCCTAAACTTCTATAAGTTTAATATTCCTCCCACTATCTCTTTTTTGGATAAATTTATTTTTCAAGAAAGTGGCATGCCTACTAACAAAAACTTTTTATTCAGTAGGGTGGTAGAAGTAGTATCCATTAGTTTTCTTAGGATACCCTACAAATCTACACTTGTTTGATCTAGCACTACGCTTATGTCCAAAAATATTCTTGACATAAGTTAGACAGCCTCAAATCTTAAAATATTTAAGATTAGGCTTCCTTTCCCATCATATCTCATATGAAGTGCTTGCAACAGACTTTAAAGGCATCCTGTTTAAAATATATATGGCAATATCTAGGGCATATCCCCAGAAAGATATTGGAAGATCAGTGAAGCACATCATGGACCGCATCATATCCATCAAAGTGTAATTTCTTCTTTCTGCTACATCATTTAACAAGGATGTATAAGGAGAGGTCTATTCAGAGAGAATACTTTTATTTTTAAGATGATCAAAAAATTTACTGGATAAGTATTTTTCTCCTCGATCAGATCAAAGAACCTTGATACTTTTTTTAGTTTGTTTCTCATCATACTTTGATACTCTTTGAACTTATCAAAAGCTTCAAATTTATATTTTATAAGATATACATATCCGAACATTGATAGATCATCTGTAAAGGTGATAAAATAGGAGTATCCTAAGTTGTCATCGATCTACATACATCTATATGTATTAGGGCTAATAACTCATTTATCTTCTCTCCATGTCTAGAAAATGGAGTCTTGGTCATCTTATCTATGAGATAAGATTCACAAGTTCTCAATGCTTCATAATCATATGGGTCAAAGAATTTTTCTTTGTATAACTTGTTTATCTTTGACTCACTAATATGATCAAAACGGCAATGCCAGAGATATGTGATATTCATATTTTTTTTCATATTTTTTTAATATAAAAAATATTTTCATTGAGTGCAAGAATTAAAAGATTATTATCAATATAACGATTGCCATAAAATTTATTAGAAAAAAAAAATAGAGCATCTATTTCTCATTAGCCTTATTTCATAACTTGTTTTAACAATAAAGGTATAGAAATAATGTTTCTAATGACCTTTGGCATGTAATAATAGTCTTTTAATTCTAAAATTTTTTCGAAGATAAATCAAGCATATAGATTTCCACAGTCTCTGTGCTAATGGACTCTCCACTTGCACCATAAAGCTCAAAGTCACTCTTTTCAGACCTTTGATATTCTGTAGTCGCTGTAATAAATTATAAATATACAATCTATAGGCGGTATCTAATATCCAAATATCAGAGTCTGAGCCACTCAATAAAAAATAGGTCTATATTATATACACATCTTTTGGTGCTATACTTGCACCCTACTTCAATCTTGCAAGACAATTCTTACAATTATACTTTCAATGTCCAAATTTATCATAAAATAAAAGATAATATCTATAGGGACATCTTTTGCCTTCTCATTATTACTGACCAATCCAAGGTCAAAAATATTCAGAACATCAGAGTTCTTTTTCGATACGATCCTAATTTGCAAGTTTCTCAACCAATCCACATAGTTTGGATCAGTCAACATATTTTTATCTATAGTATTAAGCAGTAAAAATAAAGAAGCCATAATACAAACTTAAATCTATATAAATAAGAATAATAATATAAGCAAACCACTCATATTTGACATGAATAACTAGATGAGATCTTTTAACTAGTTATGTCTTCCACTATTTTATCGGATACTATAGCTTTCTCTTATGATAAACGAAAAATTTTAATCTCGTTTCTTAATGGGGTTGAGATCCTAATCCCTTAATGAAGTCTCATGAATATCACAACAAACCTCAATGAGTTCAAAGATAGGAAAACCTATCCAATTGCATATCATGCAATTCTCAATATAAACTTTGCCTTTAAAAATACTCATAATTTTATGGATATCACAACAAACTATAGTATTTTTAGTTAAGTCAGACTTTTCATTTTTATACAGCCATATCTGAAAAATACTGTCCTTATGGATATCAAAACAAAGTAACATATCCAAATATGTCATAAAGCATCTAGTGTACACCAAGACAAACCCACATTAATTTCCATAGCAAGCCTTGTGGATATTACAACAAACCTACTGTGATTTTTGATAGGATATTGACTAGGCATGAAGGAAGGCCACTGTAGTGTTCAAAATACTGAGCTACCTTTATTCAAGATTCGAACTAATCTAATTGATCAAAAAAGTATTAAGATTGGTGGGCATCCCCCATTGCTTTTCTTAGACACCAATAAAATTGACCAAACCAGCAAACGGAGCCAATTAAACAACCACCATACTTGAAATACTTCTTAAACACCAAATGATTAATCGATTCAAGAAATAGGTCAGTTACTAGTTCACAACTATGGAAAAAATTTAGTGCAGGGGTAAAATGTAATTTTAAAACTTTTTCAAAATTATGATTTTACAGTGGAAAAATATTAATTAATCTAATTAATTAACATGAATTTATCCTACACTAGGATCTAAATATGATATATAGCATGCATTCATTTAAATTTAAAATTTAAATTCGAACAGTAAACACTTCACTGTAATGTGTTCAGAACACAATACCTTTGTGCGGGTAGTAGATCGCTGCAATCTGATCACCGTCGGAGAGTCTGATCATCACGATGCAGCACACAGTGTGTTTGACCTCTGCGATCATCCACATGAAGCTCTCGGTCAGATCGACTCCTCACGAGTGCTAGCTCGTTGTAGAGTCCTTTTGACGGTGGATGCTGATCGAACTCCTTCGATCGATGTCTGTCGATTCTTCGAATGCTCTGGATCGTCAACAGATGTGCTTGAGAGGATGTTAAAGATTTTCCTAAGATTTTATGGGCTCACGATACTCATAGCTCACTTTCTCACTTCCCGAACCCCAGGTTAAAACTCTAGAGAATTCACCGAAAACCTTGCACCCACTTTTCTTTCTTTTCTTTCTTTTTCTCTTGGAAGGATATGGACTTCCTTCTTATGCACAAGACTTCTCACTCCCAAAATTTTTCTCCAAAAATCTTCTCCTTGCACGCCCCACTCTTCTCCTCCTTTTATAACAACGTCAAACGTCTTATCCAAAAGAAAGGATAAAGATGAGTAATTGCACATTTGAATTCAAATCAAATTTTGAATTCAAATGGACACCAACTCATCCCTTATCCACTAAAGGCATGAGGCATGGCTTAAATTGTGCATGGAGGATTTCATGAGAAACCTTTTCTCATGTAATAAATAGGGCGTAAAAAAAGGGATAAGGTGCAAAGATTGATTGCCCATTCAAATTCAAACTTTATTTTGAATTTGAATGGCCAACCAATCATCCTTATCCATCCATTTGGCACATTAAAGTGGGGTGTGGAGAGGGCTTGGCGTGAGGAAAAAATTCATGAGAAGTTCCTTCTCATGAATCCAAATGGGTGCAATGGAAGTGAGGTGGCGCATGGAGATTGGGTCAAGGTGGTTTAATTATTTAAACCAACCTAATTGAACCAAATAAGTTAGGTCCAATTAGACTAATTTAAATCCAACTTAATTAGGCTTAATTAGGCTCAATAAAATCCTAATCAAATCAAAATTGACTAAGCCCAACCCCTGATCAAATCAGGGACCAAACCATCTCGACGATTAGGTCAACTCTTAACCTAATCGGGTCAAACCCAACTGAATCTAATTCAATTGGACTTGATTCAAAAATAATTACTCAATCAAATTGAGTTAATTAGTGATTAAATCACTAATTAAATCTCTCATAAATACTGAGTCCAAATTCGATGGGCAATCAGGCATCAGAATTCATCGATATGTAAACCTGATCAAAAATCCCAACCAGTGGGACTCTTGACCCCGGTACCCATAATGTGTGGAACTCATGATCAGAGAATCCTGATTCTCGATCACGAGTCCCAAACATGTAGGATTCTACATCAGCCATCAGATCAGATAAGAACCTTTAATGTGTGTGACCCCGTAGGTTCGAACTTAAGTGGTAGCACAGAAATCAATTCCTGTACTAATCAAAGTGACCATCTAGCAATGGTACCCGACGTCCAGATAGGTCGAAGAGTCACAATCGCAACACTCAGAACCTACATGAATATGGTTACTGTATAATTCATCCTTTTGACCCCTGTGTTTAGGATGACTCAGGGTTAAACTGTCAACCCTGATCAGATCATCCGAATCGTGTTCAACTCAAACAGTCCTGTGACTCCTCACAAGGACTACCCTGGCTAAGTTTTGCTAAATTGAAATACGACTGTACACAGCTCCTAAACTGGAGTGGTCAATCCCATCTTGACACATGCACCGACAAGTCAAGTACTTGACTACACCCAGCAGCCTTCCGTCACTGAATTAAAAATTTAGGTAGTCCAGTGCCTAAGTGCAGTGAGTGGCTTGCAAGTCACCGTGGCGGTCTCAGGTCAGAGGATATTTACACCCATATTCCATCGAGCAAATCTTGACAGCAAAAATAGCTCCAGAGTCGGTCACGTTCAGTGTAGGTGTACCCTTACATCTCACCTGTATGTCATACCAGTGTCGCCACACTCATTGGTTAAGAGGACAACCAACCTATATAGCACACAACGATCTATGCTTGATAAACATTGTCGTCCTTGGTAACAACGTGTCATTTGGCCGCGAACAGATTTAAGGACTAAACGATAAATCCTCCTTTGTCGAGTCTAAATAGTCCTAAGGACTTCACCACAACATAGGAGTTCATTAGAAGATGAAATATTTTGTGATGAAAAATATCAAAATAATTTTTATTAATTCATAATTCATATACAAATACAAAAATGAGCACAACCATCAACAGGTTGACGATTGGCTTTGGGACACTATTCCCAACAATCTCCCACTTGGCCTAAAGCCAATCGGTGCAGTATCTAATACCCATCTTCGACTTGTAGTTGTCGAACTCCTTCACCGCAATGGCTTTAGTGAATGGGTCAGCCAGGTTCTCCTTCCCGTCGATCTTCTGAAGATCGACGTCACCTCGATCCATAATTTTTCAGATGAGATGGTAGCGGCGTAGAATATGCTTCGTCCGCTGGTGTGCTTTTGGTTCCTTCGCCTGAGCAATGGCTCCAGAGCTGTCACAGTAGAGCAGAACTGGACCAACAAGGAGGGTGCTACTCCGAGCTCGGTGATGAATTTTCTCAGCCACACGCTTCTTTGGCAGCATCTGATGCAGCGACATACTCCACCTCGCAAACTGAATCAGCCACTGTGTGTGCTTGAAACTTTTCTAGCAGATAGCCCCTCCATTAAGGGTAAAAATAAATCCCGACACACTTTTGCTGTCATCATGATCAGACTGAAAACTAGAGTCTGTAAACCCTATAAGTCTCAAGTCTGATTCACCATAAACAAGCCACTGGTCCTTAGTATTTCTTAAATACTTCAGGATGGTTTTAACAACCTTCCAGTGATTCTCCCCTGGATCAGATTGGTATCTACTCACTACCCCTAGTGAGTATGCCACATCTGGTCATGTACACATCATGGCGTACATGATAGATCCTACTACCGAAGCATATGGAATCTTACCCATACGCTCTCTCTCTTGAGGTGTTGTCGGACAATCCCTCTTCGAGAGAGAAATTTCATGGCCTATCAGAAGATAGCCTTTCTTGAAATTCTTCATGCTGAACCTTTTCAGCATAGTATCTATGTATGTAGACTGGGATAAACCAAGCAACCTTTTAGATCTATCCCTATAGATCCTCATCCCTAGGATGTAGGAAGCTTCTCCCAGATCCTTCATGGAGAACTGTGACGACAGCCAAATCTTTATTCCCTGTAATGCAGGGACATCATTCTCGATTAAGAGAATATCATCCACATACAATACAAGAAATACCACTACTGGACCATTAGCCCATTTATAAATGCAGGGCTCTTCTCCGTTCTTAACGAAGCCATACGTCTTGATCATCCTATCAAAACATATGTTCCAACTCCGGGATGCCTGCTTAAGTCCATAAATGGACCTCTGTAGTCTGCACACCTTAGACTCATCAATGGATGTGAATCCTTCAGGTTGTATCATATATACCTCTTCATCCAACTCTCCTTTAGGAAAGCTGTCTTCACATCCATCTGCCAGATTTTATAGTCCAGATGGGCAGCTATCGCAAGCATAATCCGAATGGATTTAGCATTACCACAGGAGAAAATATCTCGTCATAGTCTATACCATAACGCTGATGATATCCCTTGGCAACCAGACAGACTTTATAGGTTTCCACCTTTCCGTCTGCGCCCCTCTTCCCCTTGAAGACCCACTTACACCCTATGGGTTTTACTCCTTCGGGTGGGTCAACCAATGTCCACACATCGTTGACCTTCATGGACTCCATTTCGGATTTCATGGCCTCTAGCCATTTCTCAGAGTCGGGTCTCTGCATTGCATCCATGTAGGTGATCGGATCCTCATCGTTTTCATCAAGTTCGATAGGATCATCGTCCCGGACCAAAAAACCATAGTATCTGTCCGGTTAAGTGGTACTCTACCAGATCGCTTTAAGGGTGCTTGAATAATGAGCTCCGGATCTGATCTAATCAAATCCGGTTCAGGTTCAGCAACTTGTGTCAGATTTTTCACCTGTCGAATTTCATCAAGTTCGACCTTAGAGGCAACAGTCCCTTCACCAAGGAACTCTCTTTCCAAAAAGATTGTCTTAAGACTGACAAACACTTTTTGCTCATCAGCTAGGTAGAAGTAATACCCTTTGGTCTCTTTTGGGTACCCTATAAAATTACACTTGTCAGACCTAGGTCCTAGCTTGTCCGTAATTAAACGTTTAACATAAGCCGGACACCCCCAAACCCTAAGGTGCGAGAGTACTGGCTTACGTCCTATCCATATCTCATATGGCGTTTTGGTTACAGACTTACTCGAAACTCTATTTAGAAGGTAACAAGCCGATTCGAGTGCATATCCCCAGAGGGAGATCGGCAGACCAGCAAACCCCATCATGGATCGAACCATGTCCAACAAGGTCCGATTCCTCCTTTCAGATACACCATTATGTTGTGGTGTTCTAGGAGGAGTCCACTGAGAGAGAATCTCATTCTCCCTAAGATATGTCAGAAAATCATTGGAAAGGTATTCACCTCCTCGATCAGATCGAAGAGTTTTAATACACTTTCAGTTTATTTTTCTACCTCATTTCGGAATAGTTTGAACATTTCAAACGACTCCGATTTATGCTTCATTAAATAGACATACCCATACCTCGATAGGTCGTCTGTGAAGGTTATAAAGTAGAAATATCCACCTCTTGCACTTGAGCTCATGGGTCCACATACATCAGAATGTACCAAACCCAAGAGTTCACTGGCTCGCTCACCTTTTTCAATAAAAGGTGATTTGGTCATTTTACCAAGAAGACAGGACTCACAGGTTGGAAGTGATTCACAATCACCTACTTCAAGAATTCCTTCTTGAGCCAACCTGTTTATCCTATTCTTATTGATATGACCTAGCCTACAGTGCCAAAGGTAGACTTCTGACACATAATCTATTCTAGGGCATTTACCGGAGGTTTGAACCATATTAATAGGTTGTGATAGAAAGTAAATTCTATTATTAAGTTGTCCAACAAACATTGTAACACCATTCAAAATGATATTGCAAATATTTCTTTTATTAAAAATTGATAACCGTTCATGGCCAAAAGGCCTACAGAAATAATATTTAATAAAAAGCTTAGACAATAGTGACATTCACTTAGAATTACGTTTCGAGAATTGATTACAAGGTTCATGATTCCTAATGCTAGAACTGGAACTTTGCTTCCATCTCCAACGTTCAGGAATCTTCACCTTCATCAAATCTCCTACTGACCTGTAGACCCTGCATCGAATTGCAAATATGATAAGGGCTTCCAGTATCCAATACCCAGGCAGTAGTATCATAAATGAAAAAGTTGCAAGGTGTTATCATATAAGTACCTTGCTTCTTCTTCGGCCTGTTCGGTCCAAGGAAGCAATGTATAGAAGACAGTTCCTCTTTTCGTGCCCCTGCTTCTTGCAAAAGAAGCACTCCACCTGGCTCTGGTCGGGCTTGCCTTCTTGGTCTGACCCTGTGCAGACGTCCCAGCATGCAGCTGCACCTTCTTATTCTTCTTCTTCTTGTTCTTCTTCTTTCCTTTCTTAAAGGGTCGACGACCAGAAGAAGACCCTCCCACAACATTCACCGACTCTTTATGGAGCTGGTGATCCTTCTCAAAGTTCTGCAGCAACCCCAACAAACCGTGGTAGTTCACTGCAGGCTTTGTCATCCGAAAATGAGTAAGGAAGGGGAGGAAGGACTTGGGCAATGAATTAAGGATCGCATCCTTACCGAGCTGCTCATGCAGGGAAAGCCCAGTTTAGTTAGACACTCAATCATTTCGATCATGTACACTCCATGATCAGTGACTGAGGCTCCATCCCTCATCCGAGCATTGAAAATGGCACAACTAGTTTTGTGCCTTTCAATGTTGTCAGACGTGCCAAAAGATTCGTTCAACATTTGAAGCATCTTCTGTGGCTGGGCGTTCTCGAACCTGCGGCTGAACTCATCATTCATTGCTGCCAGCATAATGCACCGAACGTGGTGTGGTCGTTGAGCCACTTCTGGTAAGTGTCTCGGACCATCCCTCTAATGTTCGGGGCTGGCTCCTCAGGTGCCGATCCGTTACTACATAAAGGATCCGCTCATGCTCAAGGATGATTTTTAATTTTCGATACCAGCTATCGAAATTAGGTCCCATGAGCTTGTCATTATCTAATAATGACCGGAGGGATAGGGTAGTGGCCATAGCTGCATAAAAGAAAATCAGACCTCTATTAGTACATAAATTATAAATACTAAAGACTTGGACTTTAGTCTAAAGTTTCTCCCAGTATTTTTACGAACTGGTAGCCTCAACCTCCAATTCGAGGAATTACTTTAATTCCTTAGTGGGTACTAGAATCCACACAGACTACACACGAGCCCAACTTTGGTTGGTCAACCCATGTGCATCTATGGGTAGGTTCATAACCAGTTGTTTCTCTAAACAACTTCTAGTAATTGATTTTGCCCCAGAACATAATCAGTAGGCTTTGGCCTCCACTGAAAAGATCTGGTTAGGTCCGACCATTAACATGATTTGATTTGGTGAATCGAACCAATAAATGATCAGGCCCGATTTGGCCGCCAACCTGACCACCATCAAAAAGACTCAAACTAAATTATCATATTATAAATGATAATTCCATTAGTCAATAAGCATCAGGCCTTTGGGCCTCCAATGATTATTAAACTAATGGACTCATTATCACTCACTTAATGGGAGGCTATGACTTAGTTATCAATATAACTTATTCATTTTTAGGGACCTAATAATTTTTGAGGATTTTATTAAAGGATAGATGAGAAGAAAATATCTAGCCAATTTCAATCCTCCCACTGACTTCACCAAGTCAGATTAAAAAAAGATTTAATTAAAGCTGGCATTAGGAGCACCTAAATCAGTCAAACTGATTTACCTAATGACATGGGTGAGCCC
Organism: Elaeis guineensis; assembly: GCF_000442705.2. NCBI lineage: Eukaryota > Viridiplantae > Streptophyta > Magnoliopsida > Arecales > Arecaceae > Elaeis > Elaeis guineensis. Next base: position 52,410,654 of record NC_025999.2, on the reverse strand, counting down.
TAATCACCAAGTGATCTAATCAAAACCTAATTCACCAGGTTGGCCAGTAAGTGAGATCAGTGGTGGGGATAAGCCATTAACTCGTCAGAGATCAAATCACTGCGAGTAGCTCTCGCTTAAAAACCACTGGTCAAACTGCCAAACTTACCTTAGACACCAACCGGTTCATTAGTTTTAATTTGATCAACTTAGTAAATAGGGTTCCACCGTGTAGCCATGAATTAAGTCCATCTTGGTCTAGTTAAAGACATGGACCTATTCAACTACAACTATTGGAGTTGAGTCTAGAGTATCCTTGACCTAATCTAATTCAACTTTTGATTAGATTTGACCAATTACTCTAATTTAGTCCATTTCTTTAAGCTAACCTTAGGTCTAACCCAATTATGGACCTAATCCATCTAACCCATTGACCCACAAGTTTATGCAATTGTCTTAGTCTTAATTCACAATTCTAGACCTACTAGACAACACTTAATTCTTTTAATTAACTATTTGGGCTGATGGGTCAGGGTTTGGCATTTCGAAAATAATTTTAAATTTGAAAGGTTTTATTTTTTGTTCACCAAATATGTTGACTCATTTCACAAATAGATCAGCACATTTCATAAATAGCAATCCTGTTACTAATTACATAACAGAAAATAACTCAATCAAAATAAATCATGAATATTCCTTTAGATCTAATCTAACACATTCATGATAAATTTCATAATTGAACCTTTACAATTAATTCTTTTTACTGCTTCATCTGCATGGGATATAATTACAGCGGCACCCTACCGCCATAGGAGACCCCATCGAATGGGAGGAGAGGGCCTTTAAACCCTGCTTTTCTCCTATGACCGGACGGCCATGGCAACCAACCCAATTCAATTACTTGCTACTTGGATCAAGTATATCTAAATATACCAATTTTAAAATTTAAATTTAAATTTCAAATTTTAAATTTTAAATTTTGAATTTCAAATTTCAAACAAATTTTAAATTTCAAATTTCAAATTTTTGAATTTCAAATTTTGAATTTTAAATTTTGAATTTTAAATTTTGAATTTTAAATTTGAAATTTCAACCAAATTTAAATTTTGAATTTCAAATTTTTGAATTTTGAATTTTAAATTTCAAATTTCAAATTTCAAATTTTGAATTTTAAATTTTTGAATTTTGAATTTCGAACAACTTTCAAAATTCAAATTTTAAATTTTGAATTTTAAATTTTAAATTTAAACTTTTAGATTACAACTTAATCTAAGCATGCAAATATATATATCATATCTAAGAACCGCTCTGATACCATTTGTGGAGAAAATTCAGTGCAGGGGTAAAATGATAATTTTAAAACTTTTTCAAAATTATGATTTTACAGCAGAAAAATATTAATTAATCTAATTAATTAACATAAATTTATCCTACACTAGGATCTAAATATGATATATAGCATGCATTCATTTAAATTTGAAATTCAAATTCGAACAGTAAATACTTTACTGTAATGTGTTCAGAACACAATACCTTTGTGCGGGTAGTAAATCGCTGCAATCTGATCACCGTCGGGAGAGTCTGATCATCGTGACGTAGCCACACAGTGTGTCTGGCCTCTATGGATCGTCCACACGAAGCTCCGATCTGATCGACTCCTCACGAGTGCTAGCTCATTGTAGAGTCCTTTTGACGGCGGATGCTGATCGAACTCCTTCGATCGATGTCTATCGATTCTTTGGATACTCGGATCATCAACAAACATGCTTGAGAGGATGTTGAAGATTTTTTTGAGATTTTGTGGGATCACGACACTCGTAGCTCACTTTTCACTTTCCGAACCCCAGGTTAAAACTCTAGGAATTCATCGAAAACCTTGCACCCACTTTTCTTTCTTTTCTTTCTTTTTCTCTTGGAAGGATATGGACTTCCTTCTCATGCACAAGACTTCTCATGCTCTAGAATTTTTCTCCAAAAATCTTCTCCTTGCATGCCCCACTCTTCTCCTCCTTTTATAACAACGTCAAACGTCTTATCTAAAAGAAAGGATAAAGATGAGTAATTGCACATTTGAATTCAAATCAAATTTTGAATTCATATGGACACCAACTCATCCCTTATCCACTAAAGGCGTAAGGTGTGGCTTAAATTGTGCATGGAGGATTTCATGAGAAATCTTTTCTCATGTAATAAATAGGGCGTAAAAAAAGGGATAAGGTGCAAAGATTGATTGCCCATTCAAATTCAAACTTTATTTTGAATTTGAATGACCAACCAATCATCCTTATCCATCCATTTGGCACAGTAAAGTGCGGCATGGAGAGGGCTTGGCGTGAGGAAAAAATTCATGAGAAGTTCCTTCTCATGAATCCAAATGGGTGCAATGGAAGTGAGGTGGCGCATGGAGATTGGGTCAAGGTGGTTTAATTATTTAAACCAACCTAATTAAACCAAATAAGTTAGGTCCAATTAGACTAATTTAAACTCAACTTAATTAGACTTAATTAGGCTCAATAAAATCTTAATCAAATCAGGAATTGACTAAGCCCAACCTCTGATCAAATCGGGGACCAAACCATCTCAACAATTAGGTCAACTCTTAACCTAATCGAGTCAAACCCAACTGAATCCAATTCAATTGAACTTGATCCAAAAATAATTACTCAATCAAATTGAGTTAATTAATGATCAAATCACTAATTAAACCTCTCATAAATACTGAGTTTAAATCCGATGGGCAATCAGGCATCAGAATTCATCGATATATAAACCTGATCGAAAAATTCCAACCAGTGGGACTCTTGACCCCGGTACCCATAATGTGTGGAACTCATGATCAGAGAATCCTGATTCTCGATCACTGAGTTTCAAACATGTAGGATTCTACATCAGCCATCAGATCAGATAAGAACCTCTAATGTGTGTGACCCCGTAGGTTCGAACCTAAGCTGGTAGTACAGGAACCAATTCCTGTACTAATCGAAGTGACCATCTAGCAATGGTACCCGACATCCAGATAGATCGAAGAGTCACAATCGCAACACTCAGAAACTACATGAATATGGTTACTGTATAATTCATCCTTTTGACACCTGTGTTTAGGATGACTCAGGATTAAACTGTCAACCCTGATCAGATCATCCGAATCGTGTTCAACTCAAACAGTCCTGTGACTCCTCATAAGGACTACCCTGGCCAAGATTTTGCTAAATTAAACACGACTGTACACAGCTCCTAAACTGGAGTGGTCAATCCCATCTTGACACACGCACCGACAAGTCAAGTACTTGACTACACCCAGCAACCTTCCGTCACTGAATTAAAAATTCAGGTAGTCCAGTGCCTAAGTGCAGTGAGTTGCTTGCAAGTCACCGTGGCGGTCTCAGGTCGGAGGGATATTTATACCCATATTCCATCGGAGCAAATCTTGATAGCAGAAATAGCTCCAGAGTCAGTCACATTCAGTACAGATGTACCCTTACATCTCACCTGTATGCCATACCAGTGTCGCCACACTCATTGGTTAAGAGGACAACCAACCTATATGGCACACAACGACCTATGCTTGATAAACGTTGTCGTCCTTGGTAACAACGTATCATTTGGTCGCGAACAGATTTAAGGACTAAACGATAAATCCTCCTTTGTCGAGTCTAAATAGTCCTAAAGACTTCACCACAACGTAGGAGTTCATTAGAAGATGAAATATTTTACGATGAAAAATGCCAAAATAATTTTTGTTAATTCATAATTCATATACAAATACAAAAATGAGCACAACCGTCAACAGGCTGACGATTGGCTTTGAGACACTATTCCCAACAACAACACTATGACTTAATATAATTTTTATGAGGTTTTTAATAGTCTCATGCACATCCTAATCCAGTGATGCGCTATAATAGTTGTATCTTAACAATCATCACAACTATTCATAACATCTAATCATATCTCTAAGATATAAAAATATAATCATGCAACATGATTATAATATAGCATCTTATGCATATAAGATGCAACATGCATAAAAATACTCTTTTCGTGGTTCTTCTTCTTGAGACATCACTGTGGCACCCCTACACGCCATAAGAGTATCCTATGGAATAAAAAGAGAGGGTCTATGAATCCTAATTGCTCTTATAACCGAACGACCTGGTGATGAACCTCAATTCGAGTACTAGGCTACTTAGAAAGATTCTATATGTACATCATGTATTTAACTAAAATATATCTCTAAGACATGCTAGGGTTTGGATATTCAATTGGGTTCAACCTTTGATCCAAATTGAACCAAACCAAAAATCCATGCTTGATCACAATGAAAACAATATTTTAGCCTTTGATTATATAGATCAAGGTAGGCTCTGATACTATTGTCAGGTTTTGATGGTGCAGCGGAAGGACTAGGTATTTAAAATTTTATTTGAAAAATTTGATGCATCGAAAACCTAAATATCTAGAAACCCTTGACTATAATAATCAAAGTATAATATAATTAAATTTAGATAGAAAAATATCTGTAATGCTAATCTAAATTTTTACGAGGTATCCAAGTGTCCGTCCTCTAACGATGATCCACACGAAAATTGAACCAAGGACAACACTCCTCCTTCACCTTGCTTTAGGAGTTCTTGAAAGAATAATGCCCTACAAGCCAATTGCATACGGGATGCAATTGGGTATTTTCTATAATTTATCTTTCAGACTCATATAATTGATATTAATATTATTAATAAAATAAATATTTTTGATTCATTATATGCTGCATCTTTTTGTTCGTAAGATTATAATAAATCACATAGGTCTGGATAATGATTTTAGGACCGTGATGAGATCATACCAGTGAGACCTAAATCTTTGATAGTCATGACCTAGAATATTTTTAGTCATTAGTTAATTGAGTCAGAGATCACTAATACCAATAAGACTGGCATGTCCTATGTATACTCAGAAATAAAGGTGGTTGATCTCACAACTACTTATGCGGTGACACTAATACAAGGATATGGGTGCTCATTAGAGAATAAGTTCACTGAATAGACCTATGAGAGAACATCAGATGGAGTCTTATTTACATGTCAACTGATGATTCTCTAGTAGGAGTTGTATAAGTGATCCTTTGATCTAAGATCGTCATGGTACCTTGTGTACGTCGATCCATATTTTGGTTCACTTCCTAACTTGATTCTTTTATTCTTATATGGGGTATTCTAGATATGATGAAGTATGCATGAAGGTTGTGAGTGATTAATAAGGGATCAATCACTCCTAATAAGGGGGGCAAACATCTTATGTGATCTCAAAGGTCGGTGATTTTGGAAGTCTTTGGCCAAAGCAGGATGATAATTAGAAAAAAATTTTAATATATCATCAACTGAATCATTACCTTCTAATCGAGATACATATAGATAAGTGATTGGGTTTGACATGTTTCCATGCCCACAGCTCATCTGGAATGTTGTTTAACTGAAAGATTGAATTACACGATAACTTGCTACTGAAGGATATTTTAATAATTTTTTATCAAAATTTTAAATCTTTTGGATAGTCATGACACATTACTAGATATCAAACTAGACTTGTGAACTCATCAAAATTAAAAGAGTTTAATTCAAAAATTAATTAGGAAGAGTCCTAACTGATTGGGACTCTTCGGGTGATCTAATCTAATCGGATTATGGTTACGTCGAAAGTCTAAATCCACTGCTGGCTAGATTTGAAATTCAATGGGTCACACACTTTAGGATTGACTTTGGTATGATTTAATTAAAATTTAATATAAATTTTAAGGATTAATTTGATATGCTAGCACATTATATTAATCCAAGTTCCTAAATTGGTTTAAATCAAAGTGTTTGAGCTAACCTAGACCAGTTGTCTTTGACTTAATAGGATTGGATCAATTTTGATTGGATTCTTATCTAACTTGAAATAGTTTCAAGTAGAGAAGGATTCCTCTGAACCCACCAAATGCCATGCAAAAATAAATTGCCGCCCCACCTCTTTTTAGCATGTGAAGATAGAGAGTCCTTCTTTAAGAAGACTCTTATCTTAACGCGTTGCCTTAAGTTCTTATCCAGATTCCTAATGTATTCATGCCAATTTAATATGGGCTCTTCTTTAAGGAGTCCTTCTATGTGAAGGCTCTCCTGCACCAAAAATGATACATGATGAATTTATTCACCATGTGAGAAAGTGGAGCACCAAAGATTGGCTCCCCTTGGTCCTTCTCACATCTCAAGTACTAGATTTTTAGGTGGAAACCAGAGATAAGTGGCATGTAAATCAGAGAAAAAATTCTAAAAAAAATTGAGAAAAAGATAAGGAAAAATTAAGAGGCAAAAGTTGTAAGAAGGGTGGTGAGAGAATTAGCAAGTATTGGTAGTGTGCCCTAGGGTTTGATTTTTTATGTGTTGGAGCCCAAAATTAAATCCTAGATTGTGAGACATCTGAAGAGTTTCTTCTTAGCATGATTCTAGTGGCAAGATCAGAGGCGACTAGGCTTTGATGTGATCATTCCTTGAGTTTGAAGCTGGTAGTATTCTTGAGAAGACAAGGCAGCGGCAGCGTATCGATTAGGAAGGATCTTGGCCAACTTCCATGTGGATCACCATTGGAGGGTTTCTATTTTGGAGTCTTGTGAAGATCACCAATGTGCCATATTGCCTTTTTAGTGAAAGTAAAAATTCTATCCCTTTGCATGCTTGTTTTGTTTTGATCGACATCGACAAGGTGATTCTAGGGTTTGAATTTCAGCTCAATAGTTTTTATTATTAAGGCTATTGACTTGTTTGGTTTTAAAATTTTAAAAATTACTTTTTGCTGCATGGTCAGAATCCAACAATTCTAGCCTCTAGAACTCGACTAGCCTTGTACCGATCAAATTTTTTCAAGAATCTGACTCCATCCTCTTAGAACCTCCTTCGAACTTTTGATTTCCCTTCTTTAGGACCCTCACAACTCTTGTTTAAATCTGATAAAGTTTTGTCTTAAATCTCAAAGTCTTGTTCTAAAACTAAGATAGGTTATAAGAAAGAAGAGAGAGCAACAGAGAGAAAATGAAAACTCGATCTAAATGCCTTTGACACCCAGTGCCCAGGCCATTTTATAGCCACCAAAGGGATGCCAAAAGGGAGGAACACACCCCATAAAAATATCTTATCTGATCTGATTATCAAAGATAAGAGTTCCTTCAAGCAGAAAGACTATTATCAATGATACATCGATCAGCACCCTCACCTACATGCGTGATCAAAGAAGGGATGTTTTTGCATCCCTTCTCAAATCAAAAAATTCACAAAAATCCACGAGGATAGGGGACTCATTTTTAGTTCTAGAAAACTTGATAAGGTGATAAAAATCTCATAGAAGGATATTATCCTCGCACCTCTTTATGCAAGTTCTGATCACCATGCATGCACACACGTTAGGAGGTTTCTAGCATCCATTTGATCCTCAGATAAATCTAAAAAAATTCCAAATAAATCATCAAAAATAGCTGATCAAATGTGAAATATTATTTAAAAAAATAATTCCAATTTGAATGAGTTTGATTTAGAGAACGACTCTCTAAAATATGAGGAAATGTGATGCTTCAATGCATGTGCACGAGAGACCCTTCTCATTTCTAATTTTTCTCCACCGTATAATTTCCAAAAAAAATCCATCTCAATCTTTGAGATATGCACCAAAGGATGGAGGGTGATGTGGGCTACCACACACATCTTAATCCATGCCAGAAGGATCTTTTTCTTCTGGTCACACCAACACACGCATGCAAAATCTGTTTTATGCCAAGAGTCCTTCACAACTTGGACTTTGATTTTTGACATTGACATGGGATGTGGTGCCCTATGTTGGGCTGGTTCTAGGTGGCACGACCTGACCCAAATGCCCACCAAATTGGGCTAGCTAATTAGCAAGAGATGAGATCAAATTGATCTCCCAAGGAGCTAGGATTTTCATACGTGCTAGCATGCTTACTGGGAACCCTGATTGAATTCAAAATTTCAATCAACCTTATTAAAAGGATCCTTGGCTAATTTTCATATGTGTGTGACCCATTGGGTTCCATATCTAGCCAGCAGTAGGTCTGAGTGTAAGTTGATCAAATTTGATTAGATTTCAATCTAATTGATTTAGGTCCAATCGAGCTAACCTGAGTTCAACAATTAGAATCCTTTCTAATTGGCGATTGAATTAAACTTTTTAATTTGATCAAATCTACAAATCAAGATTGATATCTAGCAATGTATCATGACTATGTATAAGATGTAAAATTTGATAGAAATATCAAATATATCCTTCAGTGGCAAGTTACCATGTAATTCAATCATTCGATCATCCCTGCACTCTGAATATGTTCATGAGTATTGTTGGGTATAAAATACCCACAGCCGGAACCCACGGCGGAACTGCCATCAGCAAGCGCGACTCCGCCCGGACTCCTACGGGAACCGGGCTCCACCGACGACATCAGCACAGCTCCGCCCGGACGCCTACGGGAGCCGGGCTCCACCACCATCAGCAAGTGCAGCTCCGCCCGGACTCCTACGGGAGCCGGGCTCCACCGCCATCAGCAAGTGCAGCTCCGCCCGGACTCCTACGAGAGCCGGGCTCCACCGCCATCAGCAAGCGCTGCTCCGCCCGGACTCCTACGGGAGCCGGGCTCCACCGCCAACATCAAAACAGCTCCGCCCGGACTCCTACGGGAGCCGGGCTCCGCTCTCAATATCAATCGCTGGTAAGCTCAATCCGGACTCCTATCAGAGCCGGACTTCACCCTTGACTTTGTTTGCAGCGCAGCTCCGCCCAGACTCCTATGGGAGCCGAACTCTGCCGCCATCATCACAGCTCCGCCCGGACTCCTACGGGAGCCGGACTCCACCGCCGACATCAGAACAGCTCCGCCCGGACTCCTACGGGAGCCGAGCTCTGCTCACGACGGCTCCGACCATTGCCGAGCTTCAATCGACAGATCCACGCCCCCTGACAGGCCCTCAAAATGGCCGCGACCCTGCTCCACCTCCTGTGGCGGACTCCACGCAGTATCATCATTCCCTGACAAGCCGCAGCAGCCATAGCCGCCCTGCTCCACTTCCTGTGGCGGACTCCGCACAGCTCCATTATCCCCCTGGCAGGCCACAGTAACGGCCACGAACCTGCTCCACCTCCTGTGATGGATACCATGCGATTCTCCTGACGACGGATGCTGCTCCACCCCTCATAACGGATTCCACGTGGCAAGTCGAGGTGATACCCACGTGTCTGCTCCATTATCTTTCGCAATCAATTCCCCTGACCATGGGCGGCCCACTACCAGGCAGTTACACACGTCGCCATCAGTCCGTTGCCTCCCCCACCTATAAAAGGGGGGACTCAGATACGTTATTTTTTAAGCTTTTTTGCCTTATCTCAAAACTCTGCTAAATTCTCCGTTCGAGCACTCCATTCTTGTTGAGGCAGAGAACTGACTTGAGCGTCGGAGGGTCTTGCCGGAGCAACCCCACCTCCGGTTTAGACTTCCCTTGCAGGTCCCGGCGGTGACCGCGGCTTCCTCAACTCCAGCTTCTCCGGCGCAGGCGGATTTTTGCACCAACAGGATTGACGGTAGAGGAAGGGGCCGTGTCTTCGCAGCACCCTTGTTCTTGAAGGAGCGCTCAACGGAGCCACCTCCGGCCATCTCTCCGTCATCTACTCCTAATCCTCCCCCGCGAGATCGACACCCGATGCCTCCGCGCAGGGCGTCCACCCGGCGGTCCACGGCCTCCGCGGCCAGATCTCAGGCTCCGGCCTCCCCTCCCGTTTCTCAGCCAGCTCCTCCTCCCCCTCCGGCGACGGCGGTCGGCGCGGAGCAGTTTGACTTGCTGGCGCAGCAGGTCAAGGGCCTCATCGAGGCCGTACAGGCGATGCAGCAGCAGCCGCCGCAGGCGTCAGCGCATCCGGAAGGGGCATCTCTGGAATGCCAGAACCCGGCGGTGGGGCGGGCCACCTGGGCTAGCCGCCCCGTCCTTCCCGAGAAGGCGAATCCAAGGGTGGAGAGCCCTCAGTCGGACCACGACTCCACCCCTGGGAGATCCCTGCCCCCGTTCTGCCAAAGGACCCTCGAGACTCGAAGTCGAGAGGATTTCTTGGACCGGAGGCTCCAGGAGATGAACCGGCGGATCGAAGAACTCCGCCATGCGCCTCCCGCTTACGGTGAGGATATCTGCACTGACCCTCCCTTCTCCCAAATGATTATGCTGGAACCGATCCCGCCGAATTTCAAGCTCCCCCAGTTTGAAAGCTACGACGGGACGTCGGACCCGGTGGACCACCTGGAGGCCTTCCGAACGATGATGTTGCTTCATGGTGCCCCCGACGCCATCTTGTGCCGGGCTTTTCCGTCTACTTTGAAGGGAGCAGCAAGAAACTGGTACTCGGCACTGAAGCCGGGTACCATCTTCTCCTTCGACCAAATGAGCCACCAATTCGTGGCCCATTTTGTCAGCAGCCGACGTCCCCGAAAAGGTTCGGAGTTCCTCATCAACATCAAGCAGAGGGAAGGGGAGTCCATACGGGCCTACATCAACCGCTTCAACATCGCGGCGTTGGAGGTCCGGAACTTGGACCAGTCGGTTGCCATGGCCGCCCTGAAAGGTGGCCTTCAGAAGAATGATCTCTTGTACTCCCTGGAGAAGAAGTACCCCAGGGATTTTGCTGATCTGCTGGCTCGGGCTGAAGGATACGCCCGAGCGGAAGAGGCCTTCAAAATGAAGGATGAAGAGACTGCGAGGGAGCGCCAGGCGGGAGATTCTGGCAAACCCGCAGTTGAGAAGAGGCCAAGGGAAGCCCGGCCTCGCTCCCGATCCCCTCCTGGGCACAAGCGTGCCCATACTCCACCCCGGGCACGCAGGCAGAGAAGTCCGGACAACAGGTTTCGGCGGGGTTCCACGCCAGGGAAGTTCCGCAGCTACGCCCCCCTCAACGCCTCGAAGGCCCAGGTACTGATGGAGGTCAGGGAGCTGATCCCTAGGCCGGAGAGGATGCGCATGCACCCCGGGAAGCGCAACCCCAACAAGTTCTGCCTCTACCACCGCGACCACGGCCACGACACCGAAGAGTGCATCCAGCTCCAGGACGAGATCGAGGAGCTCATCCGGCGAGGTCGGCTCGACAGATTCATCCGCCACAGGCCTGAGGGTAGAGGAGACCGGCCAAGAGCCCTCCCACCGCCCGAACCACAGAAGAGGGAGGAGCAGCCCGGGGACCGGCCTCCTATTGGGACCATCGACTCCATCGCCGGAGGGCCTCGAGGAGGAGCGGGAGAACTGTAAATGTATTGCTTACTGTTTCGTTTTGAATCTACTTTTCTTTTTAGCTAACGCACTCCTCCTGCTTAACGCGGATGTACTATGACTGGATATGACCTCTCCAAAAAACAACGGCCATGTCAGGAACAGGAGGAGAACCTCGTCCTGACATGAGCAAAGTCAAAGGCCCGATTCTTTTAGACCGGATGGGGGGAGAGGCCTTACAACGCCCTAATGTGCCCCCACAGCCCTGTTAGGGACAGGAGGAAAACCTCACCCTAACTTAAGCAAAGTCAAAGGCCCGGTTCTTTTAGACCGGATGGGGGAGAGGCCTTACAATGCCCTAATGTGCCCCCACAGCCCTGTTAGGGACAGGAGGAAAACCTCGCCCTAACTTGAGCAAAGTCGAAGGCCCGGTTCTTTCAGACCGGATGGGGGGAGAGGCCTTGCAACGCCCTAATGTGCCCCCATAGCCATGTCAGGAATAGGAGGAGAACCTCATCCTGACATGAGCAAAGTTGAAGGCCCGGTTCTTTTAGACCGGAGGGGGGAGAGGCCTTACAGCGCCCTAACGCGCCCCCACAAGCCAGGCTGATAACGAGAACCTCGCGACCGACTCAAGCAAAATGGAAGACCCGGACTCCTACGGGAGTCGGGTTCCACCGCAAAGGTAGGCTTCACCCGGACTCCTACGGGAGCCGGGTTCTGCCGCAAAGGTAAGCTTCACCCGGACTCCTACGGGAGCCGGGTTCCGCCGCCAAGGTAGAGCTTCACCCGGACTCCTACGGGAGCCGGGTTCCGCCGCCAAGGTAAAGCTTCACCCGGACTCCTACGGGAGCCGGGTTCCGCCACCAGGTAAAGCTTCACCCGGACTCCTACGGGAGCCGGGTTCCGCCGCCAGGTAAAGCTTCACCCGGACTCCTACGGGAGCCGGGTTCCGCCGCCAGGTAAAGCTTCACCCGGACTCCTACGGGAGCCGGGTTCCGCCGCCAAGGTAAACTTCACCCGGACTCCTACGGGAGCCGGGTTCCGCCCCAAGAAAGACTTCGCCCGGGCTCCTAAGAAAGTCGGGCCCCATCCGCCACTTCGCCAGCAAGGGTTAAAAATGGTGGCGAGGCTCGGCCACATGACGAGATCGGATGGAAGGGAAGAGCCCTTTCCCACGACGACCTCTAAGCCAAACAGGCCAAACAACGAGAAAGGGTCAACGAACGACAATATTAGTGCTACACGCGGACAAGGTAACACAAAATGCCTTTTTTTATTTCCGATATATGTACTACAGGGCCAGGACGGCCAGAAAAAGAGGGACAAAACGACAAGAAAAGAAAAGGGGGGCAGCTACAAAAAGGGGGTGACTACAAAAGAACTCTAAGGGGGTCCTGCTCCCTCTAACATAGGGTGATCACCTCCATCCCCCGACCAGGACTGCCTCAGGGTCTCCACCATTTCCTCTAGTTCTTCCTTCTTTTGCAGCATATCCTGGAGCGCCTGACAAAGTCGCCGGCTCTCAGCCTCCGCTTTTCGATGCCACTTCCGCAAAACTTCGGACTCCGCCTCTGCATCCGCGACGGCCTTCCGCTCAAGTCCCAGTTGGATTTTTACTTGTTGAAGCTCAGCTGTCTTCTCCCCAAGGGAGACAGAAATCCCTTCGACAGAGCCTCTCAGGGCTTGGAGCTCTTCGTTATCTTGGGCGTTAGCAAGCTGCGCCCTAGTAACCAACTGCCTCTGGAGACGGACTACCTCGTCCGCCGCTCGACGGAATCTCCCCTTGTGCTCCTCTACCTGTCGGCGCCAGCTGGCCCGCTGCACATCGTGGCTCATCTCAGCATCTTGAAGCTGCTTCTGGAGGTCGGAAACTTTTTGCGACCATATCTGCTCATCCCGCGCTGTGAGCCGGGGTGAGTTCCCTTCCAGCTGGCCGATCCTCCTCTTGGCAGCCGACAGCTCCACTTTAAGGGTGCTGATCCTGGCCTCTTGAGCCCAAGTTCGGTCACTGGCGCTCTTCGTGCATTCTTCGAGCTCCTTCGCAAAGTTCGCCTTCCTCCGGCTGTAGTCCATGATTGCCTTCACTTGGAGACTCCTGAAGTGGGCGGCCTCAGCGGCGGCCTCGGAATAGCATTTTTTCGCCTGGCAGAGCTCGCCCTCCGACTTTTTCAACTTCTTCGTCAGGTGGAGGACCTCCTTTTTTAGCCGTTGGATAGTTGACTTCAGCGGGACCCCCAGGGGCAAGGGAAGTGCTTCGGCAGGATGCTGCCAGCGGAAGATGCAAACGTCAGAGACCAACTCTTTACAAGAAGAAAGGCAGTAAAGAAGAAGCAGGGGGAAGGAAAGGTCATCCACAATAAAAAGTTCGACTTTATTGATCAATTTTGAAGACAAGCGGAAGGGAAATATGGCGACAAAGGAAAGATACAAGATCGGAGGTCTCAGACCTCGGGGGCAGGGGGTGGAGAGCTCGGCGCGGGGGGCGCAGCTGCGACGGCGGCGGACGGAGGGGCGGCCTCGTCGTCAGACTCCTCCAAAAAGCCGAGATCAAGGTCGGGATATCTGCTGGCCACCCTCTCTCGGCAGAGCTCGAACCCCTTGGTGAACGCCTCCAGGCCAAACTGGACGTTCAGCTCCCTCATCTCCGTGGAGGTCTTGAACTCCTCCACTGCAAGGGTCCTGGCCTCCGAAACCAGAACCGGAGTTTGCTCGGCCAGATGGGCGACCTCGGCCTCCGCCTTCCTTGCCGACTCCTCCAGGCTTCGCCTCTCCTCCTCCCGGACTCGCCTTTCCTCTTCCCGATCTTGTCTCTCTCTCTCCAGAGCCTCCCGGAGGGCGGCCACCTCGGCCATCTTCGCTTGAAGACGAGCAACCTCGTCTTGGCAACGCTCCTCCGCCCGAAGAAGGTCCCTTCTCGTGCGGCCCGATGCCTCGACATAGGCGAAGAGCTGATGCCCGATCTGCAAGGACAGATGGAGAATTACAACAAAGACCGAGCAACTGAGCAAGTAAAAATTCGCTTACCTCAAGAAAGGACCCCAAGGTGTCCCAGGCCCGCTGCTCGGGATCGGCACGGTCGATCCTCTCCACGACATCGGGCAGAATACAACCGTCGAGCAGCCGACGGATCAGAGCCTTGTCGTTGAAGGGGTTCTTCGATCCCCCCTCGGAGCAGACGGACTTGTCTGCAGCGGCTCGGTGGCTGCTCGGCCTGCGGGCCACCGATTTTCTCCTCCTCCCCGTGGCAGGCGCCTCCGCGGGGCGGACCTCCGGAATGGGGACCCCAGTCGGTGGGCTCCCTGGGGGAGCCCGGGGGGCCGCTGGCTCGGCATCCGAAGGAATGTCGATCGCCGGGGTCGCCTGGACGGGCGCGGCCAAGCTCGTCTCCTCCACCCTGGCCCTCATCGCCGAGCCAGAAGTCGTCGCACCCTTCCTTTTCTGGGCTCTCATGGCCTTGGCGAGCATCCGTGTGGCTTCGACGTCCATTGCTAAAAAAAAAGAAAAGAAAAAAAAAAAAAAAAAAAAAAAAAGAGAAGAAAGAAAAAGAGAAAGAGAAAAGAGGAAAAAGAAAAGAGAAAGAGAAAAGAGGAAAAGGAGAGAGAAAGGAAGAGAGGGAAGAAGAAGATAAGAAAAGGAAAGATGTATACTTGCTGGATCTTGAGGGCTCAGGCCGATGTTGAAGAGAAGCGGCTCCCTCAGTAGGTTTGGAAGGGAAGGAGCGGGGTAACTCAGGAGCTTCTGGGCGGCCTGAAGGTCGTCCTCTCCCAGGCCAGGGGCCCGGCGGACGGAATCCCTCAGAGACCCCAAGGGGGCAAGCCCAGTTCCAGGGTCGGGCAGTAAATGAAGAGAAATTTCCCCTTCCAGTTGTGAATCGAAGAAGGGGCGCCCTTCAGCAACCCCTTCTTACCGAACTGGGGGGAGAAGTACCACCAATCCTTCGCTGAAGGATGGCGTTTGAAAGTATAGAAATGTCTGAACAGGGAGAGGGAAGGCTGGACCTCGGCTATATGACAGAGGGAGAGAAACCCTATCAAAAACCTAAAGGAATTCGGGGCGACAGAAGTGAGAGAAATGTCTAAGAAACGAAAAAAGGCGGCAACAAAAGCTGGGAGCGGAAGCCGGAGTCCGGCACGGAATGCCTCCTGGTACAAACAGAAGCGACCAGGAGGGGGAGCGCTGGCCCGGTCGGAGGGGCCAGGAAGCTCCAGATCGTACTCTGAAGGGACCCCGTACCGAGCCCTTATCAGGAGAAGTTCGTCCGGAGTCGACGAACAAGGAATAGCGCCCGGTGCGAAGACCGGGCGAGCCCCTGCCCCAAACGCGGGTTCGTCCGCAGAGACAGGGGCCTGGGGGTTTGAAGCAGAAGAACTCCCAGGGCTTACGGGGGAAGAAGAATCGGAAGACATTTTTCTTTGGGAGAGAACCTAAAGGGCCCTAGAAATGCAAGCCGAGAAAGGAGGGGGACGCCGGAAGTCAACTCAGGAGAGGACACGAAAGAAGAGGAAGGAGGAGAGGACCCTAAGCGGTAAGAAGGAGAAGGTGGGCACTAACCTATCCTGCTCTGGGGCCCTGGGGAGCGAGGAACGGAAGGCGCCTACGGCTCGAGAGGGCGTTCGCTAGAGCAGACTCTCGGGGAGATGACGACGCCGGCAAGAAATCAGAAGCGGAGTGGGACGCCTGAAAGGGGGGAGGACGAGTTTAAATAGACCCTGGGATCCGGCGCCATAATGATCTCGAATCCCCCCAGGCCAGTCCGCATCCGACACGTGTCCCACTCCCCATGGCAGACGGCTGAAGGCGGCTGACGGTTGGCAGGGCCATAATTGCGCCGTACCTAGGCCAGCGTACCTGCGGGGTCTTCGAAGCGTCCCCTCGTTCTGCCCCAATTCGAAAAGACTCCGGCACGCGCTCATTTAATGCCAAAATATCTGAGAGCGGCAGGGCGCGGGATTCGAAGGGACGGTTCCGGCTGTACTTCTGTGTACTTCCTTCGTTTGAAATTCAAAACTCGGATGTAGGGGGACTGGTGTTGGGTATAAAATATCCACAGCCGGAACCCACGGCGGAACCGCCATCAGCAAGCGCGACTCCGCCCGGACTCCTACGGGAACCGGGCTCCACCGACGACATCAGCACAGCTCCGCCCGGACTCCTACGGGAGCCGGACTCCACCGCCATCAGCAAGTGCAGCTCCGCCCGGACTCCTACGGGAGCCGGGCTCCACCGCCATCAGCAAGTGCAGCTCCGCCCGGACTCCTACGGGAGCCGTAGGAGTCCGGGCTCCACCACCATCAGCAAGCGCTGCTCCGCCCGGACTCCTACGGGAGCCGGGCTCCGCCGCCAACATCAAAACAGCTCCGCCCGGACTCCTAAGGGAGCCGGGCTCCGCTCTCAATATCAATCGCTGGTAAGCTCAATCCAGACTCCTATCAGAGCCGGACTTCACCCTTGACTTTGTTTGCAGCGCAGCTCCGCCCGGACTTCTGTGGGAGCCGGGCTCTGCCACCATCATCACAGCTCCGCCCGGACTCCTACGGGAGCCGGACTCCGCCGCCGACATCAGAACAGCTCCGCCCGGACTCCTATGGGAGCCGAGCTCCGCTCACGATGGCTCCGACCATTGCCGAGCTTCAATCGACAGATCCACGCCCCCTGACAGGCCCTCAAAACGGCCGCGACCCTGCTCCAGCTCCTGTGACGGACTCCACGCAGTATCATCATTCCCTGACAAGCCGCAGCAGCCATAGCCGCCCTGCTCCACTTCCTGTGGCGGACTCCGCACAGCTCCATTATCCCCCTGGCAGGCCACAGTAACGGCCACGAACCTGCTCCACCTCCTGCGACGGATACCATGCGATTCTCCTGACGACGGACGCTGCTCCACCCCTCATAACGGATTCCACGTGGCAAGTCGAGGTGATACCCACGTGTCTGCTCCATTATCTTTCGCATTCAATTCCCCTGACCATGGGCGGCCCACTACCAGGCAGTTACACACGTCGCCATCAGTCCGTTGCCTCCCCCGCCTATAAAAGGGGGACTCAGATACGTTATTTTTTAAGCTTTTTTGCCTTATCTCAAAACTCTGCTAAATTCTCTGTTCGAGCACTCCATTCTTGTTGAGGCAGAGAACTGACTTGAGCGTCGGAGGGTCTTGCCGGAGCAACCCCACCTCCGGTTTAGACTTCCCTTGCAGGTCCCGGCGGCGACCGCGGCTTCCTCAACTCCAGCTTCTCTGGCACAGGCAGATTTTTGCACCAACAAGTATGAAATTATATCAAACTCAAGTATATATCCATATCGATTCTCAATTAACCAATGATGACTCCAATGATGAAGCATTAGAAACCCTTTCTAATATTCTTCCTGGTTTTGGCCAAAAAATTTTTTCGAGTCATCTAGGAATGAGAATACACAGGATACGATCTTCTCTTATTAGGAGTGATCGATTTCATGTTGGCCTACTCACAACCTTCATGCATACTCCACCATATCCAGAACACCCCGTATATATCTTAATGCCATATCTAATGAAAGAATAATACCCTATAAGTCAATCACATACGAGATGCAATATTTTTTGAACTTTATGTTCCAGACTCATATAATTGATATTAATATTATTAATAAAATAAATATTTTT
Organism: Elaeis guineensis; assembly: GCF_000442705.2. Classification (NCBI taxonomy): domain Eukaryota; kingdom Viridiplantae; phylum Streptophyta; class Magnoliopsida; order Arecales; family Arecaceae; genus Elaeis; species Elaeis guineensis. The sequence goes on along the minus strand of NC_025999.2, from coordinate 52,392,753 downwards.
TATTCATTATATGCTGCATCTTATTATTCTTAAGATTATAATGAATCCCATAAATTTGGATAATGGTTTTAGGATCATGATGAGATCACGCCAGTGAGACCTAAATCCTTGATGATCTAGAATATTTTCAGTCATTGGTTCATTGAGTTGGAGATCAATGATACCGGTAAGACTGGCATGTCCTTTATATGCTCAAAAATGAGGATGGTTGATCTCACAACCATTTGTATGATGGCACTAATACAAGAATATGTGTGCTCATTAAAAAATGAGTTCACTGAATAGATCTGAGAGAGAACATCAGATGGAGTCTTATTTACATGTCAACTAATGATTCTCTAGTGGAAGTTATGTAAGTGATCATTTGACCTGAGATCGCCATGGTACCTTATGTACATGGATCCATATTTTGATTCACTTCCTAACTTGATTCTTTGATCCTTGTATGGGGTATTCTAGATATAGTGAAGTATGCATGGAGGTTGTGAGTGATCAATAAGGGATCAGTCACTCCTAATAAGGAGAGTGAACATCCTATGTAATCTCATAGGTCGGTAATTCTGGAAGTCTTTGGCCAAAGCAGGATGATAATTAGAATAAAATTTTTAATATATCATCAACTGAATCATCACCTTCTAATCGAGATACATTAAGATAAATGATTGGGTTTAGCATATTTCCATACCCACAACTCATCTGGAATGTTGTTTGACTGAAGAATTAAATTACATGGTAACTTACCACTGAAAGATATTTTGATAATTTTTTATCAAAATTTTAAATCTTTTAGATAGTCATGACACATTGCTAGTCATCAATCTTAACTTGTGGACTCATCAAAATTAAAAAAATTTAATTTAAAAATCAATTAGGAAGAGTCCTAGTTGATTAGGACTCTTCGAGTGATCTAATCTGATCGAATTAAGGTTACGTCGAAAGTCTGGGTCCACTGCTGGCTAGATTTGAAAACCAATGGATCACATACTTTAGAATTTGATCTTGATCTAATTTAATTAGGATTTAATATAAATTTTAAAGATTAATTTGATATACTAGCACATTGTATTAATCCAAGTTCCTAAATTGATTTAGATCCAAGTGTTTGAGCTAACCTAGACTAGTTGTCTTTGACTTAATGGGATTGGGTCAATTTTGATTGGATCCTTATCCAACTTGAAATAGTTTCAAGTGGAGAAGGACTCCTCTACACTTACCAGATGCCACATCAAAAATAAATTGCCACCCCACTTTAATTAGCATGTGAACATGGAGAGTCCTTCTTTAAGAAGACTCTTATCTTAACACGTTGCCTTAAGTTCTTATTCAAATTCCTTATGTATTCATGCCAATTTATTATGGAATTTTTATGAGGCATAAAAGAGGAAGAGTCCTTCTGTGTGAAGTCTCTCCTACACCAAAAATAATACACGATGAATTTATTCACCATGTGAGAAAGTGGAGCTCCAAAGGTTGGCGCCCCTTTGTCCTTCTCACAACTCTTGGTCCCTTATTTAAATAGGATGTCCCATATGGACCAAGTACTGGGTTTTTGGATGGAAATTGAAGATAAGTGGTGTGTAAATTTAAAAAAAAAATTTTGAAAAAAATCTGAGAAAAAGGCAAAGAAAAATTGAGTGGCAAAAATTGTAAGAAGGGTGGTGAGAGAATTAGCAAGTGTTACTAGTATGCCTTAGGCTTTGATTTTTTCATGTGTTAGAGCCCAAAATCAAATCCTAAGTTGTGAGACATCTAAAGAGTGTCTTCTTTATATGATTCTAGATGTAAGATCAGAGGCGACTGAGCTTTGGTATGATCGTTTCTCGAGTTCGAATCTGGTAGTGTTCTTAAAAAGACAAGGCTGCAGTAGCGCACCGGTTAGGAAAGACCTTAGCCAACTTCTGTATGGATCACTGTTGGAGGGCTTCTACTTTGGAGTCTCATGGAGATCACCAATGTGCCACATTATCTTTTTGATAAAAGTAAAAAAATTCTATCCCTTTGCATGCTTGTTTTGTTTTGATTGACATCAGCAAGGTGATTCTAGGGTTTGGGTTTCAACTCGATAGTTTTAACTATTAAAGCTATTGACTTGTTTAGTTTTAAAATTTTAAAAATTATTTTTTACGGTATGGTCAGAATCCAACAGTAGTATCAGAGTCACCCTTGTTTGACTCGATCAAATAAGTACAAAGTAGTTGTATAGAATTATTCTTGTTCATATATTGCTAAGAATATTGTTTTGATTTTTTGCATCGGTCTTTAAAATCAAAAAATTATTTTTGACTTTATAAGAACCATGAACTTAAATTTTAATTATTAAATTTATAAATTTATAATAATTTAAAATTTATATTATCATGATAGCTTGATGCTTAAATCAATTTATGGTTAAGGGTGTTATGCATGCCTAATATGATTAAGGTTTGCTTTATTTTTGATATGATTGACATATATTATGTCTTCTTCTACATCCTTATATACTTTTTTGGCATGATTATATGATTGCTATTATGACTTGTAGATGCATATCGAATTACATAATATGTTTAGCACATTTTATGTAGTTGTAGTTAGGATGTGTCGAGACCAATTCAAAGATTTTCTTAAAAATTATATTAAGTTGTAATGTTAAGATTCACTTTCGATTCAAATATCAAATTCATTTATTCAATTGTGGTGAGGAAAGTATGAAAGATGATTTTCTAATTAGGTCTATATGCTAGCCCGGCCAACTTTGTTGGTGTCTAAGAAAAGCTATGAAGAGCCTCCCACCTACTGATCTGGTCAATTTGGTCCTATTGAATTTCGGACTTAGATTAATTAGTGATATAGACATTACAAGGGCCTTCCTTCAAACTTGATCAATAGAGTATGTCAAGATCTTAGTGAGCTTGTTGTGCTATCCACAAGGCTTACTATAGATATTGATATGATGTTGACTAAGTGCATATTGATGCTTATGGCATATTTGAATAGTATTATTTTATTGTGCTATCCACAAGGGCAGCATTATTTTAAGTATGACCATATGGGATTGAAGGATTAACTTAACTAGAACACTATAGTTTGTTATACTATCCACAAGACTATATGTGATCTAGAGACAAGAGAGAAAAATATTGAGAATTATATAAGTACAATTAGTAAAGAGTTATCTACTCTTGAACTCATGAATGTTTGTTGTACTATCTACAAGGTGTTTGTGAGAAATAAGGATCTCAATCCTACTAAAAAATATTAGTATATTTTTTGATTTTCATACTTGAGGGCTATGAAGCTTGATAAAATAGTGGAAGATATAATTAGACAAAAATCTTAATCTAGTTGTGCATGTCATCATGAGTTGTCAGCTTATATTGTGTTCTTGTTATTGTAGTTAACTATACATATGGCATCCTCACTATCACTTAGGGGCATACTAGATGCAAATAAATTGATCGGACCAAACTACGTCGACTGGTTAAGAAAGTTGTGAATAGTTTTCACTCAGGAAAAAGTCTCCTACATTCTGGATACACCTGCACCTAATACGATCAGAGAAGATACTTCTGAGGAGAAAAGGACTACATACAAGATGTGGAAAGAGGACAGTGTGACTGTCAAATGCATCATGCTCACCTCGACGAGCAATGAGCTTCAGAGGCAGCATGAGGACATGGATGTTCTCTCTATACTCCTTAATCTTAAGGAGTTATATGGGGAACAAAGTAAAACTGCTAGATATGAGATATCTAAGTAGTTGTTCTGTGCTCACATGACTGAAGGCACCTCTATGCAAATGTATGTCCTGAAGATGATTCATTTGATCACTCGTCTAGAATAATTGGGCTTTGCCATGGACAGTGAATTGAGTTAGAATTTGATCCTGCAGTCTCTCTCTGACTCCTCTCAGTTTATCATAAATTACCATATGAACAAGCTGAACACTAGCCTGCCTGAGCTACTAAACATGTTGAAGATAGTAGAGAACCATTTCAAGGACAAAAAGGCTTCGATACTTCTTGTTGATAAGATCTATTTCTTGTCGATAAGATCAATAAGAAGAAAGACAAGAAGGATTTCAAGAAAAAGATGAATCCTAAGACTGGCATCTCCAAGAAAAAGGTGAAGAAGGTCTCCCCCAAAGGTACTTGCTATCACTATGGCAAGGAGGACCACTGGAAGAGGAATTGCAAGGAACACGTTGCAACCATGAAACCGACAGATGTTGCTAAAAGTTTGTATATGATACAAACTAACTTATCATTAAGTACTTTATTTTTAGATTCTTGGGTATTGGATACTGCCTGTGGTTCATACCTTTACAAATCATTGCAGGGCTTACAGGAAATAAATAGTCTGAATAAAGGTGAATTCAAGCTATTTGATGCTAGTGGAGAGTCTATTCAGGCCGAAACTGTAGGAACCAGGATTTTTGAAGTTACCTTCGGATAAAATTTTAAAACTGAAGACTTGTTATTATATCCCTAATATTGTTAGAAATATTATTTTTGTACCATTATTATTGGAACAAGATTTTGAAATAAAAGCAAAGAACAATGGTTGTTCTATATATTTTTTTAACGAATATTATGAAAGTGCTTATATTGATAATGATTTTTTGTTTCTTTCACTAAATGATAATGTACTTCATATTCATAATATAAAGAAAAGAAAGAGAGAAGATGTGAATGTCACATATCTCTAGCACTACCGACTTGATCATATAAATGAGTCGAAAATTAACAAGTCGTATAAAGATAAATTCTTTGATCCTTATGATTTTGAATCATATGGAATTGATGAATCTTGTCTCATAGATAAAATGACCAAGAATCCATTTACTGGACATGGAGAAAGGGCGAGTGACATATTGACCTTGTATATACTGATGTTTGTGGTCCAATATCAACTCAAGTTAGAGGTAGATACTCTTACTTCATCATATTTAAGGTTTGAATTTGTGTATTTAATGAAATATAAATCCAAAGTCTTTGATAAATTTAAAGAGTATCATAGAATGGTTGAGAAACAAACTGATAAAAGTATTAAAATTCTTCGATCTGATCGAGGAAGAGAATACTTATCTAAGAAGTTTCTCGATTATTTAAAATAAAATGAAATACTCTCTCAATAGACACCTCCTTATACTCCATAATTAAATAGAATTACGAAAAAAAAAATCATATCTTATTAGATATGGTGTGGTCTATGATGTGTTTCACGAATCTTCCGATATCCTTTTGGGGATATGCTCTCGAGGCCGCAGCGTATATCTTAAATAAAGTACCTTCCAAATCTATTTCTAGCACTCCATATGAGATATGAAAAAAAAAGATCCAATCTTAAGTATCTTAAGATTTGAGGATGCCCAGTGTTGGTGCAAAAATCCGCTTGCGCCGGAGAAGCTGGAGTTGAGGGAGTCGCGGTCGCCGCCGGGACCTGCAAAAGAAGTCTAAACCGGAGGTGGGGTTGCTCCGGCAAGATCCTCCGATGCTCAAGTCAGTTCTTTGCCTCAACAAGAATGGAGTGCTCGAACGAAAATTTTAGCAGAGTTTTTAGGTAAAAATGAGAGCTTATGGATAACGTATCTGGGGTTCCCCTTTTATAGGCGGAGGGGGCAACAAACTGATGGTGACGTCTGTAACCATCTGGTAGTGGGCCGCCTGTGGTCAGAAAAAGTTTGTTGCGGCGAGTAGTGGGGTGGACCCATGGCCATTACCGGGGCGTGCCACGTGGAGTCGACCACGAGAAGCGGAGCGGTGTCCGTTGTCGCGACTTGCCAGAGGATAGGAGAATCGCGCGGTATCCATCGCAGGAAGTGGAGCAGGACCGTGGCCATTATTACGGCCTGCCAAGGAGTGATGGAGCCGCGTGAAATCCATCGCAGGAGGTGGAGCAGGGTCGTGGAATGCTGGAGCTGCGTGGGATCTGCCGCAGGGAATGGAGCAGAATCGCGGCTGTTACTGCAGTGCGCCAGGGGGTGGAGGTCTGTCGGCTGAAGTCTGGCTGGAGTGTCTGGCGAGGAGAGGTAGTTAGCCATCTGTCCAAGAGGAGCTCGGAATCCGACTTTCGCAGGGGTTCGGATGGAGTCTTCCTTTAGTCACAGTCGGGGATGGAGCCCGGCTCCCGTAGGAGTCCGGACGGAGCTTACCGGCAGTTGAAGTTGGCGACGAAGCCCGGCTCCTGTAGGAGTCCGGGCGGAGTCCTCCTTGCAGTTGAAGTCTGGGTGGAGCCCGGCTCCCGTAGGAGTCCGGGCGGAGTCTCCCTTGGAGTCGTGGACGGAGCCTGGCTCCCGTAGGAGTCCGGGCGGAGTCTTCCTTGGAGTCGTGGACAGAGCCCAGCTCCCGTAGGAGTCCGGGCGGAGTCTTTCTTGGAGTCGTGGATGGAGCCCGGCTCCCGTAGGAGTTTGGGCGGAGTCTTCCTGCAATTAAAGTTAGGTGCGAAGTCCGGCTCCTGTAGGAGTCCGGACGGAGCTTACCGGCAGTTGAAGTTGGCGATGGAGCCCGACTCCCGTAGGAGTCCGGACGGAGTCCTCCTTGCGGTTGAAGTCGTGGGTGGAGCCCGGCTCCCGTAGGAGTCCGGACGGAGTCTCCCTTGGAGTCGTGGACGGAGCCCGGCTCCCGTAGGAGTCCGGGCGGAGTCTTCCTTGGAGTCGTGGATGGAGTCTGGCTCCCGTAGGAGTCCGGGCGGAGTCTCCCTACAATTAAAGTTAGGTGCGAAGTCCGGCTCCCGTAGGAGTCCGGACGAAGCTTACCGGCAGTTGAGGTTGGCGATGGAGACGGCTCCCGTAGGAGTCCGGGCGGAGTCCTCCTTGTGGTTGAAGTCGTGGGTGGAGCCCGACTCCCGTAGGAGTCGGACGGAGTCTCCCTTGGAGTCGTGGATGGAGCCCGGCTCCCGTAAGAGTCCGGGCGGAGTCTCCCTTGGAGTTGTGGATGGAGCCCGCAAGGGTCAATCCCACTGAGAACTTCGGCTATAGGTATTTTATACCCAACACCCAGCTTATGTGAAAAATATTGATAGATATAAGCTGAATACTAGATTAAAAAAATATAGATTTGTGGGTTATTCTAAAGAGAGTATTAGATACTACTTCTACCATCCTACTCAACAAAAGATGTTTGTTGGTAAGCATATTATTTTCTTGAAGAAAGAGTTTATCTAAGAAGGAGGCAGTGGGAGGTCTGTTGAACTTATGAAAGTTCAAAACCTACAACCCATCCAGGATTTACAAAATCATTCTCAACCAGATGTGCCCATTGTTGAGGCACAGCCACTACACACACCTCTTCTCTAAAGGTCAAGGTGTAATGTACCACTCAGATATGGGTTTGTCATTGAGAATGACAATACATCCCACATCATTGAGAATGATGATCCCACGACCTATTCGAAAGCTTTCATGAGTAGCGACTCTGACAAATGGCTCAATACCATGAAATTCGAAATGGACTCCATGTATACCAATCAAGTTTGGACTTTGATTGATACACCTGAGGGTGTGACCCTAATAGGTTACAAATGAGTCTTCAAAGGAAAATTGGAGTAGATGGCCAGGTGGAGACCTATAAGGCCAAGCTGGTGGCAAAAGATTTCAGACAAAAATAAGGTGTTGATTATGAAGAAATTTTTTCATCGGTAGCCATGCTCAAGTCAATTCAAAAAATTGCTTGCTATTGGAGCATACTATAACTATGAGATCTGGTAGATGGATGTCAAGACTATCTTCCTCAATGAAAATCTTGAAGAAGAAGTCTATATGACTCAGCTAGAGAGATTTATCTCTAGTGAGAGAGCAAATTAGGCATGCAAGCTAAGTAGATTCATATATGGATTAAAACAAGCATCAAGGAGCTGGAACATTCGTTATGATGAAACAGTCAAATTGTTTGGCTTTATCAAAAATATGGATGAGCCTTGTATATACAAGAAGACTAGTGGGAGTACTGTTGTCTTCTTAGTCTTTTATGTGGATGACATATTGCTTATTAAGAATGATATCCCGATGTTGCAATCGATCAAGATATGGCAATCACAAAAATTTTCCATGAAATACTTAGGTGAAGCATCCTATATACTTGGTATAAAGATCTATAGGGATAGATCAAAAATAATGCTACACTTGTCCCAGTCTAGGTACATTGATCTTGTGTTGAAGAGCTTCAACATAGAGGGAAGTAAAAAGGGTTACTTGCCCATAGGTCATGGCATACAACTCTCTAAGAAGATATCTCCTAAGACACCTGAAGAGAGAAATAGAATGAGTTCTATTCCTTATGCTTTGACTGTAGGATCAATTATATATGCTATGTTATATACCAAACCTAATGTGGCCTATGCCTTGGGCATTGTAAGCAGATTCAGGCTGATCCTGAGAAGGATCACTGAAAAGCTGTGAAAAACATACTCAAGTACTTAAGAAGACTAAAGATATTTTTCTAATATATGGAGGATCTGATTTAAAACTGAAAGGTTATACTAATTCTAGTTTTCAATCTGATCTGGATGATAACAAATCTATATTTGGATATGTGTTCATTCTGTATGGTGGTGCAGTAAGTTGGAAGAGTTTCAAACAGTAAATTGTTGCTGACTCGGTCACTTAGGTTTAGTATATTGCTGCTAGTGAGGCTGCTAAGGAGGCCATCTGGATGAAGAAATTCATCCCAGAATTGAGTATAGTTTCAGGGATTGAACAATCAGTACCCCTTTATTGTGATAATACTGGGACAGTTGCTCAAGCCAAAGAACCAAGGTCTCATCATAAATCCAAGCACATCCTAAGATAGTTCCACCTCGTTCGGGAGATAGTTGAAAGATGCGATGTGATCGTGGAGCGAGTTGACACCAAAAATAATATCGCAGACCCGTTCACTAAGGCCTCGTCCATGCAGTAGTTTGACCGCCACCTTGATAGCATGGGCATCAAGTATAGAAGCGATTGACTTTAGTGCAAGTGGGAGATTGAAAGAATAATACCCTACAAGCCAATCGCAAACAGAATGCAATAAGATATTTTTTGTAATTTATCTTTCAGACTCATATAATTGATATTAATATTATTAATAAAATTGATATTTTTGATTCATTATATGCTGCATCTTATTATTCTTAAGATTATAATGAACCCCATAGGTCTGAGTAATAGTTTTAGGATCGTGATGAGATCACATCAGTGAGACCTAAATCCTTGATAGCCATGATCTAGAATATTTTCAGTCATTGATTTATTGAGTTAGAGATTAATGATACCAATAAGACTGGCATATCCTTTGTATGCTCAAAAATGAGGATGGTTGATCTCACAACCACTTATATGGTGACACTAATACAAGGATATGGGTGCTCATTAAAAAATGAGTTCACTAAATAGACCTGCAAGAGAACATTAGATGGAGTCTTATTTACATGTCAACTGATGATTCTCTAGTGAGAGTTGTGTAAGTGATCTTTTGACCTGAGATCACCATGGTACCTTGTGTACATGGATTCATATTTTGATTCACTTTCTAACTTGGTTCTTTGATCCTTGTATGGAGTATTCTAAATGTGGTGAAGTGTGCATAGAGTTTGTGAGTGATCAATAAGGGATCAGTCACTCCTAATAAGGAGAGCAAACATCCTATGTGATCTCATAGGTCGATGATTCTGAAAGTCTTTGACCAAAGCAAGATAATAATTAGAAAAGAGTTTTTTATGTATCATCAACTGAATCATCACCTTCTGATCGAGATATATTAAGATAAGTGATTGGGTTTGATATATTTTCATATCCACATTTCATTTGGGATATTATTTGACTGAAGGATTGAATTACACAGTAACTCACCATTGAAGGGTATTTTGATAATTTTCTATCGAAATTTTAAATCTTTTGAGTAGTCATGATATGTTGTTAGATATAAATATTGACTTGTGTACTCATCAGAATTAAAAGAGTTTAATTTAAGAATCAATTAGGAAGAGTCCTAGTTGATTGAGACTCTTCGAGTGACCTAATCTGATTGAATTAGGGTTATACATCAAAAGTCTGGATCCACTGTTGGCTAGATTTGAAACTCAATAGATCACACACTTTGGGATCTAACTTTGATTTAATTTAATTAAAATTTAATACAAATTTTAAGAGTTAATTTGATATGCTAGCACATTGTATTAATCCAAGTTTCTAAATTGATTTAGGTCAAAGTGTTTGAGCTAACCTAGACCTGTTGTCTTTGACTTAATGGGATTGGGTCAATTTTGATTGGATCCTTATCCAACTTGAAATAGCTTCAAGTGGAAAAGGACTCCTCCGTGCCTACCAGATGCCACACCAAAAATAAATTGCCATCCCACTCTAATTAGCATGTGAAGATGGAGAGTCCTTCTTTAAGAAGACTCTATTGCCTTAAGTTCTTATCTAGATTCCTTATGTATTCATGCCAATTTATTATGAAATTTTTATGAGGCATAGAAGAGGAAGAGTCTTTCTATGTGAAGGTTCTCCTGTGACAAAAATAATACATAGTGAATTTATTCACCGTATGAGAAAGTGGAGCACCAAAGGTTGGCGCCCCTTGGTCCTTCTCACGTCTCTTGGTCCCTTATTTAAATGGGACATCCCATATGGCCCAAGTGCTGGGTTTTTGGATGGAAACCAGAGATAACTAGTGAGTAAATCAAAAATAAAAATAAAAAAAAATTAAGAAAAAGGCAAGAAAAAATTGAGTGGCAAAAGTTGTAAGAAGGGTGGTGAGAGAATTAGCAAGTGTTGCTACTGTGCCCTAGGATTTGATTTTTTCATGTGTTAGAGTCCAAAATCAAATCCTAAGTTATGATACATTTGAAGAGTGTCTTCTTGGCATGATTCTGGTGGCAAGATCGGAGATGATTGGGTTTTGGTGTGATTGTTCCTCGAGTTCGAAGCCGACAGTGCTCTTAAGAAGACAAGGCTGCGGCAGTGCACCGATTAGGAAGGAACTTGACCAACTTTCATGTGGATCATTGTTGGAGGGCTTTTATTTTAGAGTCTCATGGAGATCACCAATATGCCACATTATCTTTTTGATGAAAGTAAAAAAATTCTATCCCTTTGCATGCTTTTTTTATTTTGATCGACATCGGCAAGGTGATTCTAGAGTTTGAATTTTGGCTCGATAGTTTTAACTGTTAAAGCTATTGACTTGTTTAGTTTTAAAATTTTAAAAATTACTTTTCATTGCGTGGCCGGCACCCAATACCTAGGTATGAACCAAAATATGGGTTCATGTGCATAAGATTCCATGATGATCTTAGGTCTAAAGATCACTTGCACAACTCTCACTTAGAGAACCATCTTTGACATGCAAGTAAGGCTTCTACAAGATGTTCTCTTTCATCGAATTAATTCAGTGGATATATTTTCAAATGAGTACCCACTTCCTTGTATTAGTATCCCATACACAAGTGGCTAGTGAGATCTGCCACCCTCTCCATCGAGCATACATAGGATGTGCCAGTCTATCCAGAACATTGATCTCTGACTCAATGCTCCTACGACCATGAATATTTAAGATTAAGATTTTAGTATTAGGTCTCACTAGCATGACCCATTCATATCTCCTAAAATTATTATCCTAATGTTTGAGGTTCATCATAATCTTAACATAATAAGATGCAGCTAAAATGATGAATCAATACCTTATTTTATTATCAAATAATAAATATCATTACATGAGTTAAAAAATTATAAAGAAAAATTTTATCACAACACATTTGTAATTGGCTTATAAGGCACTCTTCTTTCATGTAGGGGTACTGCATGATCTTTTCCATGATGATGAATAATGAAAAGAATTTTAAAACTTTATTTTAAATCTAAAATAATGTATATTAGATCTAAAATTAAAATTTTAATCGTTAGATGATTGATTGTAAAAATATTTTATAAAATTAAAAACTATTTTCAAATATCAAATCCGAACCCATGTCAGCCCAAAACTTAATTGAAAATTAAGTGATCTAGATTTGACAATCAAAGATCTAAGATATTAATTTCATAATTCATGGGTTAATGGGTTAGCTCGAGTCAAGTCTATTTAGATGGATTTGATCTAGGGCAAGAAATCATTAATAATAGACTATGTTAATAATTGATCAAATTTAATTAAAAGCTAATTCTAATTCGATCAATTTTTTCTCTTAATCAATTTCAATAGTTGTAGTTGGTCAAGTTCATATCTTTGATTAGATAGATATGAACCTTGATCATAGCTCCGTGGTCGAATCTAAGTCTATAAGTTGATCAAATTGAAAATGACTAACTAGTTGGTGTCTAAAGTCAATATGGCAACTTTGATCGGTGGTCATTAATTGAGAGCTATTTGCATAGATTGAGTCTACGTCGAGTCAATGGTATATTCCTCCCATCGATCTCATTTATCTAGCCAACATGGTGAATCATATTTTGATTAGATCACTTAATAATTGGGGTTGACCCATGCTAACTAGGAAATCAATATGACTGATTTAGGTACTCCTAGTTTAACTTGTCTTGAGTCTTCTTCATGACTTGATGAAATCAGTGGGAGGATTTATGACTGGTTGGCTGGACTAACTTATGCCTAATCTTCTTTAATCTGACTTGGTAAAGTCAATGAGAGGATTAAGATTAACTGGTTAAGTCTTTTTTCATCTCTCAATTCAACTAATTAAATCCTCAATTGTTAGGTCTCTAAAAATGAAATAGTTATGGTGATAACTAGATTATAGCCTCCCATTAAGTTAGATGATCATTGGAGGTGACACATGCCTGGTGCTCATCTGATTGTCAGAATTATCATTCATAATATGTTGATTTAGTTGTGTTTTTCTGATGATGATCAGGTTGGCCAAACCACACTCGAGCTTAGTCACTCGTTTGTTAAATGCACTTAATTCTGACATGTTAATGGTTAAGACCTAATCAAAATTTTTAGTGGAGGCACCACATGCCTGATAAAAAGGTATCTGGGGTAAAATTGAATGTTAAAAATTGTTTGATAAAATAATTGGTTAAGAATCTATCCATGGGTGCATAAAGGTTGGTCGAGCCATGCTCGGGCCCATGTGCAGCCCATGTGGATTCTAGTACCCACTAAGTAATTAGTGTAATTCTTCGAATTGGAGGTAAAGATTATCAATTCGAATAAAATAGTGGATAAACCTTTAGACTAAAATTCATATCGTTAGGCTTAATCAATTCATATACTAATTAGGTTTTGATTTTTCTTTTGTAGTTATGGCTACCACCTTATCACTCCGATCACTATTAGATAGTGATAAATTGATGAGACTAAATTTCGATAGCTGGTATCGAAAGCTTAAAATTATCTTAGAGTACGAATAGATCTTATATATATTGATAGATTTGACTTCCTAAGAGCTAGCTCCGAATGCCTATAATACGGTCATAGATACTTATCAGAAGTGGCTCAACGATCGAACTATAGTTCGTTGTATTATGCTGGCGGCAATGAATGATGAGTTCAGCCATTATTTCAAGAATGCTGAGCTATAGGACATGTTGCAAATATTGAATGAGTCTTTTGACATACCTGATGACGTTGAGAGGTACCAAACTAGTTGTGCCATCTTCAACGCTCAAATGAGGGAAGGGGCATTAGTCACTGATCATGCACTATACATGATCGAGATGATTGAGCGCTTAAGCAAGCTCGGTTTTCTCCTGCATGAGCAGCTAGGAAAGGATGTCATTCTAAACTCTCTGTCCAAATTCTACCTCCCTTTTCTGACTCATTATCGAATGACAAAGTCTATAGTCAACTACCACAGTTTGCTGGGGTTGTTGCAGAACTTTAAGGGATCACCAGCTCCACAAGGACTCGACGAATGTTGTGAGAGGGTCTTCTTCTAAACATCGTCCCTTTAAAAAAGAGAAGAAGAATAAGAAGAACAAAATGGTGTAAAGTGCTGGGGCACCCAATCTCTGTCAGACCAAGAAACCTAAGTCCAGCCAGAGTCAAGTGGAATGCTTCTCCCATAAAAAGCTGGGGCACTGGAAGAGGAACTGTCCTCAGTACATTGCCTCTCTGGATCCGAACAGATCGAGAAAGAAGTAAGTTGTTGCTGGACAAGGTAATTATATGATAACACCTTATAATTTCTCAATTTATGATTCTACTACCTGGATATTAGGTACCGAAAGTCCTTTAATATCTATAATTCATTATAGGGTCTACAGCAGGTCAGTAGGAGATTTGAAGAAGATGAAAGATTTTTTAATATTAGAGATGGAAGATCAATTCCAGTTCTAGTATTAGGAATTATTAAGCTTATATTCAAGTTCAATATAATTATTCTTAGTGAATATCACTTTTGTCCTTTTTTTTTATTGAATATTATTTCTGTAGGCCCCTTGGTCATGTACGGTTATAAAATTTTAATAAAAAGAGATAATTTTAATATCATTATGAATAATATTAATATGATAAATGGATAGCTGAACAATGATATTTATATATTGTCACAATCTGCTAGTGTAATATACACGTCTAGTAAACGTCTTAGAATTAGTGATGTCTTCAATATCTATCTTTGACACTGTAAGTTAAGTCATGTTAATAAGAACAGAATAAACAGGTTGACACAAGAGAGAATCTTTCAAGTTAGTGATTGTGAATCATTTCCAACTTGTGAGTCCTGTCTTCTTGAAAAAATGATCAAGTCGCCTTTTACTGAAAAAGATGAGCAAGCCTATGAAGTTCTAGATCTGATACATACTAATATATGTGGACGGATGAACACCAGTGCCAGAAGTGGATATTATTATTTCATTACATTTACAGATGACCTATCGAGGTATGGACACATCTATTTAATGACACATAAGTCAGAATCATTTAAAATGTTCAAAGAATTTCGTAATGAAGTAGAGAAACAAACTAAAAAAAGTATTAAAACTCTTCGGTCCGACCAAGAAGGAGAATACCTCTCTAGTGAGTTTTTGACATACTTAGAAGAGAATAGAATTCTCTCATAATGGATCCCACCTGAAATACCACAGCATAATGATGTATCAAAAAGAAAAAATCGAACCATGTTAGATATGGTTCGATCCATGATGGGCTTTGCAAGTCTGTCAATCTCCTTTTGAAGATATACACTCGAGTTGGCTTGTTATATTTTAAATAAAATTTTAAGCAAGTCCATAAGTAAAACACTACATGAGATGTGGACAAGGTGTAAGCCAGTACTCTCTCACCTTAATATTTGGGGATGTCCAGCTTATGTCAAATATTTGAAAATGACAAGCTTAGACCTAGATCTGATAAGTGTCTATTTATATGATACCCAAAAGAGACCAAGAGATATTACTTCTACCATGCTGATGAATAGAAGGTGTTTATCAGCAATAGGACAGTCTTTCTAGAAAAGAAGTTTTTTGGGGAAGAAACTAATGCCTCAAAGATTGAACTTGATGTAGTTCGATCGATAGAAGAATCGACACAATCAAGTAAATCTATAGAGTCGAACTTGATTAGATCAAATTCAGAACTTGTTGTAGAAATATCTTTAAGGAGATCCGATAGAGTACCGTATCAACCGAATAGATACTATGGTTTCTTGATCTGAGATGGTGATCCAGTTGAACTCGATGAGAATAATGAGGATCCGATCACCTATATAGATGCGATGTACAGGTCTGACTTCGATAAGTAGCTGGAAGCCATAAAATCCGAAATGAAGTCCATGATGGTCAACGATGTATGGACATTGGTTGACCCACCTGAAGGGATAAAATTCATAGGGTGTAAGTGGATCTTTAAAAGGAAGAGGGGTGCGATGGAAAGGTGGAGACCTATAAAGCCTGTCTGGTTGCCAAGGATTACCATCAGCATTATGGTATTGAGTATGACAAGATATTTTCTCCTGTGGCAATACTCAAGTCGATTCAGATCATGCTTGCGATAGCAGCACATCTGGATTATGAAATCTGGTAAATGGATATAAAAACAATCTTTCTAAATGGAGAGCTGGAAGAAGAGGTGTATATGATACAACCTGAAGATTTCATATCCACAGATGAGTCTAAAGTGTATAAACTTTAGAGGTCCATTTATAGACTTAAGTAAGCATCTCAAAGTTGGAACATGCATTTTGACAAAGTAATCAGAACGTATGGCTTCATTAAAAATATATAAATAGATTAATAATTCTGTGATAGTATTTTTTATTTTGTGTGTAGATGATATTCTCTTAATCAAGAATGACATCCCTGCATTATAGGGAATAAAAGTTTGGTTGTTATCACAGTTCTTCATGAAGGACTTGGGAGAAGCATCCTACATCCTTGGAATGAAAATCTATAGAGATAGATCTAAAAGGTTGCTAGGATTATCCTAGTCCACGTACATTGATATTGTGCTGAAAAGGTTCAGCATAGAGAATTTCAAGAAAGACTATCTTTCAATAGGTCAAGAAATTTTTCTCTCAAAGAGTGATTGTCAGATAACTCCTTGAGAGAGAGAACGTATGAATATAATTCTATATGCTTCGATAGTGGGATCTATTATATACGTCATGATATGTACGCGATCGGATGTGGCATATTCACTAGGAGTAGTGAGTAGATACCAGTTCGATCCAGGTAAGAACTACTGGAAGGTCATGAAGACTATCCTTAAGTATTTGAAAAATACTAAGGATCAGTGGCTTATCTATGGAGAATCTGATTTAAAACTTATGGGATTTACAGACTTTAATTTTCAGTCAGATCATGACAGCAAGAGCATATTGACATATATTTATACCCTGAACGATGGAGCAATCTACAGGAAGAGTTCCAAATAGCACACTGTAGCCGACTCTACTTGCGATGTGGAATATATCACGACATCAGATGCTGCAAAGAAAATTGTATGGTTATGAAAGTTCATCAACGAGCTCAGAGTGGCACCTTCCCTTGATGGCTTCGTCTTGTTGTATCGCGACAGCACTGGTGCCATTGCTCAAGGAAGGAACCGAAGTCACATCAGTGGACCAAGCACATTCTGTGCTGCTACCACTTGGTCCGGAAGATCATGGATCAAGGTGATATCGAGCTTCAGAAGATTGACAGAAAGGAGAACCTGATCAACCCATTTATTAAAGTCTTCAATGTCAAAGAGTTCGAAGATTATAAATCAAAGATGATTATATGATACTGTACCAATTGGCTTTAGTCCAAGTGAAAGTTATTGAGAATTTGTCCCAAAACCAATCATCAGTCTGTTGATGGTTGAGCTTATCATTGTAATTATATATAAATTATTAAATTAATAAATATTATTTGATTTTTTTATCACTATGTACATCTTATTTTGAGCTCCTGTTATGTGATAAAGTCCTTAGGGCTGTTTGATTTAATATAAGAGGATATATCGTTTAGTTCTTAAATCTTATATTTACGATCATATGATATACTATTCTTAGGACAATAGCTATATCAAGTATAGGTCATTGTGTGTCATATACATTGGTTATCCTCTTAACCAAAGAATGTGGAGACACCGACATGGCATGCAAGTGAGACGTAGGAGTATATCTCACTAAACGTGACCTACTACTGAGTACTCTACTATCAAAAGTAGCTCACAAAGGATATAGGTATAAGTATTTCTCTGATCTTAGATCACCATGGTGACTTGCAAGCAACTCACTGTACTTTGGTGTCGGACTATCTGAATTTCTAATTCAGTGATGAAAGATTTTTGGGTACAGTCAAGTACTTGTGAAGTCGGTATGTGAGTCAAGATAGAATTGACCCCTCCAAATAAATAGGAGTTAATGTATCAGTGTATTTTAATTCAATAAAACCTTGATCGAAGTAATCTATGTAATGAATTTGAAAAATTAAAATACAATGTGGATGACCATATCAGGGTTGATAGTTAAACCCTAGGTTACCTTGAGCATTTGGGTCAAAAAGATGAATTATATAGTAACCATATGCCAATAGGTTCTTGAATGATGCTTTGCAATCTTTCGACCTATCCAGATGTCGGGTATCATTGCTAGATGAACACTTTGATTGGTATAAAAAGATTATTTTTATACTACTGGCTTAGGTTCGAACCTATAAGATCACACTCAAAAGAAGTTTCTGACTAATCATATGGATGATCAATGATTAAGAATTGTTCTAGGATAAAATAGTCAATTCGATTGATGATTAATCCTGTGCAAAAGTTGTAATAAATCAATTCACTAATTGTTAGTGAATTGTAGGAGAATTGATTAGTAATTAGATTTTTAGTTAGCTTAATTTGATTAATCATTGAGATTTAGATCAAATCAAATTGAATTAGATTCAATTTGGTTTGATCCGATTAGGTTATGAGATGACCTAATTGCTAAAGGTGTTCGATTCCTAATTTGATTATGACTTGAACTCGATTAATTTTTTATTTGATTAAGATTTAATCTGTTGCCCAGCTATGCAACCCAAGAGGGGGGGGTGAATTGGGTTTCTAAAAATTTTAAGCCCAACTGATTACTTATGAAGAACAAAACAAAGACTTTAAATCAATATTAATTACCTAAAGCGGATATAATAAAGAAATAAGATAAAGCGATAAAGCACACCACAAACACAAGGATTTATAGTGGTTCGGTGCTAACCTTGCACCTACATCCACTCCCCAAGATCCTACTTGGGAATTTCAATCCACTATCCTTTGTATTCAACCCGAATACAAAACATCGAAAACTCCGACTCTAGCTATCCCAAGCTAGATCACTTATTTTCCGGGTACAAGTAAACCCAAAACACTCCGATTTCAGGTTCGGATCAACCTTTTCTTGTTTTGAAAATCCTCCAAAAACAAGAACAAAAACTCACAAAGAGTTAGAAAATTCTGAGCACAGATTAATACAATAACAGCTCCTTTAAATGAGCGAATATAACAATAAAAGCTTTACTCAAATGAAGAACCCTTTTTCAGATTTTCTCAAAGTGGATGAACGCTTGAATGCTTGAGAAGAGGTTGATTGTTGATTGAAGATCTCTTGAAAGCTTTGAACGATCTCTAGATCAAGGTTGAAACAATAGGCGTGAAGGATTCTCTCCTTGAAAGCTCTTGCTTTTCTCTTTCACAATCTCTCTGGTATATTGTGGATCCTCTCTCTTTTTTTTTTGGATTTTTCGTTGATCTCAGGCTTTTTCTTGCAAATTTTGGATCCTCTCTTCTGTTCTTCTCTCTTTGATCTGCCGATTGATCTTTTTCTTCACTTATGTTTCTCTCCAATTTGATCTGCTATTTAAACTGCAATTTCTTTCACCATTTCAAGCATTTTGTAGCATTAGAAGCAAGAGAAAACAATTTAGGTAGATAAAGAGCCGTTAGAGCAATTTTAGGAAGCATAAATGGCAATTAAAATGGGCAAAAAAATAGCCGTTGCTGATATTTTCTGTCGCAGGGGTCGACTCATGAGTCGACTCATGCATCAGGAGTCGACTCATGAGTCGACTTCTGTTGCACAGACCAGAAGGTCTGATTTCTGGATTTTTCGGCTCAAATCAGCAGAGATCGACTCATGAGTCGACTCATGCCTTGTGGGTCGACTCATGAGTCGACTCACAGGTCGTGCCAAGTCAAAAATCCAGCGTGCCATGAAAATATTTTGCGTGCCAATCAGCTCACAGTGCCATGAGTTGACTCATGAGTCGACTCATGCACTTCAAACCTTCATAACTTCAAAAATATAAGTCCAAATATAATAAATTTTCACCAATAGTTTACAAATCATTTGTTCTATCAAATGATACTATCAAATCAGAATTTTAGTAAAATTATGATTTTGCCCTTGAAGAGCATAAGGACTTTTTTATTTTAAAATTATTTGTATCCCTTCAATCTGCTTTGTAATCATCAAAATCAATCTAGGAGCAACAATCTCCCCCTTTTGATGATGACAAAACATTTGAACAAAAATATTTATGTTAATGCATTAATTTCAAAAGAATCCATTATAGGTGTATATGCTTGAAAAGAGTATGATTCTTTTGGCATGTAATATAAATGCAAAAATAGTTTGTCCATTTTCTTAAAGATTTGAAAAGGGTATTAGATCATTTTGAGTTTAAGATATATCAGAGCAAGAGAAGATAAATAACTTTTGCAATGTATCAGAGCAAGAAAAATAATTTTTACAATGATATCAGAAAAGATTTTACAATGTATCAGAGTAAGAAAATTTTATAATATATCAGAGAAAATTTCACACTGTATTAGAGCAAATGTCAGAGAAAATTTTACACTGTATCAGAGCAAATGTTATAATATATCAAAGAAACTTTCTCACTGTATCAGATCAAATTTTATCATGTATCAGAGCAAGTTAAAAGAAATTTTAGGGTGTATCAGAGTAAATCAAATTTCTTAAGTTGTATCAAGGTAAATAAAGTTTCAAAAAATATATCAGAGCAAGTTTGAGTTTTGAAATATATCAGAGCATAAAAAAATACTTATTTGCATTGTACTTATGATTTTGCTTTTGATGGATGGCTTTTTGTTTAAGTTCTATCTGATACCAAATTTCGATACCAAATTTCTCAAAGTTTTGGTTTAATCTTTCAATTCTTGTTTTTGTTTAATTTCTCCAGTTTGGTTTAATCTTTCAATTCTTGTTTTGTTTTAATTCTCCAGTTTGGTTTAATCTTTCAATTCTTGTTTTTGTTTAATTTCTCCAGTTTGGTTTAATCTTTCAATCTTTGTTTTTCTTTAATTTCTCCAGTTTGGTTTAATCTTTCAATCTTTGTTTTTCTTTAATTTCTCCCCCTTTTTCTCATAATTTAGGGTTTTGCTTTTTTTGTTTAATTTCAATTTTTGTTTTTGTTTAATTTCTCCCCCTTTTTGACATCATCAAACATAGTTAACTCTTCCTTTTTCTGAAATATTCTTTAATTTCTTCCCCTTTAGAGTTTTTCACAGATGTTTGCTCCCCCTTAATATAGCAATTATCAACAGCAAACAACAACAAGGAGAAGACAATATTTTCACAAGAAGAAAATATATAACCAAAATATGATCGATATCATTACAAAGAGGTAGAAATATAGGTAAAAGATGATTCCATTAATATCATAATTATTTCAATACATAAAATTCAACCAGCTAAATGTCAATACATGGCCCTAAGGTATAGATCCTAGAACAAGACACTAACACCAAAGATCTAGTAAAGATCAAGATAAGTCAATGATCGGAGTCATCAGATATAGGGTGAGGAGATGATGGATCAGAAGTGCGTCCTCTACCCCGTCTGCCTCTGCCACGAGCAGGAGAGCGAGATGAACTGGGTGGCTGAGAATGCTGAGATGCTAGGGCTGATACCATGAGTCTGATAGAATCAAGTACGTTCAGTGCTCTGAAAACAGATTGAAGTAGAGCAGTGAACTGGGTGGTAGCATGCTCACTCGATCCTCGGATCTCTTTCCTCAGTAATTCATATCCACCTTCTAGTGCTCCTCTGAGCCTGCCAGCCTCTGCAGTGAGGTCTGTGACCTCAATAGTAGACTCCTGTGGCTGGGGATGGGCCAATGCAAGGACTTGCCCCTGCAAGTCAAGAACTCTGCCAGTAAGTCTCCAGACTGTGTCCTCAAGCTGCTGGATCCTGATGGACTGATCTGATATCATCTGAAACACAGTGGAGATGTGAGGAGTAATGGTCTGATCAGAAGAGGTAGCTCCAGGTGCAAAAGAAGTACTACCCACTGGCTAGACAGCAAAGAAGCCACACGCTGAGAAATATGCTCGATCTGATCGTCAGCCAGTCTGAACTCTGAATGAGGTGCTCTGCTCTCTGGCTGATACACTGGTGTGGGCATCCTAGTAAACTCAGAAGGGCCAGCCTCAGTATCAGGAATGAACTGGGTATCTGGTGAAGCTGCCCTGAAGTCATGTACAGGAGAAGATGGACCTTCTTCTTCTACTCTGCCTTCAGTTCTGTCTTCAGCTCTTTCCTCAGCTCTCTCCTCAGCTCTTTCTTCAGAGCCCTTGATCCAACCACCAATAGTCTTTGTAATTCCCATTCGGTGCAGGCTGTGTTGGTTGAAAGTGTCCACATGTGAGAGCTTGGTAGGTGTCTCCCCCTCACAGCTAACTCCAAACCTCCTAAATACTCTAGTAAGGGCCATACCATAAGGCAAGTGTGCCTTGGATCTGTTCAAAGTTTCTCTCATGGCCTCTATCATAAGTGCAGGGAGGTTTAGGGGGTCTGAGTGATGATATGAAACATGACACATACATCTCTGCCAGATAGTAGATCATGCCTACCACTCCTAGGAAAGAAGAGTTTTGTTACAATCTGATGCAGGACCCTCATCTCAATGGATAATAGCTTTGCTTCCAATTTGTTTAAACTTCCTGAAAAAGTTTCTCCTAAGATAATTCTGATCCCTTCTTCTTTAATTGGGAGTTCCATATATGAGTATCCTTCACAAGGCAACTGAAGTATATCTCCCAATATCCTAGAATCCAAGCATATGTCAATTTCCTTTACAGTTGAAGTTACTGACCCGTTTCCATAATGTAGGTTCTGGTAGAACTCTCTAACAAGGTCAACATAGGTGACTTCCTTAAGAGAGCAATAGAGTTTCCACCCTTGATTTTTGATCTTGGTAGCAAAAGTAAAGCTTTCTTTCTCAAAGAACCGAAAATCTATATTTTTCCCGGTTTCTACTTTTCTATCAGAAAGAGGATTTACACTGGGGCTTATGGAGGATTGAGAGAGACCTTGAGCAGGTACTGAAACTGAAGTGGGAGCAGTTGAAGACTGAGCATGCCTTTTCTTTCGGACAATATCTTCAGGCTCACGGATTGATTTCCTTCTTTGGGGAAGCTTCATCTTTGGAGCCATATCCAATAAAGTAGCAGACAAGAAGACTTGAATTTAGAGGAGGAGGAATCACAAGAGAGTAAAGAGGAATTTTAGTGGAGAAAAGAAGTAGATTTTGGAAGTTCGGTGAAGTGCTAGAGCACGTTCCAACCACGCCAAGCAATGCGAGAAAGCACGAGAAATCTCTTTTCCAAGGAGGCGATTTTGGTGGAGAGTAGGAGGGAGAATTGCCTCGAGATAAATCCTTGGTTTTGGAGCAAGAAAGAGTTGGAAAGAACGACTTTCGAAAGGAAGACGATGAGAAGATGAGTCATCTCACAACAGGGTTCCCGTTTAAAAACAATGAGCCCGTGGGAAGTCTGTGGGATTTACAAGTTTGCCATTGAGTCGACTCATGGGGGTCGACTCATGAAGTTCAAAAATTCAGGAAAAATACAAATAAATTCTAGAAAAATTCGAAATTTTGGGAGAAGGAATTTTGCTCAATGATAAGTTTTTAGAGTGATAAATTTGAGCTTTTGGGACCAGGATAGATGTTGAAAATTGAGCTCTAAGAGTTTCTGACATCTATTCTTTGAAAATTGAGAAATTTTAGACAAATGGATCTAGAATTCCTAAATTTCTCCTAATTTCACAGAATCTATCCTCACTAAGGGCCTTTGTAAAGATATCGACTAATTAATTTTCAGTGCAAACATATTCAAGAATTATATTTTTGTTTTGAACATGTTCTCTTATAAATGATGTCTTATTTCAATATGTTTGGATCTTGAGTGTTGTATTGAATTTTTAGATAGATTTATGCACTTGTATTATCACATTTTATTGGTGTTTCATTAAGTTTGATTCCAAAATCTTCGAGTTGTTGCTTAATCCACAAGATTTGAGCACAACAACTTCCGACTGTAATGTATTCGGCCTCAGCCGTAGACAGTGCCACCGAATTTTGTTTCTTGCTAAACCATGAGATTAGGTTAACTCCAAAAAATTGGCAAGTTCCACTTGTGCTTTTCTATCTAATTTACATCCAGCAAAATCAGCATCTGAATATCCTAACAAATTAATTTGTGAGTCCTTAGAGTACCATAACCCTATAGTTTGTGTACCATTTAAGTATCTAAGGATTCTTTTAACAGCATTCAAATGAGATTCCTTAGGATTAGATTGATATCTAGCACATAAGCAAATACTAAACATGATATCAGGCCTACTTGCAGTAGATATAATAATGAGCCAATCATACCTCTATAGTATTTTAAGTCTACGCTTTTACCTTCATCATCCTTGTCAAGCTACTTGAGGGACTCATTGGTGTGCCAATTGGTTTGCAGTTCTCATTCCAAATCTTTTGAGTAGTTCCTTGGTGTACTTGCTTTGGGTGATGGAGATTCTCTCTTTTGATTGTTTGATTTGGAGTCCGAGGAAGAAGGTGAGTTCTCCCATCATGCTCATCCGACCTCTCCCTGCATAAGCTTAGCAAAGTCTTGACAAAGGGATTCATTAGTAGACCCAAAAATTATGTCATCAACGTAAATTTGTATAATTAGCATATCATTTTGGTTTCTTTTAATAAATAGGGTGTATCTACATTGCCTCTGAGAAACCATTATTTATAGAAATTTGCTTAACCTTTCATACCATGCTCTAGGTGCTTGTTTTAGACCATATAAAGCTTTATTTAATCTAAAGACATGATTGGAAAAAGCATGATTTTCAAATCCAGGGGGTTGTTCTACATATACTTTTCAGAAATATATCCATTTAAAAATGCACTTTAACATCCATTTGAAATAGTTTGAATTCATAAAGCAAGCATAACAAGTAGAAGTCTAATGGCTTCTAATCTAGCACAGGTGCAAAGGTTTCATCAAAATCAATTCCTTCTTCTTGATTATATCCCTTAGCAACCAGTCTTGCTTTATTTCTAATTACATTTTCATGCTCATCTAATTTGTTTCTAAAGACCCATTTTGTGCCAATTATTGATAATCTTTAGGTCTTGTTACTAAGGTCCAAACATTATTTCTTTCAAATTGATTAAGTTCTTCTTGCATAGCATTAATCCAGTTATGATCATTTTCAGCTTCTTCAAAAGTTTTAGGTTCAAGTTGAGATACAAAGCACAATGATTAAGTACATCTCTAAGTGAAGAACGGGTTTTACCCCATGCATAGGATCACCAATTATTAACTCCTTAGGGTGGTTGTGAACATACCTCATTCCTTGGTAAGTCATTGTACCTTGAGGTTGTTCTTGAATTTTTTCACCTTTCTCATTTTGTTTGTCTTCTTGATCCTTGTCTTCTGGAGTTGCTGAGTCTTTCAGAGTGATTTTCTTTATACCTTCTATTAGTGGATCTGCATCATCAACACCCTCATCTTCCTTGAAGGAAGATCGTTAGATTCATCAAAGACAACATGTATGGACTCCTCAACTACTAAAGTTCTTTTGTTGAACACTCTAAATGTTTTACTAGTGGAGGAGTAACCTAGAAAGATTGCTTCATCTGATTTTGCATCAAATTTATCAAGTTTTTCTTTACCATATTTAATACAAAATATCGGCAACCAAAAATATGAAAATATGCAATATTTGGTTTTCTTCCTTTCCAAAGTTCATAGGGGTTTTCTTTAAAAATTGTCTAATTAAAGCACGATTTAAAATGTAACATGCTGTGTTAATAGCTTCTGCCCAAAAATATCTTTGAAGGTTGCTTTCACAAAGCATGATACGGCCATTTCTTCTAAGGTTCTGTTTTTTCGTTCAACTACCCCATTCTGTTGGGGTGTCCTAGGAGCAGAGAAGTTATGCCAATTCCATTTTCATCACAAAAATTTTCAAAGTCATGATTTTCAAATTCTGTTCCATGATCATTCTAATATTTTGAATGAAAACCCTTTTTCATTAGTGACTTTTCGATGAAATTTCGTGAAAATTTGAAAAGTTTCATTTTTGTGAGCTAAAAAGAAAACCCAAGTAAAAACGAGTAATCATCTATTATTACAAATTCATATCGTTTCCTCCTAGACTAGTGTTCTAGTTGGTCCAAATAATCCATATGTAAGAGCTCTAAAGGTCTAGAAGTTGAAAACATGTTTTTGGATTTAAATGATACTCTAGTTTGTTTACCTAATTGGCATGCATCACAAATTTTATCCTTTTCAAAGTTCAGTTTTGGCAACCGAGAACTAAATTCTTTTTAATTAATTTTGAGAGAGAATGCATGCTAATGTGTGCAAGTCTACGATGCCACAGCCAACTAGTCTCATTTATTTTAGCATTTAAGGAAACTAGGCATTGCATGTCTAATTAGTTAAATCATTCAAGTCTACCATATAAACATTGCCATGCCTATGTCCTATAAATTTAATGCCATCGTTAATAGGACTCGTCACAATGCAAACAGATGATTCAAACTTACTTTATACCCTTTATCACAGAATTGACTAATGCTAAGTAAGTTATGCTTTAAACCTTTAACTATAAAACATTCTCAATGTATTTGGAAGGAGTGATACCAATGTTACTATCCCGATGATCTTTCCTTTGCCATTATCTCCAAAGGTGACCATTCCTCCATCCTTAGCATCAAGCGGATGAATTTATTCATCACCAGTCATGTGTCTCGAATCCGCTGTCAAGATACCATTTCCTGTTTTCTTCTTGGGATGCTAGACACACCTCATTTTCATGTGCCATTAGGCACAGATTGGCTTGTTCTGTTGAGGTTTCCTCGTCGGAGCTTGATCATCACTCACACTCCAGGTCGCCATCATTGCCTTCTTTTTGAACTTCTTTGACTTTCTTCAATTGTGGACATTCGGATTGAATATCCTGGCTTCTTGCACTCGTAGCATATAGGGGTTGATTTTCTCCTTTTCTTTGCTTTGATCCCCTTTGTGAATTCTTTCTCATCCCCTGTTTCCTTTTTCTTAGAAACTTCTTAAATTTCCGGGTGATGAGAGCCATCTCTTCATCCTGTTCTTCATCTTCAGATCATCCGTTTCATAATCAGGCGAATTGTGGATTTGAGGCAATGGTTCTTTTCTTTTTGATTTCATCCTCTTGATGTGCTTCATGTAAGTTCATGAGTCATCAAGGATCCAAGAGCTCTTCTAGAGGTAGTGTTTAAGTCTTGCTTCTTGGATGCAGCACCTTGCTTCTCAAGTTGCAGTACTGAGAATTTCCTTACAAGTTCACTGTTAGTTATAAATTTGCAAGACTTTTAAACCATTGATTATATCAGTAAAACGATAAACATAGCAGTTATGACTCATCATGCTCTATTTTGAACAATTCATATTTATGTCAAGCATGTTATTTAGACTCTTTTACTGATTTGTTCCCTCATGGTTACTTCTAACCTATTCCATATTTCTTTAGCAATGCACAAGTAGAATGCGATTAAATTCACTAGCATCTATGCACAATAAAGAACATTCATGCTTGGCATTTAATGTGCCAATTTCTTGTCAACCTCATCCCATTCTTTCTCGGTTTGGTTGATTCCTCACCATCTATAATCTTGGTGGGTGTGTGAGGACCATTCACTATGATACTCCACATATCATAGTCGAGTGCTTGTATGAAAATATTCATCCGAGCTTTCCAATAGGTGTAATTAGACCCATTGAAAAGTGGAGGTCGGTTTGTAGATTGCCCCTCGGCTAGAGAAGTACCGACATGGGTTGCCATAGATCTTTGGCTCTTTGATTGTTAGATCAAAGAAGGGCTAGAGCACCGGCTCTGATACCACTTGTTGCCCAGCTATGCAACCCAAGAGGGGGGGTGAATTGGGTTTCTAAAAATTTTAAGCCCAACAGATTACTTATGAAGAACAAAACAAAGACTTTAAATCAATATTAATTACCTAAAGCAGAATAATAAAGAAATAAGATAAAGCGATAAAGCACACCACAAACACAAGGATTTATAGTGGTTCGGTGCTAACCTTGCACCTACATCCACTCCCCAAGATCCTACTTGGGAATTTCAATCCACTATCCTTTGTATTCAACCCGAATACAAAACGTCGGAAACTCCGACACTAGCTATCCCAAGCTAGATCACTTGTTTTCCGGGTACAAGTAAACCCAAAACACTCCATTTCAGGTTCGGATCAACCTTTCTTATTTTGGAAATCCTCCAAAAATAAGAACAAAAACTCACAAAGAGTTAGAAAATTTTAGCACAGATTAATACAATAACAGCTCCTTAAATGAGCAAATATAACAATAAAAGCTTTACTCAAATGAAGAACCCCTTTTTCGATTTTCTCAAAGTGGATGAACGCTTGAATGCTTGAGAAGAGGTTGATTGTTGATTGAAGATCTCTTGAAAGCTTTGAACGATCTCTAGATCAAGGTTGAAACAATAGGCGTGAAGAATTCTCTCCTTGAAAGCTCTTGCTTTTCTCTTTCACACTCTCTCTGGTATATTGTGGATCCTCTCTCTTTTTCTTTTTAGATTTTTCGTTGATCTCAGGCTTTTTCTTGCAAATTTTGGATCCTCTCTTCTGTTCTTCTCTTTGATCTGCCGATTGATCTTCTTCTTCACTTATGTCTCTCCAATTTGATCTGCTATTTAAACTGCATTTCTTTCACCATTTCAAGCATTTTGTAGCATTAGAAGCAAGAGAAAATAATTTAGGTAGATAAAGAGCCGTTAGAGCAATTTTAGGAAGCATAAATGGCAATTAAAATGGGCAAAAAAATAGCCGTTGCTGATATTTTCCGTCGTAGGGGTCGACTCATGAGTCGACTCATGAGTCGACTTCTGTTGCACAGACCAAAGGTCTGATTTTGGATTTTTCGGCTCAAATCAGCAGAGGTCGACTCATGAGTCGACTCATGCCTTGTGGGTCGACTCATGAGTCGACTCACAGGTCGTGCCAAGTCAAAAATCCAGCGTGCCATGAAAATTTTTTGCGTGCCAATCAGCTCACAGTGCCATGAGTTGACTCATGAGTCGACTCATGCACTTCAAACCTTCATAACTTCAAAAATATAAGTCCAAATAAATGAAATTTTCACCAATAGTTTACAAATCATTTGTTCTATCAAATGATACTATCAAATCAAAATTTTAGTGAAATTATAATTTTGCCCTTGAAGAGCATAAGGACTTTTTCATTTTAAAATTATTTGTATCCCTTCAATCTGCTTTGTAATCATCAAAATCAATCTAGGAGCAACAAGTATAAAATTCTATCCCTTTGCATGCTTGTTTATGTTTTGATTGATATCGGCAATGTGTCACTTTTCATTTTGCTTGTTTATGTTCTGAAGTTTGACTACGCATAAATATTAACTCAATGAGTCCTTATAGTAGATATTGGTGATAGTTGATCTACTGTAGGAGTAGGTTGTGCACCTAGATAGAATCTATCAATTCTAGTAAAAGAGAGTAGTCCAATAAAATATAAGAAACTGAATCTTTATGTCTATGGCCATAGTAGTGTGATTAATGGTAAAGAGTTTCTATGAGAATTATACAATAGACTCGAGCTAATTGAATCTATCATATAACCAATGATGAGATTTGACGATTCATCCATGACCTACCATTTGATCGGGACTCACGATAGAGGGACTGTATCATACAATAACTGCACCTAGAGGTTCATTGCCTTTTATTTTGCTAGGTTGCCACTACATACTGCTAGGTGTCACTAATAGATTGTGAGGCCCACGAGCATCATCTCGATGATTGATGATCTTTGATGGGCAGAGTTAGAATGGTTCCAACCCATTGAAAAGAGTTTTAATGATATTGTGATAAGAATCATAATCTATCTCACTACCAGACAAAATAGAACCTATGGGGTCATACACAAAGTGGCTTTTGACTGATTAGATGGTTGAATTATGATTATGAATTATGATAGGATTTAATTATTAATTTAATTGATGATTAATCGAATGCAAAAGTTGCAATTAAGTAACTCGCTAAAGAGTTAGTGAGTTGTAGGAGGATTAATTAGCAATTAAATTGCTAATTAGTTTAATTTGATTGAGCTATGGAGCTTGCATCAAGTCTAATTAAATTAGATTTAATTTAACTTGATTATTTGATTTGATTAAGCCTAATTGGGTTATGAGATAACCAAATTTATAAGAGAATGATTCCTTATTGAATTAGGATTTGGGTTTGACTTAATTCCTAATTAGACTAGGATCTAAATAAGAGTGTTTGAGTTTTTATTTGGATTAAAAATTCTTCTCTTCATAGGTGCACTAAATCCTAATTGGATTAGGATTAAATTGAGTTTGACTCAAACACCAAAAGAGAGTCTAAAAGGACTAGGACTTCTTCTCTAATTAGGTGACATCTAATCTAAATAGTTTGAGCTCCTAATCAGATTTAAATTTTTCTATTTAGATCTAATCAATTTTTAATATGATTAGAATTAGTTAGAGTTTAAATTGGTTTAAATCAGTCACCTAAAGAAGAGTCCTAAAATCTTAGAACTCTCCCTCCATGCGCCATAAAACAAGCCCCACGCCCATCTAGTTTTTGGATGCCAATTATCCCACGCCCTCTCCCCCTTTTAGCATGTAAGAAAAACTCTTAAAATCCTTCTTTTTGTGAGATATGAGGGCACAAAAATTTGATGGCTTGGGCGGCATAAAATTCAAGAGTCCAAGGTTGTTTTGTCTCTTATCTCCTACCTAAACTCTATCTCCTCTTCCTATTTAAACCATGGACCTAATGAGGCATTGGATAAGCTGATGATGATCAGTTTTTGGATGCCAAAACTAGAGGAGGCATGTGTGAGAATTTTGGAAAAAAAAAGTGGTGCGGCACCAAGAAAAGGTGTGAGGTTTGGTTGCATACATCCTTTCTTTCTTACCTTTCTTACCAACAACCAAAGGTTAGTTGTTGGGGCCTCTTCTCTCCCATCTTTTGTCTTAGTTTGGACATGAGTTTTTCTCTCTTCTTTGTCCAAAAATTGGATAAAATTTTTATATCTTTATCATAGAGATTCGATGAATGAATTTTAGGAAGAAAAGAGAAGAAAGAGTTTTTCTCAAGATCTCCAGCCTAGAGATCATCTTCTTCCTTTTTCTTCTTCTTCTCTAAGAGTATCTTGAGTGAAAAAAAAAATTCAACTATCAAGATGTGATCTCTGCAAGGAAGCTAGCACCCCAATAAGATCAAAAAACTTCTGATCAGATCGAAGCCTCATGTGGATATCCGTTGAGGCCGGATGCTTATGTGGCTTCAAGGGACCTTCAGAAGACATCCACGATCATTAGTTCGTGGTGTAGATCGACTCGCATCATGGTATGAAATTTATTTATTTATTTTTATTTGATTTTTAAATCTGAATTTTATCTCACATATGTAGATTCTGTTTACGGTTTAAGATTTGATCTTATGCATGCTTAGATTAAATTAGATTTAATCTAAAATTTTTAAATTTCACTGCGTACTCATTTTGAAAAAAAAATTGCATGTATGAAATCATGAAACTCCAACACATCTATCTCTATAAATCTTTATATTCTCAGAATAGGATGCTTGCTTCATGTCTTTTATGGAGAATTCTATATACAATCTTATTTTAGTCGATGTCAGTATTGGACACTCCTACTGACCCTTTTAAAAATATATAATTCTCCATTTTTGATCAGACAATTTGATCA
>NC_025999.2:52255978-52361187 GCF_000442705.2 Elaeis guineensis | reverse complement strand
GCGAAAGATTTCAAGATGCAGTCAAGTACTTATCAAGTCGGTGCATGAGTCAAGATGGGATCGACCCCTCCAAATTAGTAGGAGATATGCATTAGTGTATTTCAATTTAGCAAAATCTGAGTCTGGATAATCCATGTGATGGATTTAAAAAAGATTGAAATATAATGTGGATAACTTATCTAGGATTGACAGTTAAATCTTAGGTCATCCTTGAGCATTATGGTCAAATGGATGAATTATACGATAACCATATACCAATAGATTCTTGAATGTTGCTTCGCCATCATTCGATCTATCCGGACATCGGGTCACCATTGCTAGATGGTTACATTGATTGCTTCAGAAAGGTATTCCTATGCTACCGACTTAGGTTCAAACCTATGGGGTCATACTCAAAAGAAGTTTTTAACTGATATTGAGGCTGATCAACGGTTGAGGATCGTTCAAGGACTTAATCGTAAATTTGATTGATGGTTAACCTTATGTAAAAATTGTAATAAATTTATTCACTAAGTGTTAGTGAATTAATGAAGAATTAATTAGCAATTAGATTGCTAATTATCTTAATTTGATTAAGCAAAATGATTAAATAAAATTTAATTGAATTAGATTCAATTAGATTTGATCCGATTAGGTTATGAAATGATCTAATCGCTAAGTGAGAATTATCTCTGATTTGATCAAAATTTTAGTTCAATCAATTCTTTATTTGATTAAAATTTGATTAAAAATTTATGAATCTAATTAGATTGGATTTCATATATTTTATTTGAGCTAAACTAGATGTGATTTGGTTTGGATTCAAATAAAAAAATTAAGAGTTATTATTGGAATAGGACTCTTCTCCCCATGCACCCCCTACTTTGATGCCATATATCTCCATGCACAAAATTATTTTGTATGAGATCTTTTTCACACCAAAGAGTCCTTTTTCCTTTTCTATCTTATATCCAAATTTGATTTGATTTTGATAGAAAAAGGATTCTGAAATTGAATTTTAAAATATTCTTTATCAAGAGAATCTGTTCTTACCCAAATCACCTCTCCATGCCAACTTATTTTTTCTCCTTATATTTGTGGGAGATCAGTTGGAGAACTGATCTACTATGAAAAAATATGAGAAGGGGCATCCCATATTTTTTTGGCATGTTTTGGGATATGAAACTGTAAAGGGAGGCGACATCCTGTAAGAGTCCATGATCACTAGAACTCTTCACCCCACCTCCTTACATGCCTATAAAAGGAGCTTTTGTTGTTTCTTTTGTGTGTAAGATAGAAGAAAGAGAAGTCTTCATGTGAAGAAAAGTTTGGGCATGGTTCATGGTGTGAAAAATAGAGAGGAGGATCCTCTCTCTTAGGGTTGCGCAAAAATTTGAATTTAGATTTTTGATCTTAAGGGTTTGGGAAGAGAAAAAAAATAAGAAAAAAATTATTTTTATCTCTATCTTTCTTTTACCTCTTCATCTCCTTTATAAGTCCATCTTTAATCTCTGAAAAGATTTTAAAGATTTGAAGAAAGGATCCAGATCAGTCAAGAAGAAGGTCTTTGCGTGAGCTAGCACTCCTAAAAAGACCGATCAGATCGGGACTTCGAGTGGATTTTTTGTATAGATCGGAGGCATGTGCGGCTGTGAGCAATCAGTAAAATTTTTTTTTACCATATCTTTTAGTAGTGGTGATCATCGACCCATGCAAAGATATCGAGTTCTAAACTCAAATTGAAAGTAGATGTAATTTACTGCTCACATGCATGTATGCTGATTTTATCTTTAGTATTTTTCAGATTTTATATACAACATATCATGTCATAGATCTTAGAGTAGATTAATTTGATAATTAGATTATATATATATTAGATTAATTTGATTAATCTAATTATCTTCTACTGTAATTTATTTTAAAAAATTTCAAAATACATGCATGAAATCACCTATGTTCTCCAACAGTTGTATCCTAGGTTCGTTATGACATAATATATGTGCATATTAAATCAGAATTTTAATTTTTTAGATCTAATATGTAATATTTTGATCTAAATTTAATTAATGGTTGATCACACAAACTGAGAAAAGGTTATCCCGTTGTAGGTGTTGGAACCAGATCTAGGATTTCAGGGTTAGATCTTGAAATTTTTTCAAAATCAGGCAGCGGAAGGCTAAAATAAATTAAAATTTATTTTTTAAAATCAAAGAATCCCTAGATCTAAGATTCTATTACATGATTATTATATAGCATTAAATCTGAAATTAAAATATTAGGAGCATGAACTACATATTGATCATATCAACATGTTTCTATACTACATCTAATGTATGCATTAAACAATAGATTAGATCTATTACCTTGCAAGTTAGACATTCTAACCTTACTGATTCGGGCTTGAGGATGATGTTGCAAACCGAACATGCATCCAATCTCTAAGAGTTATCCACATGAGTCTACGAATCTCGACCAGAAGTCCTGCTTCAAGAAATCAGTACAGTATGCTAGTACTACACTGATCCTTCTTCGATGGTTGATCAGATACCTCCTTCTTCTTGATTTGGACTCTTCTAAAGATGAAAAGTAGGAGGAGGAGTTTTAGATCTGAGACGCTCTCAAAAAACTCAAGATGAAGGAAGGGAAGAGATGAAACTAACAACCCTAGAAGAAGATCCTCTTCTTCTCTTTACTCTCTCCTAGACACCCTGTATTGTGTCTATTATATCTCCATGAACTAAAGGTCTTTGGATGCCCCAAAGGTCTCTCAAATATCTATGTACTCCAAAAATTTCATGAAGAAACTCATTTTATAGAGAGAGATATGATAGAGTCCTTGTCTATGTCAAATACCTAGTCAAGACTTATCCAAACATAGCAAGATAAGGGTGCCCAACTCTTGGGCACCTCCTCCTTATTTTTATGCATGGACCATCAGCAAAGGGTACACAATGTGTGCCCTAAAAGTCATGAAAATTGCAAAAAAAGTTTGGATAAATTTGGTGCAAAAAGGAAAGAATTTTGGATTTCTAAAACTCTATCTCATAGAATTTAAAATCCAAACTTATTCCTACTTTGATTTGATCCACAACCACTTTCCATATATGAAAGAAGAGAGAAAACCTTTTGGATGTCGGAAAGACCTGGGAGAGGGCTTTTGTCGCACAAAATAAGAGAGGATTGGCATGGAATAAGAGAGAGGGCATGGGCGGGCTTATGTGGCGCAAGGTGGAATCTTAGTCTTACTAGGATTCTATCTTATGACTTGTTTTAATTTGGTTTCTCAAATCAAATCAAACTAAAATTAGATCAACCTAATTAAAATAGATTTTAATCTAATTAAAAATCTAATTTAATCAGATTAAATTAGATTTAAATCTGATTTAATTTTTTAATCAAATTAAAATTAGGTTGACCCAAGTCCTAATTGAACTAGGACTAGTTTTTTCTTGCACTTGGCTTATCCAATAAATCAATTGACTTGATCCAATTCAAGCCAAACTAAATCTAATTAAATTATATTAATTAACTTAATCTCAAGCCATTGCTTAATCAAATTAAGCCAATTAGCAATCAAATTGCTAATCGATTCTCTCCCAAACATTGCACTAGGTTAAATGTCAATCGTATTGATCATTTAACCCTAGAACGATTCTTAATCGTTGATCAACCATCCGATCGGATCATGAACTCTAATGTGTGTGACCTCATAGGTCTGAACCTAAGTCGGTAGCATAGAATAAATTTTGTACCAATCGAAGTGACCATCTAGCAATGGTACCCGACGATCGGATAGGTCGAATTGTGTAGAACAACATCCTTAGAACCCATGCGGATATAGTTTCCATATAATTCATCTCTTGACCAAAATGATCATAGGATACCTTCAGAGTTCAACTGTCAACTCTGATCAGGTTGTCCACATTGTATTTCAAAATATCAAATCCATCTGATGGATTACCCTGCCAAGTTTTGCTAAATTGAAATACAGTGACTCATTCTTCTCCAACTCTTGGAGTGGTCAATCCTATCTCGATCACACTCTACTTCGAAGTACTTGACTATGCCCAAAGCCTTCCATCACTGAATTAGAAATTCAGTTAGTCCAGTACCAAAGCACAGTGAGTTGCTTGCAAGTCACTGAGGCGATCTCAGGTCTAAGGGACACTTATACCTATATCCCATCAGAGACATTCTCGACAGCAGAATGCTCTGGAGTTGGTCACTGTTCAATGATGATGTACCTTACATCTCACTGTATGCCATACCAGTGTCTCCACACTCTTGGTTAAGAGACAACCAACCCATATGGCCTACAGCGACCTATGCTCGATAGAAGCTGTCGTCCTTATTAACAGCCTATCATTTGGTCGTGAAACAGTTTTAAGGACTAATCGATAAATCTCTCTTATCGACTTTATTAGACTTTATGATGAAAATATCAAAAATATATTTTATTTATTAACAAATCAATTACAATACTTGTTGCTCAACCGTCAACAGGCTGACAATTGATTTTTGGGACATATTTTTCAACAACTCCCACTTGTCCTAAAGCCACTCGCGCACAGTATCTAATATCCATCTTGACTTGTGGTTGTCGAACTCCTTTATCGCCAGGGCTTTAGTGAAGGGGTCGGTTAGGTTTCTTTCCATCGATCTTCTGAAGGTCGACGTCACCTCGATCACGATCTCTCAGACCAGTGGAAGCGGCACAAAATGTGCTTCGTCTGCTGGTGTGCTTTGGGTTCCTTCGCCTGAGCTATGGCACCAGTGCTGTTGCAGTAGAGCAGGACCAACCATCAAGGGAGGGTGCTACTCGAGCTCAGTGATGAATTTTTCAGCCACACAGCTTTTTCACGGCATTCGATGCTGCGATGTACTCTGCTTCACAAACAGAGTCTGCCACAGTATGCTGCTTGAAACTCTTCCAGCAGATAGCTCCACCATTCAGAGTAAAGATATAACCCGACATGCTTCTGCTGTATCATGGTTCAGATTGAAAGCTGAGTCTGTGAACCCCACAAGTTTCAGATCTGACTCGCCATAAACCAACCATTGGTCCTTAGTATTTTTCAAATACTTAAGGATGGCTTTAACCACTTTTCATGATTTTCTCAGGATCAGATTGGTATCTACTCACTACTCCTAGTGAGTATGCCACATCTGTCTTGTACATGTCATGTACATGATAGATCCCACGATCGAAGCATATGGGACTCTACTCATACGCTCTCTCTCTTCAGGAGTTGTCGGACAATCCTTCTTAGAGAGAGAAATTCATGGCCTATCGGTAGATAGCCCTTCTTGGAATTCTCCATGCTGAACCTCTTCAGCACAGTGTCTATGTACATGGACTGGGATAACCCAAGCATCTTTTAGATCTATCCCTATAGATCTTCATCCCTAGGATGTAGGATGCTTCACCCAAGTCCTTCATGGAGAACTGTGATGACAACCAAACTTTTATTCCTGTAGTGCGGGGATGTCATTTCGATTAAGAGAATGTCATCCACTTACAAGACAAGAAATACCAAACTGGACCATTTGCCCATTTATAGATGCAGGGCTCTTCTCCATTCTTAATGAAGCCATACGTTTGATCACCTTATCAAAATGCATGTTCAACTCCGAGAAAGCTTGCTTCAATCCATAAATGGATCTCTGAAGCTTGCACACCTTGGACTCATCTGTGGATGTAACCCTCAGTTGTATCATATACACCTCTTCGGTCAGCTCTCCATTCAGGAAAGCTGTCTTTACATCCATTTGCCAGATCTCATAATCCAGATGGCAGCTATTGCAAGCATTATCCGAATGATTTGAGCATTGCCACAGGAAAAAATATCTCGTCATAGTCAATACCATAACTTGACGATACCCCTTGGCAACCAGACGGGCTTTATAGGTCTCCACCTTTCCGTCTGCGCCCCTTTTCCTTTTGAAGACCCATTTACACCCAATGGGTTTAACCCCTTCAGGTGGGTCAACCAATGTCCATACATCGTTGACCTTCATGGACTCCATTTCGGATTTCATGGCTTCAAGTCATTTCTCGAAATCAGGTCTCTGCATTGCATCCATATAGGTGATCGGATCCTTCATATTCTCATCAAGTTCGATGGGATCACCGTCTCAGACCAAGAAACCATAGTATCTGTCGGCTGACGTGGTACTCTACGGATCACCTTAATGGTGCAGGTACATTGGGCTCCGATCTGATCTAATCAATCGACTCAGGTTCAGCTATTGGTGTCGTCCTTCTACCTGTTGAACTTCATCAAGTTCAACCTTAGAGGCAACGGTTCCTTCACCAAGGAACTCTTTTTCTAAAAAGATTGCCTTAAGGCTGACGAACACCTTTTGTTCATCAGCATGGTAGAAAAAATATCCTTTTGTCTCTTTGGGGTACCCTATGAATGAGCATTTGTCAGACCTAGGTCCAAGTTTGTCTGTGACTAATCGTTTGACATAGGCGGGCACCCCAGACCCTAAGGTGTGAAAGTGCTGGCTTACGTCCCGTCATATCTCATATGGAGTCTTAATTACAGACTTACTTGGAACCTATTTAACAGATAACAGGCCGATTCGAGTGCATATCCCCAGAAGGATATCGGCAAGCTAGCAAAACCCATCATGGATCGGATCATGTCTAACAGAGTCTGATTCCTCCTTTCAGACACACCATTATGCTGTGGTTTCCTGGAGGAGTCCATTGGGAGAGAATCCCATTCTCTCCTAGATATGTGAGAAACTCACTAGAAAGATATTCTCCTCCTCGATCAGATCGAAGAGTTTTAATACTCTTCCAGTTTATTTTTCTACTTCACTTCGGAATCGTTTGAACATTTCAAATGAATCCGACTTATGTTTCATCAGATAGACATATCCATATCGGATAGGTCATCCGTGAAAGTTATGAAGTAGAAATATCCACCTCTAGCACTGGTGCTCATGGGCCGCATACATCAGTATGTACTAGGCCCAAGAGCTCAGTAGCTCTCTCACCTTTTCAGTAAAAGGTGACTTGGTCATTTTACAAGAAGACAGGACTCACAGGTTGGAAGTGATTCACAATCACTGACTTCGAGGATTCCTCTTGAGTCAACCTGTTTATTCTGTTCTTGTTTATATGACCTAGCCTACAGTGCCATAAGTAGATATCTGACACACTATCTAATCTAGGGTGCTTGCCAGTAGAATAGACTCTTATCAGGCTTGATCTTTTGGTCTGGCTCTGCACTGATGTCCCAGCCTGAACTTGCACCTTCTTCACTTTCTTCTTCTTGTTCTTCTTCCCTTTCTTAAAGGTCGAGAACCAGAAGATGAACCTCCCACTAAGTTCACCGACTCTTTGGAGTTGGTGATCCTTCTCAAAGTTCTGAAGCAACCCCAGTAACCCATGGTAGTTTCTTCAGGCTTTGTCATTCTATAATGAGTGAGGAATGGGAGATAAGACTTGGGCAGCGAGTTCAGTATTGCATCTTTCCAAGCTGCTCATGCAAGGAAAGCCGAGCTTGCTCAATCGTTCCATCAGCTCGATCATGTACAATACATGATCAGTGACAGAGGCACCATCCGCATTTTGGCGTTGAAGATGGCACAACTAGTCTTGTGCCTCTCCACATCATCGGGTGTGCCAAAGGCATCCTCCAACACTTGAAGCATGTCCTTTGGCTGAGCCATCTCGAATCTGCGACTGAACTCATCGCTCATGGTAGCCAGCATGATACAGCGCACCGTGGTCCGTCACTGAGCCACTTCTGGTAAGTGTCTCTGACTGTTCCACGTGCATTGACAGCTGGCTCCTCAGGTGCAGGATCCATTATCACATATAGGATCCTTCATGCTCCAGGACTATCTTCAACTTTCGGTACCAGCTACCGAAGTTGGATCCCACCAACTTATCATTGTCCAACAATGATCGGAGCGATAGGGAAGTGGCCATATTTGCACAAAGAGAACCATAACCTAATTAGTAATTGATTCATTAAACCTAAAGATTTGGACTTTAATCAAAAGGTTTCTCCCACTATTTTATTCGAATTGGTAGCCTCTACTCCAATTCGAGGAATTACCCTAATTCCTTAGTGGGTACTAGAATCCACTTAGACTGCACACAAGCCAACTTTGGTTGGCCAACCCATGTACATCTAAGGGTAGGTTCATAACCAATTGTTTCTCTAAATAATTTTAGTAATTTTAATTTTGCCCCAGAAACCTAATCAGTAGGCTTTGGCCTCCACTGTAAGGATCGTTAGGTCCAACCATTAACATGATCATACTTGGTGTATCTAACCAACGAATGATTAAGCCCAACTTTGGTTGGCTCACCTAACCACCATTAGAGAGACACTTCCAAGTCATCATATGATGAGTGATAATTCCATTAGTCAACAAGCACCAGGCCTTTGGGTCTGCAATGATTATTAGTTAATGGACTCATTATCAAACACCTTAATGGGAGGCTATGACTCAGTTATCTCCATAACTTTGTCATTTTAAGGACCTAATAATTTTAGAGGATTTAAATAATTAGAGGATGAGGTCAGATGAACCAGCTTATCATGATCCTCCCACTGGCTTCACCAAGTCAGCTTAAGGGAGACCATTAAAAGGGCTGGTCTAGGAGCACCTAAATCAGTCACACTGATTTACCTAGCTGACATGGGTCAGCTCGAATAGTCAAGTGATCCGATCAAAACATAATTTCACCAAGAGGCCAGGTAAGTTCGATCAGTGGGAGGGTCTGCCAAAGCTTGCCTTAGACACCATCAGAAATGGCCAGGTAAGCGGCTCCCAATTAAAAACCACCGTCTGGTTTACCTTAGACACCAACTGGTTTAATTAGTTTCGATTAGATCAACCTAACAGTTCGTGCTAGACCGTTAGCCAAGAATCAAGTCCATTTGGTTCTCGTTAAAGACATGGACTTGACCAACTACAACTATTGTAATTGATCTAGAGAATCTTGACCTAATCTAAGACAACAATTGATTAGATTTAGTCAATTTCTAATTAAGTCCATCTTTAATCTAACCATAGGTCTAACCCAATTAATGGACCTAATTCCACTAACCCATTAACCCAATGTGTTATGATTGTGTCTTAGGTTCTTCAATTCACAATCCTAGAACCTAATCAAACAACTTCTTAATTCTTAATTAAGTTTTGGGCTGAGGGTTGGGTTCGCTTTTCAAAAATAATTTTCATATTTGTAAATATTTTACAATATGATTCTACCAACCATATTGCATGTTTGATTCATAATCAAGATACAAGTGAAATAAACATGAAACTACTTTAGATCTAATCTAAACAGGTTCATGTAATTGAAACAATTTCAACTTTAAACAATTTTTTGCACAAAAATTATTAACAAAGAATTTTATTTTAGATTTAAATATCTTTTAAATCTAATAATATAAATTTAATCTAGATCATATCTAATAAATTTATGATTAAAGATAGATCTACACAAACTAGGACAACCTTTGCACTGTAAGGGGTAAACCTTACAGCAGGAAACCTTGCAGTTCGTGATTGATCTAAATTTAATTTCAGATTTAATAATCAGATTATAAATTAGATTAATCTAAA
The DNA here is from genome assembly GCF_000442705.2 of Elaeis guineensis. Classification (NCBI taxonomy): domain Eukaryota; kingdom Viridiplantae; phylum Streptophyta; class Magnoliopsida; order Arecales; family Arecaceae; genus Elaeis; species Elaeis guineensis. The sequence continues at coordinate 52,351,608 of NC_025999.2, read as the reverse complement.
AATAATCTAAGCATGTATAAATAATCATGTAATAAAGAACCTAGGCTCTGATACCAATTGTAGAACCAGATCTAGGGTTTCAGGTTAGATCTTGAAACTTTTTCAAGATCATACAGCGGAAGACTAAAATAAATCAAAATTATTTTTTAAAATAAAAATCCCTAGATCTAAGATTTATTACATGATTATTACATAGTATTAAATAAAAATTAAAATATATTATAGCATGAACTACATTGATCATATCAACATGTTTCTATACTACATCTAATGTATGTATTAAACAATAGATCAGATCTATTACCTTGCAAGTTAGACATTCTAACCTTGCTGATCTAGCTTGAGGATATGTTGCAAGCCGCACATGCATCCGTCTCTAGGAGTCATCCACACGAGCCACGAATCTCGATCAGAAGTCCTGCTTCAGAAATTAGCATAGTATGCTAGTACCGCACTGATCCTTCTTCGATGGTTGATCAGGTGCCTCCTTCTTCTTGATTTGGGCTCTTCCAAAGATGAGAAGTAGGAGGAGGAGTTTTAAATCTGAGACGTCTCAGAAAACTCAAGATGGAGGGAAAAGAGATGAAACTAATAATCCTAGAAGAAGACCCTCTTCTTCTTCTCTTTACTCTCTCCTAGACACCCTATCTTGTGTCTATTATATCTCTATGACCAAAAGTCTTTCTCTCTGATTTTTGGATGCCCAAAGGTCTCTCAAATTTCTATATTCTTCAAAAATTTTATAAAGAAACTCATTTTATAGAGAGAGATATGATAGAGTCCTTGTCTAGGTCAAATACTAGTCAAGGCTTATCCAAACATGCAAGATAAGGGGCGCCCAACTCTTGGGTCTCCTCCTTATTTTTATGCATGGACACCAAAAAAGGGTGCACAATATGTGATATAAAAGCCACAAAAATTTAAAAAAAAATTGGATAAATTTGGTGCAAAAAGGAAAGAGTTTTGGATTTTAAAACTCTATCTCACAGAATTTGAAATCCAAACTTATTCCTACTTTGATTTGATCCACAACCACTTTCCATGTATGAAAGAAGAGAGGAGACCTTTTGGATGTGGGAAAGACCTGGGAGAGGGCTTTTGTCGCACAAAATAAGAGGGGATTGTCGTGGAATAAGAGAGAGGGCGGGGGGGGGGGGGGCTTATGTGGGCAAGGTAGAATCCTAGTCTTACTAGGATTCTATCTTATGACTTATTTTAATTTGATTTCTCAAACTAAATCAAATTAAAATTAGATAATCTAATTAAAATAGATTTTAACTCAATTAAAAACTTAATTTAATCAGATTAAATTAGATTTAAATCTGATTTAATTTTTTAATCAAATTAGAAATTAGGTTGACCCAAGTTCTAATTGAACTAGGACTAGTTTTTTCTTGCACTTGGCTTATCCAATAAATCAATTAGACTTGATCCAATCAAGCTCAAATTAAATATAATTAAATTATATTCAATTAGACTTAATCTCAGCCTATTGGCTTAATCAAATTAAGCCAATTAGCAATCGAATTGCTAATCGATCCTCCTACAATACTTGCACTAGGTTAAATGTCAATCGTATTGATCATTTAACCCTAGAACGATTCTTAATCGTTGATCAACCATCTGATCGGATCATGAACTCTAATGTGTATGACCTCATAGGTCCAAATCTAAGTCGTAGTATAGAAATAAATTTCTGTACCAATCGAAGTGAACATCTAGCAATGGTATCCGATGACTGGATAGGTCGAATGTGTAGAACAATATCCTTAGAACCCATGCGGATATAATTTTTCATATAATTCATCCCTTGATCAAAATGATCATAGGATACCTCAGAGTTCAATTGTCAACTTTGATCAGGTTGTCCACATTGTATTTCAAAATATCAAATCCATCTGATGGATTATCCTGGCCAGGATTTTGCTAAATTAAAATACAGTGACTCATTCTTCTCCAACTCTTGGAGTGGTCAATCCCATCTCGATCACACTCTGACTTTACAAGTACTTGACTATACCCAGAAGCCTTCTGTCACTAAATTAGAAATTCAGTTAGTCCAGTACCAAAGCACAGTGAGTTGCTTGCAAGTCACTGAGGTGATCTCAGGTCTAAGGGACACTTATACCTATATCCCATCAGAGTCATTTTTGACAGCAGAATGCTCTGGAGTTGGTCACGTTCAATGATGATGTACTCTTACATCTCACCTGTATGCTATACCAGTGTCTCCACACTCCTTGGTTAAAAGGATAACTAACCCATATGGCCTACAGCGACCTATACTCGATAGAAGTTGTCGTCCTTATTAACAGCCTATTATTTGGTCGTGAATAATTTTAAGGACTAATCGATAAATCCTCTCTTTATCGAACTTAAATAGTCCTAAAAACTTCATCATAACAACGGACTTCATTAGAAGATGAAAGCTTATAATGAAAATGCCAAAAATTATTTTATTTATTAATAAATCAATTACAATACTTGATTGCTCAAACATTAACAGGCTGACGATTAATTTTTGAGACACATTTTCCAACAGTAGGATTTATCCTTATAGTGAAAAAATTATCCTAGTTTGTGCTGATCGTTGATAAATCTGATTTTATGTATTGCATGTAATATTTATGATCTAATTTAGATGTGATCTAAGATTGTGATCAGATTTGATATAATTTAGATTAGATCTAAATTCATGCATATGTGATATGTGATTAGATTAGATAATCTGATTAGCAAGTACTTGGACTAGGTTGATTACCAGACCGTCCGATCATAGGAGCAAGAAGAATTTAAAGGCCCTCTTTTCTCATTTGATGGGGTCCTCTTATGACGTGTAAGGGTGCCATATGATTAAATCTCATGAAGAAGAATGTGAAAGAAAAAACTTACTTTTTTGTAAAATTCTAGATCTTGAAATCCTAGGTTTGTTGTATGTGATACAAAGTTGTATGAAATGTAAGACATCTAATCTATGTAATTAAAATTATTTTAATCATAAAAAAATAAAATTTAAAATCATAAAAAGTTTTAAATATGATCTAAAAGATGTTTATAATTGATTTTATTTTAGTGTTATGTAAAAATTTTTAGATCTGAAACTCTTTGAATCATGCTCACATAATTACTGAGCAGATCTAGTTTTGAACTGAGTTGACTCAGTCCTCTTATGTAGCCGGCTCAATATTGATTGAGTCGATTTAGTTTAGAATAAAAAATCTTTGCATAAAAAACTATTGTAAATTATTTACAAAACAAAAAGGTTAAAATTATTTCAAACCTAAACCTAAACCCATATCAATGCTAAAACTTAATTAGGAATTAAGTATAGAATCGATTAGATATAAAATTATGAATTAAAGATCTAATGTCATTCGCATAAAACATAGAGGCATGGGTTAGCTCAAATCAGATCCTCTTAATTGGGTTAGACCTAAGGTTAGAATCAAAGAGTTAATGGACTAATTAGAGAAATTGATTAAATCTAACTAAATATTGAATTAGATAAAATCTTGATTTCTCTAGAACCAATATAATAATTGTAGGTGGTCAAGTCCATGTCTTTGATAGACCAAATGGACCTAGATTATGGCTCAGTGGTTGAACCTGAATCATTAAGTTGGTCAAATCAAAATTAATTAATCAATTGGTGTCTAAGATAAGTTTGACATTCAACCGATGGTTTTTAATTGGGAGTGGCTTACCTGATTATTTTGATGGTATTTAAGGTAAGCTTAGCAGATCATCCCATCGATCTCACTTATCTGACCAATTTGATGGATTATATCTTGATTAGATCATTAAGTGATTCGAGTTGACCCATACCATTAAGGTTGATCAATGTGATTGATTTAGGTGCCATTTCATCTAGTATGATCCTAATCCAATTCAATGACTTAGTGAAGTCAGTGAGATGATTGTGGTTTACTGATTGATCTCTTTTTTAAACTAATTATCAAATATTTTAAATTATTAGGTCCATAAAATGAACTAGTTATGGGGATAACTAGATTATAGCCTCCCATTAAGGTGAATGGTAATGAGTCTATTATTTCTAATTGATATTGTAGGTGCCATCCGTCTGGTGTTCTCTCTGAATAATAAAATTATTATTTATCATATGATGACTCTGTTGTACTATCTGATGATGGTTGGATTGACTGAGCCATCCTCGGATCTGATCATTCATTAGTTAGAAACACAGAGTAGGTTTATGTTAATGGTTTGACCTAATCAAAACTTTCAGTGGAGGCCCATCACCTACTGAAATGAAATTTGGGGTAAAATTAATTACTAAAAATTATTTGAAGAAATAATTGATTGAGAACCTACCCATAGATGCATATGAGTTGATCGAGCCATCCTTGAGCTTGTATGCAGTCTGTGTGGATTCTAGTATCTGCTAAGGAATTAATGTAATTCCTCAGATTGGAGGTAGAGGCTATCAATTTGAATAAAATAGTGGGAGAATCTTTAGACTAAAGTTCAAGTCTTTAGGCTTAATCAATTCATAAACATAGAGGTCTTGTATTTTTCTTTCAGTTATGCCTAAATATCCTTACTCTATTTATTGTTTGACAGTGACTTATAGGACTCAACTTTGATAATTGATATCGAAAGTTGTAAATAGTTCTAGAGCATGAATAGATCCTACATATGTTATGGATCCAGCACCTGAAGTTCTTACATCCAACATAATGATGCGATCAAAGGCACCTATCAGAAGTGGTCACATGATAATATCACTATGTGATGTTTTTGAGAGTAGAAAAAAATATAAATTTAGTTTTAAATTCGATGATGCTCAATGGAAAAAAATCTTTTAAATGTTGAAGGAGTTCTTTTATACCTCTGAAGATGTGTCTATAGTGGGATAATAATTCTTTGAGAAAGAAAAGAAAAAGAAGGTGCAAAAGAGTTATGCTTGGGCTAATGAGTCTGAACTGACAAAAGAGTCTAATGTTAATCTAGTCTAGTAGAGTCTCTTGATTTGAATAGGCTAAGAAAGAGAAATCAGCAAAGAGTTGCTGAATAAAATACTTATATGATAATACCTTGTGATTTTTCTATTTGTGACACTACTACCTAGATATTGGATATTGAAGGTCTATGCAAATTGTTGCAACGATTTTAGATTAGTAGAAAGTTTGAAAACAGCAAGAGATTTTCTAAACGTTGGAGTTGGAAGTCATATTCCAATCTTGATTTTAAGAATCATCGAGCTTATTTTCAATTCTAATAATATCATTTTAGTAATTATCACTATTGTCTAATGATTTTGTGATGTCATTATGAATGATGTCAAAATCATTTGGACAACTGAGAAATCATATTTATGAATAGTCACAGTCTGTCAATGTATTGTACACAATCAAACAAACTCCTTAAAATAGATAATGTCATGAAAGCCTACTTTTGATAATTTAGGCTCGATCATTAAACAAGAATAAGATCAATAGGAGATAATTTTTGAAATCAATGATTGTGAATCATTATCAACTTGTCAATCCTATCTCCTTAGTAAGATGATCAAATTGTCTTTTGTTGGAAAAGGTGAATGAGCTAATGATGTTCTAAGTCTGATACATATTGATGTATTAGATCTACGAACATATTTATCATAAATTTAGTTTATTTAAAATATTTAAATAATTTCATAATAAGGTAGAGAAATGAATTGGAAGAGCATTGAAGTCCTTTGGTCAGACCAAAGAGGAGAATGCCCTTCCGATGAATTTTTGACATATCTAGAAGAGAACAGGATTCTTTCTTATTAAAATCGACTTTGTGAGATATAGTTCGATCCATAATGGGATTTATAAGTTTGCCAGTCTCCTTTTAGGGTTATGCTCTTAAGACTGCTTGTTATGTTCTAAACTGGATTCCGAATTAATCAATTGCAATGACTCTATATGAGATATGGACTAGGCGTAAGCTGATGCTTTTTTATCTTAGGATTTGGAAGTGTTCAGTTTATGTCAAGCATTTGCAGACCGATTAGCTTGGATCTTGATCCTATATATATTTTTTGTAGGATAACCCTAAAGAATCTAGGGGATATAACTTCTACCTTGTAAGAGAACAAAAGTTGTTTGGCATTCTTTTTAGAAAAGGAGTACCTTGGTGAAGGTACTGATGCCTTTAATATGAAACTTATGAAGTTCGACAGGTAGAAGAACCGACACAATCTAGTGAACCCATAGAATCGGATTTGATTAGATCAAATTCGAAACCCATTGTAGAGGCACCATTAAGGAGATTCGATAGAGTATCGCATCCATCAGATAGAGACTTCAGTTTCTAGATCTGAGACATGATTCTGTTGAACTCGATAATAATAACAAGGATCGATCACCTACATGGATGTCATACAGAGGTTCGACTCCGATTAATGGCTTGGAGCCATAGAGTCTGAAATGGAGTCTATGAAGATAATGGTGTATGGACACTCATTGATCCACTCGAAGAGATAAAATCCATAGGGTGTAAGTGGATCTTCAATAAGATCAGAGAGTGCAGACGAGAAGGTGGAGACCTACAAAGCTTGTCTGGTTGCCAAAGGATATCGTTAACATTATGGTATTGACCATAATGAGATATTTTTTCTTAAGAAAATGTTAAGTATTTCGAAGTTAGAATGTGCATTTTGATAAATGATCAAAATACATGACTTCATTGAGAATAAAGAAGAACCCTACAAATACAAAAAGGTTAATAGTTCTGTGAGTATATTTCTTATCTTGTATGTGAATGAAATTTTCTTAATCTGGAATAACATTCCTTACATTACAGAGAATAAAAGTTTCATTATTATTATTGTTCTCTATAAAGGACTTTGGAAAAGCATCTCTCATCCTAGGAATGAAGATTTATAGAGATAGATCTAAGAGGCTGCTTGATTTTTTCAGTCCAACATATATAGGATATTTATGAGTAGAATCTGTTCTATCATATACACCATGTATGAGATCGGATATGGTATACTCACTAAAGTAGTGAGTGGATATCTATAAGATCCAGATGAGAATCACTGGAAGATCATCCTTAAGTATTTGAGAAATACTAAGGATCGATGACTCAGTTATGGAGAATCTGATTTAAAATTTGTAGAGTATAATTTTAATTTTTAGTTAGATATATTAATAGTAAGAACATGTCGAAATACATCCTTATCCTAAATAATAGAGCAATCTACTGGAAAGGTTCCAAGCAGAGCAATATAGTCAAATTTAAATTGTGAGGTAGAATGTATTACAGCATTCGATGCTTGCAAGGAAGCTATGTGATTGTACAAGTTCACTGGCAAGCTAGGAGTGGCACCCTCCGATGATGATCCTATTGTATTATATAGCACCGGAGCCATAGCTTATGCCAAGGAGCCGAAGTCCCATTGGCTTACCAAGCATTTTGCATCGCTACCACCTTATTCAAAAAATTTGTTAAGGTGATGTCAATCTTTAGAAGATCGACGAAAAAAAAAACTTGACCAATCCATTTATTAAACCCTTGGTATCTAAGAGTTCTGAGATGATAAATTGAAGATGGATATATGATACTATACTGATTGGCTTTAATCCAAGTGGGAATTGTTGGGAATGGTGTCCTAAAGCCAATCATTTGACGATTATGCTAATTATAAATATATATGAATTGATAAATAATAAAAATTATTTGATATTTTTTTATCACAAGGTTACATCTTCTAACGAACTCCTATATTGTGATGAAATCCTTAGGACTACTTTGATTTATAAAGGAGAATTTATCACATAGTCCTTAAATTGGTTCATAACCAAATAATACGCTATTACTAGGATGATAGCGATATCAAGTATAGGTCGTTGCATGCCATATACATTGATTGTTCTTGTAACCAAATAGTATGGAGATATTGGTATGGCATGCAGGTGAGATGTAGGAGTACATCATCACAGAACATGACTAACTATGGAGCACTCTACTATCAAGGATAGCTTGCGAAGGGTATAGGTATAAGTGTCTCTCTGACTTGAGATTGTTGCCCAGCTATGCAACCCAAGAGGGGGGGGTGAATTGGGTTTCTAAAAATTTTAAGCCCAACTGATTACTTATGAAGAACAAAACAAAGACTTTAAATCAATATTAATTACCTAAAGCGGATATAATAAAGAAATAAGATAAAGCGATAAAGCACACCACAAACATAAGGATTTATAGTGGTTCGGTGCTAACCTTGCACCTACATCCACTCCCCAAGATCCTACTTGGGAATTTCAATCCACTATCCTTTGTATTCAACCCGAATACAAAACGTTGGAAACTCCGATACTAGCTATCCCAAGCTAGATCACTTGTTTCCCGGGTACAAGTAAACCCAAAATACTCCGATTTCAGGTTCGGATCAACCTTTCCTTGTTTTGGAAATCCTCCAAAAATAAGAACAAAAACTCACAAAGAGTTAGAAAATTCTGAGCACAGATTAATACAATAACAGCTCCTTTAAATGAGCGAATATAACAATAAAAGCTTTACTCAAATGAAGAACCCCTTTTTCAGATTTTCTCAAAGTGGATGAATGCTTGAATGCTTGAGAAGAGGTTGATTGTTGATTGAAGATCTCTTGAAAGCTTTGAACGATCTCTAAATCATGGTTGAAACAATAGGCGTGAAGGATTCTCTCCTTGAAAGCTCTTGCTTTTCTCTTTCACAATCTCTCTGGTATATTGTGGATCCTCTCTCTTTTTCTTTTTGGATTTTTCATTGATCTCAGGCTTTTTCTTGCAAATTTTGGATCCTCTCTCTTCTTCTTCTCTTTTGATCTGCCGATTGATCTTCTTCTTCACCCATGTTTCTCTCCAATTTGATCTGCTATTTAAACTGCAATTTCTTTCACCATTTCAAGCATTTTGTAGCATTAGAAGCAAGAGAAAATAATTTAGGTAGATAAAGAGCCGTTAGAGCAATTTTAGGAAGCATAAATGGCAATTAAAACGGGCAAAAAAATAGCCGTTGCTGATATTTTCCGTCGCAGGGGTCGACTCATGAGTCGACTCATGCATCAGGAGTCGACTCATGAGTCGACTTCTGTTGCACAGACCAGAAGGTCTGATTTCTGGATTTTTCGGCTCAAATCAGCAGAGGTCGACTCATGAGTCGACTCATGCCTTGTGGGTCGACTCATGAGTCGACTCACAGGTCGTGCCAATTCAAAAATCCAGCATGCCATGGAAATTTTTTGCGTGCCAATCAGCTCACAGTGCCATGAGTTGACTCATGAGTCGACTCATGCACTTCAAACCTTCATAACTTTAAAAATATAAGTCCAAACACAATGAAATTTTCATCAATAGTTTACAAATCATTTATTCTACCAAATGGTACTATCAAATCAAAATTTTAGTGAAATTATGATTTTGCCCTTGAAGAGCATAAGGACTTTTTCATTTTAAAATTATTTGTATCCCTTCAATCTGCTTTGTAATCATCAAAATCAATCTAGGAGCAACAATCTCCCTTTTTTTGATGATGACAAAATATTTGAACAAAAATATTTATGTTAATGCATTAATTTCAAAAGAATCCATTATAGGTGTATATGCTTGAAAAGAGTATGATTCTTTTGGCATGTAATATAAATGCAAAAATAGTTTGTCCATTTTCTTAAAGATTTGAAAAGGGTATTAGATCATTTTGAGTTTAAGATATATCAGAGCAAGAGAAGATAAATAACTTTTGCAATGTATCAGAGCAAGAAAAATAATTTTTACAATGATATCAGAAAAGATTTTATAATTTATCAGAGCAAAAAAATTTTATAATATATCAGAGAAAATTTCACACTGTATTAGAGCAAATGTCGGAGAAAATTTTACACTGTATCAAAGCAAATGTTATAATATATCAGAGAAACTTTCTCACTGTATCAGATCAAATTTTATCATATATCAGAGCAAGTTAAAAGAAATTTTAGGGTGTATCAGAGTAAATCAAATTTCTTAAGTTGTATCAAGGTAAATAAAGTTTCAAAAGATGTATCAGAGCAAGTTTGAATTTTGAAATATATCAGAGCATAAAAAAAATACTTATTTGCATTGTACTTATGATTTTGCTTTTGATGGATGGCTTTTTGTTTAAGTTCTGTCTGATACCAAATTTCGATACCAAATTTCTCAAAGTTTTATTTAATTTCTCCAATATTTATTTTTCAATATATTTTTTTTTAATCTTTCAATTTTTGTTTAATTTCTCAAGTTTGGTTTAATCTTTCAATTCTTGTTTTTGTTTAATTTCTTCAGTTTGGTTTAATCTTTCAATCTTTGTTTTTCTTTAATTTCTCCAGTTTGGTTTAATCTTTCAATCTTTGTTTTTCTTTAATTTCTCCCCCTTTTTCTCATAATTTAGGGTTTTGCTTTTTTTTTGTTTAATTTTAATTTTTGTTTTTGTTTAATTTCTCCCCCTTTTTGACATCATCAAACATAGTTAACTCTTCCTTTTTCTGAAACATTCTTTAATTTCTTCCCCTTTAGAGTTTTTCACAGATGTTTGCTCCCCCTTAATATAGCAATTATCAACAGCAAACAACAACAAGGAGAAGACAATATTTCCATAAGAAGAAAATATATAACGAAAATATGATCGATATCATTACAAAGAGGTAGAAATATAGGTAAAAGATGATTCCATTAATATCATAATTGTTTCAATACATAAAATTCAACCAGCTAAATGTCAATACATGGCCCCAAGGTATAGATCCTAGAACAAGACACTAACACCTAGGATCTAGTAAAGATCAAGATAAGTCAATGATCGGAGTCATCAGATATAGGGTGAGGAGATGATGGATCAGAAGTGCGTCCTCTACCCCGTCTGCCTCTGCCATGAGCAGGAGAGCGAGATGAACTGGGTGACTGAGAACGCTGAGATGCTAGGGACTGAACAGAAAGGGTGAGTCTAATAGAATCAAGTACGTTCAGTGCTGTGAAAACAGATTGAAGTAGAGCAGTGAACTGGGTGGTAGCATGCTCACTCGATCCTCGGATCTCTTTCCTCAGTAATTCATATCCACCTTCTAGTGCTCCTCTGAGCCTGCCAGCCTCTGCAGTGAGGTCTGTGACCTCAATAGTAGACTCCTGTGGCTGGGGATGGGCCAATGCAAGGACTTGCCCCTGCAAGTCAAGAACTCTGCCAGTCAGTCTCCAGACTGTGTCCTCAAGCTGCTGTATCCTGATGGACTGATCTGATATCATCTGAAACACAGTGGAGATATGGGGAGTAATGGTCTGATCAGAAGAGGTAGCTCCAGGTGCAAAAGAAGTACTACCCCACTGGCTAGACAGCAAAGAAGCCACACGCTGAGAAATATGCTCGATCTGATCGTCAGCCAGTCTGAACTCTGAATGAGGTGCTCTGCTCTCTGGCTGATACACTGGTGTGGGCATCCTAGTAAACTCAGAAGGGCCAGCCTCAGTATCAGGAATGAACTGGGTATCTGGTGAAGCTGCCCTGAAGTCATGTACAGGAGAAGATGGACCTTCTTCTTCTACTCTGCCTTCAGTTCTGTCTTCAGCTCTTTCCTCAGCTCTCTCCTCAGCTCTTTCTTCAGAGCCCTTGATCCAACCACCAATAGTCTTTGTAATTCCCATTCGGTGCAGGCTGTGTTGGTTGAAAGTGTCCACATGTGAGAGCTTGGTAGGTGTCTCCCCCTCACAGCTAACTCCAAACCTCCTAAATACTCTAGTAAGGGCCATACCATAAGGCAAGTGTGCCTTGGATCTGTTCAAAGTTTCTCTCATGGCCTCTATCATAAGTGCAGGGAGGTTTAGGGGGGTCTGAGTGATGATATGAAACATGACACATACATCTCTGCCAGATAGTAGATCATGCCTACCACTCCTAGGAAAGAAGAGTTTTGTTACAATCTGATGCAGGACCCTCATCTCAATGGATAATAGCTTTGCTTCCAATTTGTTTAAACTTCCTGAAAAAGTTTCTCCTAAGATAATTCTGATCCCTTCTTCTTTAATTGGGAGTTCCATATATGAGTATCCTTCACTAGGCAACTGAAGTATATCTCCCAATATCCTAGAATCCAAGCATATGTCAATTCCTTTTACAGTTGAAGTTACTGACCGTTTCCATAATGTAGGTTCTGGTAGAACTCTCTAACAAGGTCAACATAGGTGACTTCCTTAAGAGAGCAATAGAGTTCCCATCCTTGATTTTTGATCTTGGTAGCAAAAGTAAAGCCTTCTTTCTCAAAGAACCGAAAATCTATATTTTTCCCGGTTTTACTTTTCTATCAGAAAGAGGATTTACACTGGGGCTTATGGAGGATTGAGAGAGACCTTGAGCAGGTACTGAAACTGAAGTGGGAGCAGTTGAAGACTGAGCATGCCTTTTCTTTCGGACAATATCTTCAGGCTCACGGATTGATTTCCTTCTTTGGGGAAGCTTCATCTTTGGAGCCATATCCAATAAAGTAGCAGACAAGAAGACTTGAATTTAGAGGAGGAGGATCACAAGAGAGTAAAGAGGAATTTTAGTGGAGAAAAGAAGTGGATTTTGGAAGTTCGGTGAAGTGCTAGGGCACGTTCCAACCGCGCCAAGCAATGCGAGAAAGCATGAGAAATCTCTTTTCCAAGGAGGCGATTTTTGATGGAGAGAAGGAGGGAGAATTGCCTCGAGATAAATCCTTGGTTTTGGAGCAAGAAAGAGTTGGAAAGAACGGCTTTCGGAAGGAAGACGATGAGAAGATGAGTCATCTCACAAACAGGGTTCCCGTTTAAAAACAATGAGCCCGTGGGAAGTTTGTGGGATTTACAAGTTTGCCATTGAGTCGACTCATGGGGGTCGACTCATGAAGTTCAGAAATTCAGAAAAAATGCAAATAAATTCCAGAAAAATTCGAAATTTTGGGAGAAGGAATTTTGCTCAATGATAAGTTTTTAGAGTGATAAATCTGAGCTTTTGGGACCAGGATAGTTGTTGGAAATTGAGCTCTAAGAATCAATTCTTGGAAATTGAGAAATTTTAGGCAAATGGATCTAGAATTCCTAGATTTCTCCTAATTTCACAGAATCTATCCTCACTAAGGGCCTTTGTAAAGATATCGGCTAATTGATTTTAGTGCAAACATATTCAAGAATTACATTTTTGTTTTGAACATGTTCTCTTATAAAATGATGTCTTATTTCAATATGTTTGGATCTTGAGTGTTGTATTGGATTTTTAGATAGATTTATGGCACTTGTTTGTCACATCTTATTGGTGTTTCATTAAGTTTGATTCCAAAATCTTCGAGTTGTTGCTTAATCCACAAGATTTGAGCACAACAACTTCCGCTGCAATGTATTCGGCCTCAGCCGTAGATAGTGCCACCGAATTTTGTTTCTTGCTAAACCATGAGATTAGGTTAACTCCAAGAAATTGGCAAGTTCCACTTGTGCTTTTTCTATCTAATTTACATCCACAAAATCAGCATCTGAATATCCTAACAAATTAATTTGTGAGTCCTTAGAGTACCATAACCCTATAGTTTGTGTACCATTTAAGTATCTAAGGATTCTTTTAACAGCATTCAAATGAGATTCCTTAGGATTAGATTGATATCTAGCACATAAGCAAACACTAAACATGATATCAGGCCTACTTGCAGTTAGATATAATAATGAGCCAATCATACCTCTATAGTATTTTAAGTCTACGCTTTTACCTTCATCATCCTTGTCAAGCTTACTTGAGGGACTCATTGGTGTGCCAATTGGTTTGCAGTTCTCCATTCCAAATCTTTTGAGTAGTTCCTTGGTGTACTTGCTTTGGGTGATGGAGATTCTCTCTTTTGATTGTTTGATTTGGAGTCCGAGGAAGAAGGTGAGTTCTCCCATCATGCTCATCTCGAACTCTCCCTGCATAAGCTTAGCAAAGTCTTGACAAAGGGATTCATTAGTAGACCCAAAAATTATGTCATCAACGTAAATTTGTATAATTAGCATATCATTTTGGTTTCTTTTAATAAATAGGGTTGTATCTACATTGCCTCTTGAGAAACCATTATTTAGTAGAAATTTGCTTAGCCTTTCATACCATGCTCTAGGTGCTTGTTTTAGACCATATAAAGCTTTATTTAATCTAAAGACATGATTGGAAAAGCATGATTTTCAAATCCAGGGGGTTGTTCTACATATACTTCTTCAGAAATATATCCATTTAAAAATGCACTTTTAACATCCATTTGAAATAGTTTGAATTTCATAAAGCAAGCATAAGCAAGTAGAAGTCTAATGGCTTCTAATCTAGCAACAGGTGCAAAGGTTTCATCAAAATCAATTCCTTCTTCTTGATTATATCCCTTAGCAACCAGTCTTGCTTTATTTCTAATTACATTTCCATGCTCATCTAATTTGTTTCTAAAGACCCATTTTGTGCCAATTATTGAATAATCTTTAGGTCTTGTTACTAAGGTCCAAACATTATTTCTTTCAAATTGATTAAGTTCTTCTTGCATAGCATTAATCCAGTTATGATCATTTTCAGCTTCTTCAAAAGTTTTAGGTTCAAGTTGAGATACAAATGCACAATGATTAAGTACATCTCTAAGTGAAGAACGGGTTTTTACCCCATGCATAGGATCACCAATTATTAACTCCTTAGGGTGGTTGTGAACATACCTCCATTCCTTGGGTAAGTCATTTGTACCTTGAGGTTGTTCTTGAATTTCTTCACCTTTCTCATTTTGTTTGTCTTCTTGATCCTTGTCTTCTGGAGTTGCTGAGTCTTTCAGAGTGATCTCCTTTATACCTTCTATTAGTGGATCTGCATCATCAACACCCTCATTCTTCCTTGAAGGAAGATCGTTAGATTCATCAAAGACAACATGTATGGACTCCTCAACTACTAAAGTTCTTTTGTTGAACACTCTAAATGTTTTACTAGTGGAGGAGTAACCTAGAAAGATTGCTTCATCTGATTTTGCATCAAATTTATCAAGTTTTTCTTTGCCATTATTTAATACAAAACATCGGCAACCAAAAATATGAAAATATGCAATATTTGGTTTTCTTCCTTTCCAAAGTTCATAGGGGGTTTTCTTTAAAAATTGTCTAATTAAAGCACGATTTAAAATGTAACATGCTGTGTTAATAGCTTCTGCCCAAAAATATCTTGGAAGGTTGCTTTCACAAAGCATGTACGGGCCATTTCTTCTAATGTTCTGTTTTTCCTTCAACTACCCCATTCTGTTGGGGTGTCCTAGGAGCAGAGAAGTTATGGCCAATTCCATTTTCATCACAAAAATTTTCAAAGTCATGATTTTCAAATTCTGTTCCATGATCACTTCTAATATTTTGAATTGAAAACCCTTTTTCATTAGTGACTTTTCGATGAAATTTC
Organism: Elaeis guineensis; assembly: GCF_000442705.2. NCBI lineage: Eukaryota > Viridiplantae > Streptophyta > Magnoliopsida > Arecales > Arecaceae > Elaeis > Elaeis guineensis. The sequence continues at coordinate 52,336,239 of NC_025999.2, read as the reverse complement.
GTGAAAATTTGAAAAGTTTCATTTTTGTGAGCTAAAAAGAAAACCCAAGTAAAACGAGAGTAATCATCTATTATTACAAATCCATATCGTTTTCCTCCTAGACTAGTGGTTCTAGTTGGTCCAAATAAATCCATATGTAAGAGCTCTAAAGGTCTAGAAGTTGAAACAGTGTTTTTGGATTTAAATGATACTCTAGTTTGTTTACCTAATTGGCATGCATCACAAATTCTATCCTTTTCAAAATTCAGTTTTGGCAAACCGAGAACTAAATCTTTTTAATTAATTTTGAGAGAGAATGCATGCTAATGTGTGCAAGTCTACGATGCCACAGCCAACTAGTCTCATTTATTTTAGCATTTAAGGAAACTAGGCATTGCATGTCTAATTTAGTTAAATCATTCAAGTCTACCATATAAACATTGCCATGCCTATGTCCTATAAATTTAATGCCATCGTTAATAGGACTCGTCACAATGCAAACAGATGATTCAAAACTTACTTTATACCCTTTATCACAGAATTGACTAATGCTAAGTAAGTTATGCTTTAAACCTTTAACTAATAAAACATTCTCAATGTATTTGGAGGAGTGATACCAATGTTACCTATCCCGATGATCTTTCCTTTGCCATTATCTCCAAAGGTGACCATCCCTCCATCCTTAGCATCAAGCGTGATGAATTGTGATTCATCACCAGTCATGTGTCTCGAGCATCCGCTGTCAAGATACCATTTCCTGTTTCTTCTTGGGATGCTAGACACACCTCATTTTCATGTGCCATTAGGCACAGATTGGCTTGTTCTGTTGAGGTTTCCTCGTCGGAGCTTGAGTCATCACTCACACTCCAGGTCGCCATCATTGCCTTCTTTTTGAACTTCTTTGGACCTTTCTTCAATTGTGGACATTCGGATCTGAAATATCCTGGCTTCTTGCACTCGTAGCATATAGGGGGTTGATCTTTCTCCTTTTCTTTGCTTTGATCCCCTTTTGTGAATTTCTTTCTCATCCCCTGTTTCCTTTTTCTTAGAAACTTCTTAAATTTCCGGGTGATGAGAGCCATCTCTTCATCCTGTTCTTCATCTTCAGATTCATCCGTTTCATAATCAGGCGAAGTTGTGGATTTGAGGGCAATGGTTCTTTTCTTTTTGATTTCATCCTCTTGATGTTGCTTCATGCTAAGTTCATGAGTCATCAAGGATCCAAGAAGCTCTTCTAGAGGTAGAGTGTTAAGTCCTTTGCTTCTTGGATGGCAGTCACCTTTGCTTCTCAAGTTCTTGGCAGTGACCTGAGAATCTTCCTTACAAGTTCACTGTTAGTATAAGATTTGCCAAGACTCTTTAAACCATTGATTATATCAGTAAAACGAGTAAACATAGCAGTTATGGACTCATCATGCTCTATTTTGAACAATTCATATTTATGTACAAGCATGTTTATTTTAGACTCTTTTACTTGATTTGTTCCCTCATGGGTTACTTCTAACCTATTCCATATTTCTTTAGCAGATGCACAAGTAGAAATGCGATTAAATTCACTAGCATCTAGTGCACAATAAAGAACATTCATGGCTTTGGCATTTAATTGTGCCAATTTCTTGTCAACCTCATCCCATTCTTTCTCGGATTTGGTTGACTCCTCACCATCTATAATCTTGGTGGGTGTGTGAGGACCATTCACTATGATACTCCACATATCATAGTCGAGTGCTTGTATGAAAATCTTCATCCGAGCTTTCCAATAGGTGTAATTAGACCCATTGAAAAGTGGAGGTCAGTTTGTAGATTGCCCCTCGGCTAGAGAAGTACCGACATGGGTTGCCATAGATCTTTGGCTCTTTGATTGTTAGATCAAAGAAGGGCTAGAGCACCGGCTCTGATACCACTTGTTGCCCAGCTATGCAACCCAAGAGGGGGGGGTGAATTGGGTTTCTAAAAATTTTAAACCCAACTGATTACTTATGAAGAACAAAACAAAGACTTTAAATCAATATTAATTACCTAAAGTGGATATAATAAAGAAATAAGATAAAGCGATAAAGCACACCACAAACACAAGGATTTATAGTGGTTCGGTGCTAACCTTGCACCTACATCCACTCCCCAAGATCCTACTTGGGAATTTCAATCCACTATCCTTTGTATTCAACCCGAATACAAAACGTCGGAAACTCTGACTCTAGCTATCCCAAGCTAGATCACTTGTTTCCCGGGTACAAGTAAACCCAAAACACTCCGATTTCAGGTTCGGATCAACCTCTCCTTGTTTTGGAAATCCTCCAAAAACAAGAACAAAAACTCACAAAGAGTTAGAAAATTCTGAGCACAGATTAATACAATAACAGCTCCTTTAAATGAGCGAATATAACAATAAAAGCTTTACTCAAATGAAGAATCCCTTTTTCAGATTTTCTCAAAGTGGATGAACGCTTGAATGCTTGAGAAGAGGTTGATTGTTGATTGAAGATCTCTTGAAAGCTTTGAACGATCTCTAGATCAAGGTTGAAACAATAGGCGTGAAGGATTCTCTCCTTGAAAGCTCTTGCTTTTCTCTTTCACAATCTCTCTGGTATATTGTGGATCCTCTCTCTTTTTCTTTTTGGATTTTTCGTTGATCTCAGGCTTTTTCTTGCAAATTTTGGATCCTCTCTTCTGTTCTTCTCTCTTTGATCTGCCGATTGATCTTTTTCTTCACTTATGTTTCTCTCCAATTTGATCTGCTATTAAAACTGCAATTTCTTTCACCATTTCAAGCATTTTGTAGCATTAGAAGCAAGAGAAAATAATTTAGGTAGATAAAGAGCCGTTAGAGAAATTTTAGAAAGCATAAATGGTAATTAAAACGAGCAAAAAAATAGCCGTTGCTGATATTTCCCATCGCAGGGGTCGACTCATGAGTCGACTCATGCATCAGGAGTCGACTCATGAGTCGACTTCTGTTGCACAGACCAGAAGGTCTGATTTTTGGATTTTTCGGCTCAAATCAGCAGAGGTCGACTCATGAGTCGACTCATGCCTTGTGGGTCGACTCATGAGTCGACTCACAGGTCGTGCCAAGTCAAAAATCCAGCGTGCCATGGAAATATTTTGCGTGCCAATCAGCTCACAGTGCCATGAGTGGACTCATGAGTCGACTCATGCACTTCAAACCTTCATAACTTCAAAAATATAAGTCCAAATATAATGAAATTTTCACCAATAGTTTACAAATCATTTGTTCTATCAAATGATATTATTAAATCAAAATTTTAGTGAAATTATGATTTTGTCCTTGAAGAGCATAAGGACTTTTTCATTTTAAAATTATTTGTATCCCTTCAATCTGCTTTGTAATCATCAAAATCAATCTAGGAGCAACATAATCAATACTATTTGCTACCTAATTATATGAGATTTAGTGGTCTAATTAGGTCTAATCTAATTTGGTTGGGTTAAGAACTTAATTGAATGAGAAATCAATTCAAATTCAAATTCCTTGCCTCCTTTCTCTGCACCCTCTATTTCTTCATGCAAAAAATTTTTTGCATGAATTTTTTCTCATGCCTAGAAGTAGTTCCATACCTACATCTGATCTTTTTTTGAATTAAAAATTGATTGGTTTAAATTTGAGTTCAAATGGGTTTGAATTTGAATGAAAATCTAGAGTTCAAATTGAGTTGGACTCCTCTCTTCACACCACCAACTTTCTCCATGCATTAAGAGTTTTTGCATGAGATTTTTTATGCCATTCTAATGCTGGTTGACCACTATTTGAGTTTCTAAGAAGAGGATAAAATTTGATTCAAAATTTAATTCAAATTTGATTTGAATTAGTGATAAAGATCAACCAACGTTTAAAATTGAACCTAAACTACCTTATTCTTATCCTCATCTTTTATGGGATGCCACTCTTAAGAAGGGATCAGTTTTGTGCAACAAAAAGAGTGATTTTTGGTGTGAGAAACATAAAAGTTGGGGCATGAAAACCTGAGAGTGGGTCTGGTTTCCATGCTTGAGAAATGGAGGAAGTGATCTTCCTCTTGGGCGTGAGGTGTAAGGTGGGTTCTAGGATTTTGACTCTAGATTTTGTGAGAAAAAAAATATAAGAGTGAGTCTTGTCCAATCTCCCACATCACCACCTCCTCGTAAATCTTCATCTTCTGATTCGAAGAAGTCCAAGAGATCCAAAGAAAGGAGCTTGGATCAGCCATCAAGAATCTTCGATGCAAGCTAGCACTCCCGAGAAAGAAGATCTGATCAAGGGCTTCGAGTGGATGATCTATAAAGGCCGGATGACCTGTACGACTACTCGACATCAACGATATCTTCGTACCATACCTACCAACAGTGAAGATCATTGACCCGCGATAAGGTGATGAGTTCTAAACTCAATCGATGTGATCTAAAGGTTAAATTAGATTCAGGACATCGATGTGATTGATGTAATTTTTATTTTATATCAGATTTTATATGTAAAAATTTTTATATCATAGATCCTTAACGGTAGTTTAGATCTGATCCCAGGCATGTGTAGAAGATTAAAGTGTTTAATCTTTATTTTTGCTATAAAATTTTAAAAATACATACTTTGAACGATCTATTTTTCTTTCAATCGGGCACATGCGCGGCTACAATTGGAACCCTAGACATCTGCAGGATTTGAAAGTATGGAGATCTGATCTTCAATTTTATTTTACTGATATTTATTTTTTCTTTTCAGATTTCAGATCAAGATCTCTTATTTGTGTCAAGATCTTAAACATAATTTTCAGAACTAATCTGGTACGTATATTAAATTAAAAAAGTTTTAATTTATTTACTTCCACTGTATAAAGTTTTATAAATTTTAAACTATATATACAAAACCACACTATTTTCTAACACCATGAAGGAGAAGACCTGGGAGTGGCTACAGATGTAGGTGGTGATACCATCCGTTTGTACCTAGGGGATAAGGTGGTGATCCGTGTGCTTGATGGGATTTTTTCGATGGTGCTGTGGTTGAAACTCAAGGAGTTATATTTTACGAAGTCTCTCACCAATACTCTTTTTCTCTAAAGGTAGTTCTACCGTGTAGGAGCATCTCAGCCACTTTCAAAAGATCCTCACCAACCTCCTCAGTGTTGGCGAGAAAATTGAGGAGAAGACCAGGGCACTGGTCTTGCTAGTGTCGCTTCTTCCTTCATATGATTTCTTAATGACTGCTCTTCTAGTGGAGAAGAGCACCATCAAAATGGATGAGATCACCATAGCAATTCTTCAAAATGAGATTCTCAGAAGGGAGAATCCAACTTCAAGCTCAAGTGACAGCTTAGCTTTGACGATTTCTGGAGAAGCAAAAGGCGGCAGACGGAGTGACAGGAGATCGTGATGAGGGCTGTCTAAGTTCAGGATGAGAGATTTAAGCAAGACCAGATATTATCGATGTGATGAGTTAAGGCATCTAGTCAGAGATTGCTCTTAACTCAGAGATCAAACGAGAGCTACTGCAATGACGGCTAGTAGCGAATCAGAAGATGATGTCCTCAAGATATCTGATGAGATATCTACTTCTTTCCAACAGTAGATTTTAGATTCTGTATGCACCTATCATATATATTGCAGAAAGGAGCAGTTTGATTTCTTGAAGAGCAATAAGGGTACTATTTATCTGCTAGATGGATCAAGCTGTACGATCAAAAATATCGAGATGGTCAGCTAGAGGATACATCATGGTATAGTGAGGAGATTGGGGAAGGTCCGATACATATCTGATTTTAGACAGAATCTTATCTCACTGAGCAGACTGGATTCGAGAGGCTACAGGATGATAGCTAGTAGAGAAATCTTGAAGATCATGCATGGCGATAGGATTATTTTGAAGGGAAAGAAGAGGACAAGAAGATATTACTACCTAACAGAGAGTCTAGTGCAAAGTAAAGCTTCAAGAGCCAAGAGGAGTCCAAAGCAAGATGGAGCTCTAGGTGGAGGTAAATCGGGCACGAGATGTGAGACTTAAAAGGATGAGAGGCAATATCATAGAGTGAGATTTCAATTGCTGTAGGAGGATATTTCGAGCAGATCTCAGGTCAGGAAGAGCACAGCATATGATAGAGATGGGATCGAGTGGCCTAGCTCGACTTCCATATTTGGCCATCCATGATCAACGGACGATTGCCCCAGGGCATGAGGGCGAAGAGATCCAGAAGCTCTCAGAGTTAGAAGGAGGCGAATGTCGAGTTGAAATGGAGATTGTTAGGATTTGACATCTCGAATCAATCTATACTAGACCACAGCAAGGTCTACAATGATAAATGGAGTCTAATGAGCTCAAGATCAGTCCAAACAGAGTCTAAATGGAGAAGATACACTCGAGAGAAGTCCGAAGCAGGAGGTATAGCCCACAAGGCGATAGAGGCTAGCGACGGGCTAATAGAGGCCATGGCGGAGCGAGCATGTGCGATGGCATGCGGGCCGACTGCGAGCACACAGCCCAGCATGCGGATGTGCGAGCACGATTGCGGCGTGTGCAGGCACGTCCTGCATGGATTTCTCATGCGATCCACATGCGGTGCATGGACCAACGGTCCATGGGAGCCATGGTGGATCGATGGGGCATTTCTTGCCCGCTTCTCGTGGTCCACCACGGACCAAAGGTGTTTTGGGGCCGTTTCTCGCAATCCATGGTACTATTGCATGGACCGGGATGTGAGATTGCATGATTGGATGGTCGTGGGATGTTGCGGTCTTGATCAGACGGTTTAGAAGATTTTTTTGAGTTATAATCGAAGTCTAATTCCAAGCTAAGCACTGTTTGATGCGTTTAAAAGCCTGTGGACAAATAGTAGCTCGTAAGATGGATCGGTAGAGGACCCTGAGCAGAAGCAGCAGCATAGAGCAAAGGCAGCAGGAAGATCCTAGAGGGTGCCAATAGAGAGCAAAAGTAGGGGTTTCTGATAGACTGTCAGGCAGCAGACAGCGGTCACTTCAGGAGTTCAAGGGTCTTCCTAGAGAGAGTTTTTATGAGAAAGAACTTCTTATGAGAGAGAGATTGGGTGTACAAAGGTAAGAATATGATTTTCTCTTGTAATTTTCTCTTTTTTATAGTGAAGCTTGCATTTTCTATAGAGACGAACTTTTGGCTATCCACATATTTGATTGTGTTTCTGTTTTATTTCTTCTTTCTTTCTACTGCGATGCATGGTATCGAAAAGATTCTGTAAAAGTGGTGTCTTGATCAGATATCTCCAATAAGTAATATCAAAATAGGTGATATCACAACATACTCTTGATATATTAAGAGGAGTGTACCTCTCAAATCTCTAAGACAGACTCCTTGATCATCTAGGGCTCTTTCTTGTGCCTCTGCTAGCTTTTTAGCTTATCCTTCTCTTCTTAACCCTTGTGCTTTTTAGTGCGTTGGCCACCTGCTGCCTCCCACTAAGCACCCATTGTTTCTTTGGCATTTATATATTTGTTTTCTCGACCCAGTAGCTCAACTAGGTCCTTGAGATGCTTTTTCTCCGATGAGAAGGAGAGGTGTGAGGGCTTCAACCCACTCTTCACCATAGTAACTGCAATTATTTAGTTCATGTCATGGATCTCTACCACCTCAGTATTAAAATGGTTGATGTAATCTATAAAGGATGTATCATGTTTCTACTTAATGGCAAATAGACTTGATGAAGACTTCTTCTGTCTTCCACTGCTAATGAAGTGGGTGATAAATTAGTGGCTGAGCTAGTCAAAGGAATGAATGGATCCTATCTGAGCCTAGTCTCAGAGCTAAGAAACTTTCTTGAGGGTAGTCAAGAAAGCTCGACATGTGACTATATCGGATGCTCCTTGCAACATTATGAGACCTTAAAATTCTCAAGATGATCCATTAGGTTTGACGTAGCATCATAGATCCCAAACTAGAGCATCTTGAGCCTCCTTGACGAAGACTCCTCCATAATTTTCCTAAAGAGGGAGACTCGATCATCATTTCTAGATTGTCCCATGCTTCAGATTTATTCCCCCTCAATCACTCAATTTTGTTGTTCCTTTCCTCAATCTTATGATTGAGGTCAGCCTCCCTCTGGGAGGGCCTTTCCAACCAATGCAACGAAGTGAAGTGGGAGCTAGTTTGATTGTCTCCTCAAGTGAGCTAATCTTTAATCAAGGTTCTTAAATGATGTTTGTTGTTTTGTTCTTGTCTGCCCTAGCAACTTGGTTAGCCAGCTGGTAGGTTGGTGTTCTGCTAGTTATGTTCTATACCATCATCATCAAGGCCTACACCTCCTATACAAGTTGAATTGCTCGATGCTGACAGCCCCAAAGGTCGATTAAGGGAGCTAACATCACAAAAGAATATGCTGGGAGACATTGGACTCTGCTTGAGGCTCATTGGTGGTGGGTTGATGGTTGTTCCTTCTTGATTCATAAATTCATATATCCTTTGCTCTCGCTCTTACCGACGACACCAATTTGTTGCTATTCAAAACCTGATAGAGTTGGGATTGGCACTAGTGAGTGATCAGCTTCGATAAGATTGGTTTGCATAGTATGGGATCTATCAGAAAGACAATCAGAGATTGCCAAAACTAATCCAATAGGGGATCTTTTGATGCTTCAATCAGGCAAAGATTTAGTAGGATAAAGTTCAAGGAAGAAAGGAAAGGCGAAAAATTCAAGCTGTGAGCTGAGCAATGTGAAAGATTCTGTACCTAGGATACCCGAGCTTGATGTACGTAGAGAGAAGGGAAAGAGTCCATTACGATCTAACCATAGAATCCTCAGATAAGATGTTACACCCTACCTTATTTACTACCTCAAGATGGCACCAGACTATAACCATCCACACTGTTCGCTCGAAAGTCCGCCCGGGCATTAATTGCATAGGCCACATGGCACTCAACCACTGATTGGACAAGCTGACACATGCGATGTTCGTGGATGTCAAATCCATGCCATATCAACTACTTTTCTAAAAGTTAGAAATCAAATATCATTCCTTTCAACATGTAATGCAGTGGGAAGTTGTTATTAGTGGTGCACCCGAGTAGAGATGGTTTCCAAACTAGAAGGCAACTTAGATCCTACCACACTCATTTAAACCGAGATGAATCAGCAAAACTCTACCAGAACCAAACGTGATAGTCAAATCCGTGCAGCCTGGAACAGACTCACAATAACATATTAACATGAACCAGAGAATCAACAACATTGTCCAAAATTACCATAAAATAACAAATTTTGCTCAATTCTGAAATCAACAACTGCAAATTGAAGAAAATCTCAATGCACCATCGTCTAAAGAATTCGATGTTTTATCAATTAATTACATCAATGCTGTCCATATATCAAATCTCGTGATGTTGACCAGTATATAAGTATGCAAAGCATAATCAATATCATTAATGAGATCAAGCTCTCACAGAGTTGCCAGTGTTTGTGGACATGCACGTGCATGAAGCTTTGACATGACAAGCTAGTCTTGGCCGTCTGGCTCTGCACTCGAGTATTACAAGCACATGTGTCCCTGTATTTGAGGACGCAAACCAAGAAGAAAGAAGCTTCTTATACAACAAGCGCAATTAAATTCTTCAAACAATTTGAAGTAGTTTCAGCAACAGATCAAAATTATCCTAAAAAAGTTATAACCATAGACCAACAGTTCTGGAGTGCACCGTGCACAACTTAGACAAGAGAGACTGGCCAGGCTGTTTGCTTTGCGCTAGGAAAAGCATTACACACATATACAGAACAATGTAGAGTGCAGGTCTAGAAAAAAACTACTTCTCAGACAGGCAGAATTTTATTCATCATACAATTTGGATCAGTTTCAGAAAAAGATCGAAAATCATTGACAAAATATAAGAGTAACAGAACACCTTGCCCTTGCAATCAACAAAAATTATGCTGAATAATCCGTAGCTAAGAAGATTTCCGAAAAATACTAATCAAAATTGTGTATGTGCAGCACTTCTGTATAATGTGTTGCAATAAAAAATAGTAACAATTAAACAATGGCTACATGCACCTGGTGCTGCATGGAACTTCATTAAGTGGTGCTTAAACAAGTTTATCTTATGGGGCAAAATAAAATAATGCTGGAAAAATCTCAGCTGATGACTTTGGAGACAACCCCAGCACCAACTGTCCTCCCTCCTTCCCGCAATGCAAATCTTTGCCCTGTCAAATATATATAAATAATTAAAAAGCAAGCACACCAAATTGAATCCCATGTCATAAAGATGAATGGTTAATGTAGGATGGATGACCTCACTACTGGGTTCCATCAAGCAATTCATGTAAGTGATTTAGTTTGAGCAAAGAAGGCTAATAAAAACCATATTGATGAAAGTAGTGTAAATATTATTTTTGTACTGGTGTAAATATGTATGTTCTAAGATGAAAGCAATTTGTCGTATACGCCTACCAGGCAACATGTTGCTAAATCATGAAAATGAGCAGGCACACTGAATAAATCAACAGTAGAAATTTGAAAAGCAACCTGTTTTAAGTAATAATACATAAGCTGAAGATCATATGGATCATTCAAGCAAGAATTGTGTCAAAATGTCGGTAATAGTGAATACTAGAATAAGACTTTCAAATTTCTTCAAGTATCTTTCAAAATTATGCATACATCACATCTATTGAGAACTATTTTATAATATGTTTAGTATTCATAATTTGATTTCATATTAGCAGTAGAACATATAGAAAAATAAATCTCGCTTATATAAATGAAGCTCTTCATCCAAAGTCAATATTGAAGCATTAAAGCTGCATCCAAAGCATTAAAGCTATGTCAGTGAGATGACAATTTGGTTTAAAAAGGAAAAAGTGCCATCTGTCAGAAGTGATTAGAAGCCCCACCAAAGACTAATCTACATCTGCCACTCCCAATATAAATTTTAGCTAACTTCCTTATGTGTTTCCCAAGAAAACTTCAGTATACGTGGTTATATAAGTTCAATCATCTTGAATAAAAAAAGAAATCAAAATTATTTACTTCTAGAGCCACATGCCTTTGGCGCACCTATCAGATTAAGTTATTCCGAAAGTAGCACTTAACTTCTAAAACTGGGTGAGATAGTATTGCCAAAAAATTACCAGCTTCAAGAGGAACTGGTGATATCAATTCAAAAACCACTGTGACATTGTCTCCAGGCATAACCATCTTCACATTTTCAGGTAATTCAACTTTCCCAGTAACATCCGCAGTCCTCATGTAGAACTGAGGTCTGTAATTTGAGAAGAAAGCAGTATGGCGTCCGCCTTCATCCTTTGTAAGCACATAAATCTCTGCCTCAAACCTCTTGTATGTCTTCAGACTACCAGGTTTACAAACCACCTGTAATCATCACAATAACTATATATAGCTCACGAGAACTAATTGACAAGTCAAATTAAGATCACAGAGTCAGAATTCAAGTTAGTAAAGACATGGATGATAAAAACAATTGAGTGATAGGAAGTCAGAGATGGCAACAATGAAGGATAAGCAGTTTTCATCGAGGTAAACATATCATCCCAAAAACAAATAAAAAATAAAAGGTCTATTGAGGATTTGAACTTTTTTAATATCATGGGTGAATAAGCAATCACCTGGTCCTTTTTTTAAGCGTAAAACAAGGGCATTAACATAAAGCAAGATGGATTGATCCGGTTAGATAAACAATAGATAATGTTTAATCAAATGGCAATCATATCCACTCTTACAGATGATAAAATTCCAAAACAAGAAAGACCTCTTCATTTTCAAGAAAAATTGCACTTGAATAAATAAATATCCAAGAACAACAAAGAAACACGTATGCATAAATTCTGTTCTCTGATTTGTAAGGTCAGCTAATTGAATTGCCTACTTGGAATGCTTTCAAAATGAAAAGATTATAAGTAGACCAAATTAGAATATCTTTTTGGTGCTAAGAATCATAATTAATATCCATATGTGCATTTTTGTTAGGGTGATACTGACCTGCCCACGCTGTACATCTCCACGCTTCAGGCCACGTAAAAGCAGACCCACATTATCTCCAGCCTACAGAATGCACTATTAAACAAGGGATATTTGGTATCTCAACCAGAGAATGCATTAGATGTTTCGAGACACTAATTATACCTGTCCATGGTCCAAGACCTTCTTGAACATCTCTACACCAGTTACTGTGGTCTTGACAGGACCACCCTGTCAGAAAAAGAACAAATGGATGAGAAAATTATCAAAATCATTTCCATTAGTACCAATGAAGATAACCAAACTTTATCAGAATTAGATTAAAAATCTAAGACTCTATTTTCTTTTCTTCATTTTTAATTATTTTTTTGGTACATATTTTTTAATTATTTTTAATTTACATAAGGCCCAATCAATTGCATGAATATGTTGACAAATATCACTGCACCCCAGTCCAGTTTGCATGATGCATAGACATTTGCTTTGTGTACATAAATGAGAGAAATCATAAAAAATAAGGATCTAAGTTAAGGTTTGCTGAACTGCCCCGAACCAAACGGTTCGTGAAATGCTGAACCATATCGGCGGCTAATCGATGCAGTTCGGACATTCGATTCAGGACGTCGGTGAAAATAGAGCAAGGGAGAAGGAAAGAGAGGAAGAGAGAGAGAGAAGAAGGAGGAAAGGAAAAGGCCAACAGTGGCCGACGGGGATCCTAGTGCTCAACGAGATGTGAGGAGAGAGAGAGGGAGAGGAGAAGAGAGAGAAGAGGAGGGAGCAGAAGGTGGTGAGGAGGTCGTCGGAGAGCCGCTGTAGTAGACAAACAGCCAAAAATTGCCCCATGACGGCCGCAAGATCGAAGCAAGGATTCACCTAGGAGCCAACACATTGCCAACTTCACTGTGTCGCATTTTTTAAAAAACATATGAAACGGGTGAACCCCTATTTCGAACCCGCGGGGTCCACGGGCCTATTTTGGATCGTCCGACGGCCATGACGACCGCCTGATAGCGCTTTGGCGGCCTCTCCGTCACCTTCCACTCCCTCCTCTTCTCTCCCTTCCCCTCTCTCTATCTGCTCTCTCTTATTGCATTTTCTCTCGTGGAGGACCGTGGACCTGAGGAGGCCTTGGCGGCCCTCGGCCATGTCTATGGCCCTCCAGTGGCCACCGCCAACATCTACGTCAGCCTCCCTTGCCTTCCCTCCCTCTCTCTCTCCCTCCTCCCTCTCTTTCTCTTTTTTTCTTCCCAGTTCATCCCTCATTTCTATATCAGTTCGGACGTGGTATGATCTAGTACAGGGATGTACCAATTCATACTACTGGCCGGCTCGCACAGATCCAATTCTGAGTCGGCAATCCTTGATCTAAGTCATATATGCTTAAATAACATCATGCAGAACCTAACTTGCGGGCGTAATGTTAAAAGAGCAGCATACTTCACTCTCACAACGTGCATGATATATGATGGAAGCAAGTGAATTTACTAAACATTTTTCTTTTGCTAGGAGGAGCCCAAATCTAGTACATCCTAGCACTCACACCAGCACATCATGTATACAGGTCAGCACATGTGCTCAGGTGCATGCATGTAGGCAGAAAAAAAACTTTTTGGATCAAGAATTTAAGGCATGGTTCTAAATTCTAAGATTAAGGATTAAGATTCAAGAGAATTTAACATAGACTTATATATGCACCCAAACAAAGTCCAATGTGCATTTTATGCAGTAGCTGAATACGGCCACGAGGAACAAGTGAAAAAAATGGTGCTCCAAAATATGAAGCTACCTTAAAAATTGCAACTTACTTGCATTAAACCCAATATCTCAACATCTTCTCCAGTTTTAATAGTCCCTTGTTCCACACGTCCAGTTACAACAGTTCCACGTCCCTGTAGTACAGAAACCATCAATTTTTTTAAAAAAAAAAAGTTATGACATTATGATAAAACAGAAGTTATCATATCTCAGTATACATTTTTAAGGTATGTTTTGAAATTTAATTTTAAAAAAAAAATGAAGATCAGAACTTTTGTTATTTTTTGGGTTCATGAAGCCACAAAACGAGCTACTGAAAAAATACACCCCAACAAACTAGATCTTGATCAAAATACCATAGCAGCAATGCCAGCATACCTGAGGTCCTAACTCTCTTAACTTATAGATAAGCCATATAATTTTTAACTATTGTTAAAAATTTGCCAATGTTTCAAGAATGATTGCGACAATCATTCTCAAAAAATAAATCATTGCCGTTAAATTTGGAATCAGGGTGAGCCAAGATCAAAGTTTCAAATTGAGATCTAAAAGTTTTTAAATGCATAGACACTGTTGGTAAAAGAAAACCCAGGTGTATCAAACATTAAAACAGGACAAGTACAGAAAACACAGAGCACGGATATCTATACATATAAGGTGGAAATAATATTCTTAAAGTAAGTGATATCGTTAAATAGACAACAGTAAAAGTCAGTAAAGGAGAAGGAACTTAGAAGTTCCCAAAAGAAAGAAGAACGATAAGTTTCCGGTAATAAAATAGCATTAAGGAAAGAACTTGACTTACATCTTAGCAAAATAACTTCACCTAGAAATGTTAGCACAATATCCTATACAAATTCTTCTGACCATATTCAATTGCATGTGAGATGAAAAACTTATCAAGATCTTTAATTCATTCAAAATATAATTGAAATGCACACAATATAAAGTCACCTCTATATATTCACCATACCATCCGTAACACTTATAAAGCACAAATATTAGAAAAGCTATCTCCTGCATGATTCTCAATAGATGACAGCAACCATCATAATTTGTCTTTCACGTACAAAATCTTATTTTGTCTCCACAATCAGATTGTAGACAACTACCGCACCCGCTCTTTCTCAATGTTCCCTTGGTCACAGAAAACAACCAGTCACTTCAATTCCTCTTCTCCTTTAGTGGTATCACAAGAAAAATTAAAGCCTTCTTTTATCTTATCCACCAATTCCATGACAAACACATCTTGCACCAGTACTTTGTGGAAGATAAAGTTATTGTTGAAATACATTTGGGAAGAAGGAAACTGATAGTCCACTCATTTCTATAGACGTACTTGTATGGCTTTGTCTATCTCAAAAATGTAACGACAGAGTGGGGGGGAGTGGAGGGGGGGGGGGAGTGCAGTTACTGTATTAGGGAATGTGTGCTTTTAGTTTTACATCACCATGATCCAGTTCAATACCATTCAACATTTCATAAGCGATCAATGCATTTTGTTTTTTTCCCATGACATTACAATGGTCCACTTATCAAACATTCCCAAAAACATCCTCTCCCATGAGTGACCAACAGTCAATCATAATCATCTAGTCTTTTCCCAACCTACTGGGGTCAGCTTTGTCCTCCACATAAATTACATTTATTCATTAAGCTCCTCTCTCTACCATCATGTATCATTGTGATCATGAATCATTAACATCAGATTATATGTTATATGCTAATAGCTAGGTACAGGCAGTTGCTTTCTTACTCAGACCAACCACTAATTTAATAAGAAAAAATGGGACCAAATCATAATCACCTGAATTGAGAAAACATCCTCAATTGGCATGAGGAAAGGTTTGTCAAGCTGCCGTACAGGTTCTGGTATGTATTCATCAACTGCATCCATTAATTTTAGAACAGCCTTCCTTCCTATTTCATCATTAGTGCCTTGTAAGGCAGACAAAGCTGAACCCCGAATTATTGGAATTTCATCACCAGGAAATTTATAGAAGCTAAGCAGCTCTGTAAAGAAAAAAAGAACAATAGAAAAAGTAAAAATAAAAAGTAAATGAAGTTAAGAATCATTTAACAATTAGCCAGAAACAAAGAGTGAAAGCATACCACGGAGCTCCATCTCAACGAGTTCTAGTAACTCTGGATCATCCACAGCATCAACCTTATTTAGAAAGCATACAAGTGATGGTACACCAACCTGAGCAGTAGAAACAAGGAGCAGATAATCTATTTTATGTTAATATCATAGATGATTTTGGAATATCCGCCAATACCTAGCTTAATGAGTGAGAAATTAGCTATCAACCTGACGAGCAAGTAGAATATGTTCCTTAGTTTGTGGCATTGGTCCATCTGGTGCTGATACAACGAGAATACCACCATCCATTTGAGCAGCTCCAGTAATCATGTTCTGAATTTTAACCAAATTAATATTTCACAAAACCATGTATCATTAATGAGGTATGTTCAGGTAATACAGAGCTCTATCACAGAAGCAAAGAAAACAAACAGAATTGAGGAAAATCATCCACACGGTCAAAAGACCAACTGCTCCAGAAAAAAATTGGAGTTCTACCTTTAAGACAAACATTTTATAATGATGATAATTGTGGGGGTTATATTACCTAGGCTTGTCAGACATTTACATGCATCAAATTCTCAGTGACACATTAGTATGAAGAGAGGTTCATATCATCAACAAATAGTAGAAAAGGACTTTTTAGAATCTTAAGAAACTTAGGATAATGCAGCAGTCATCAATGATAACCTGATAAGCCAAATATCTGAACCAAACTCGGCCAGCCTTTTAAGTGGAATTGAGAATGTATTGAATATAAACCCTGTGGGCCACTTTAAATTTTGCTTAGTTACATGTATATGATGCAAACTACATGCTCAATCAAAACAGAAGTGAAAAGACTAGTTTTTTCTAGTTATGCTTCAGGGCATGTACAAAATACAGTAGAGACCATATAGATACACTTCTCAAAATAAAGTCAAGCAAGCAACTTCATTATTAGAGTATAAATAATGAATGAAACTTTTATCTAACAAGCCTAACCTTAACAACTAAGTTGTGAGTAGGGACTATATATTATGGTGTCTCCAAATGCATCCTGTTGGATTCCCATGCTAAGGCATGGGAGGTTGTTCCAGTGCAGATAGGCCTTTCTCACTATACACTTCATATGCTTGTCATATATACTGAATTATGTTAGCAAGCATCAATATCTTACCTAGTTTTTGTTGCAGGACCAATTGGGTAGGACCAGCCTATGTGTAGGTGGATTACAAGGTGAGGAAAATCAGGGTCCGAATCACAAGCACCATGCTGATTTGCTGCAATAAAGAGGGGCTGAAAATGCATTTTTTGGTAATCATACAAATTACAAGGGTCAAAAAATCTATATGTAGTTTTCCTAAGATCTGAGAAACAGATATAGAGTTGAATAACCCATGATAGATAGTAGTTCACTTGTAAGTGACACACGCATGCCATTTGTTTAGTTTTGCAAAAAACTCCATTAAAATGAATATCTAACTTATTCTTTTATGAGATCAACAAATAATTATGCATTGGAATGGCTGAAGGAAAGAGAAAAACACAATTTATTGAATCAATAAGTTATGATCTCTAGAATAAGATCTAAGTTCTCAAAACATTTTGTTGCTTGCCAATCACATTATCTAATCTCTCCATTTATTCAACAGTAATCTAGGCACATCCAGTATCCATTTTTGCACTTGCTGAATTTTCCTTCTTCACAACTCTCTTATGATTGCTCCATCAGTCTTTTATTACTCCACACATTTTTGATATGGGTGATACACATTTATGCTTCGCATTGTTTTAGGAATTCTGGGTTGCTGACACTTCTGGACATTTGGACAGTGAAAAAAAGAAGGCATGACACTGCATGTCCCTCCAGAAACAGTATCTTGCTCATCGTAGACAAAAAATATTAGCACCGGACATGGATATTTCTTATAGCATGTGAGATTAGTGTAAGTGATGGCATTTTAATACTTGACTATTTTAAAAACTACACAAAATGATCCTCAAGTGTCAAGGGTCAGACACCTCTAACTTCTTTCTCACAGACTAACAGGAGATGAGCATATATTTTGTCTAAGCAGAGGTGCAACTAAGTCAACTTAGTTGAGCACACATCATTATTTTAACATCCATAAATGTACATAACTGGATTGTATAAGTGCCCTAGTTTCAAAATTCTGGAAGTTGAAGTGTCAATCACTATAGGCAATTTGGCACTTCCCATTTGTCAAGGTAACACCATCTAATTATGATTGAGATTGTTTAAAATGGGCCAAAATGCCCCTCATAAAAAAGCTTGAGTGCCAAGCAAGCCAATGTTTATAAAATGCCTAAAGAGCCAAGCCCAACACTTTCAATGAACCAAGAGGAATTTGATAAACAATCACTTTTAACACACCTCTTGGAATGGACCCTTATGCCATGCATAAGCACTTCCTTGCTAGCATCGAGAAACATTGCTGCAACAATATAATTTTGCTTTCTTTTCAACACCTCCAAAATTCCCATGGTTATTACCACTGTCCTCCTTACAGCACCTCCTATGCTAAGTCTCAATCCAGCATCCATAGCCATAAGGGTTTTGGGATTAGTTTTCAGCATACCATAGTTATCCATAACTTGGATCACATCAAGTATTGGTCCAAGTTGGTGAAGAATTACAATATCCATCAGGTCTATTAGTTGTACCTGGATACCTAAAGCCTTGTACTTCTACCAAACTTGTTGAGTTTGAAATGGCTCTTGCTCCTAAGTGGGCTTGCTTAAGACAGATTAGCATGAGGAAAATTAGTCAGCATAGATAAAAGATGCTAAAAGACAGCCTAAACTATATAAATATGAAATTCAATGAAATATATACCAGCACATGTCTACATAATATGTAATGTAAGGAGATGACCTTTCTTTCCTTTTTGATCAATGTAAGAATATGAAGAAATAATGCAAATGTAAGGGGATGAACAATTTGTCCTAGTAAATTAGACACACTTAACTGTACCCCTGTAGGCATTAAATATAAGAATTATTCATAAGCTTTATAAGGAAAGCTAAAAGAATGATGGATACTATACAGTATATATCATATAAAATCTACATGAAGTAAAATGCTTGGTCCAGGTCAATGTTGTATCCACAAATTTTACACCCATACATTATGAAATTTTATGATCATTGCAAATCAAGTCTCGGCCTGGTCCGTCAATTGTCACGTTCCGGTCAAAACCCAACCCAATTCATCTTGATTACATTGAGTTTGGACCAAAAATGCTGACTTAGTTACCCAAATGAGACTGAACCTGATAATCCAACTAAACAATCAGGTCGGCTTGAGTCTAGGTGTTACGATGGTAGCTTTGACCAGTCACAAATTAGACTTGATTCAGCCCTATTATGATAAGGAATGTAATAATCATAGTTGGAAACAAATAGGGCAGCTAAAGGACTTCTATTTCAGCTTGGATTTGGGATGAGACAGTTATCACGATTCCTATTCTATTGACGAGTCTTGTTTGAGAGCAAATCCTGACAAATTACAAGGATGATTTGTTCCATTGTCGGGATACTAACTCCGGCAATCTTCACCAATGAATGCATCAATCGAATCCCTTATGGCGACCGAAGACTCGACGAAGGCAACTTGTCATGATGATCAACCCTTGGAGTGGCCGTCGCTCGAGATGTTTCATGCTTTTATGATGAGCCAAACCAATCTGATGAAAGCGATATAAAGCCTAACGGAGTCCATACAAGAGACTCTTCATAAGGGAAAGTTTGCAACTGGAGAAGAAGAGAGTGCTTATCAACACACTTGATGCTCCCGTACAAGATGATGGTGCCGGATTTCCTTAGTCCTCTCGCCCTAACCTGAAATGGGATAAGTAGAATCCAACGAATTGAGAATACCATACCCCCTCCGATGTTTACCGAAGGAGGGGAGGTGAACTCCTCCATAACACCAGAATTGCTGCTGCTAGACAACAGTATAGCTGACCACCAAAAGATTGTTCTAGCAGCCCAAGAAGAAGGTTCGCCGCCCATGAGGTGTCAGATCGAGGGACAAACCAACAGCAAACTTTTGAAGGAACTGTAGACCTGATGCAACTGCTGAAACCACCAACAATCAATTACTGTCAGCTGATCTCCTGCAATCATTTTCAGCACCAAATGGGGTCCAAAACCAGTATGCTGCTAGCCTGAAAACAATCCAAGTAGCTGCTGACTTGATGTAGCATGAAGTCGGCCACAATACCAGCATGAAGCCAGACCAAAAAGGGTGGCCACAACAACCGCTCAAAGCTGAAAGTGATGCTATAGCAGCCGTCTGTCAGCTACAACAATAACCACTTGCATAATCCACCAATAATATGACTTTTTTGGTGCTGGCAATAGCTGAAATAATGCCAGATGAGGAGGACAGCAACTGAAACTACTCCTATCTGAATTCTCCGACATATTTCAGGAACCTAAGGGCCTTCCACCAGTGCGTGAGCATGATCATTGGATTCCGATCATCGCGGGAACTCCACCGACTAATGAATTCTTTTCTCTATAAGGAACTAAGCTCAAAATGTCTATGGCGTACCACCCACAAACTAATGGCCAATCAGACATCTTGAATAGAAGCTTGGAGATGTATCTCACATGCTATGCTGGTGACGAGCCAAAATCATGGGTGAAGTTTCTACCTTGGGCAGAGCAGTCCTACAATGCCCTTTACCACTCCACCATCAACATGACACCATTTGAAGTATTATAAGGCCGGCAACCACCTACCATACCTTCTTACATCAGAGGGGCCGTGGGAGATGAGATGGTGGATGTTGAGTTAACTAAAATAGATGAGCACTTGAAGACTAAATGCAACACTTAGCTGCTGCCCAAAACCACATGAATGGCAACATAAAAAGAGGGAGTTCCCTAAACCACATGAATCGGCAACATAAGAAGAGGGAGTTCCCTGTTAGTGACCATGTTCTTCTTCAACACTGAGATACCGATAAGCTTCTACCAGGAGTTCTTCTTACTCCAAGCTATCCCCTACTTTCTATGGTCCTTTCGAGGTCATAGAAAAGATCGGATCTGTGGCTTATAGATAGAAGCTTCCTACTAGAATCCGTATTCATGATATTTTTCATATTTCCAAACTGAAATCTTCTCATGGTGAACCTCCTACCACTTCTACTTTGCCTCCTAAATTAGTTGAAGATCGGCCACATATTCCAATGGAAGTGTTGGATCGTCACCGTGGCCATGTCGATGGTCATCTCCGAATTGAGATTCTTATTTGTTGAAGTGATGGCACAAGAGAAGATGCAACTTGGGAGGACCATAATGACCTCACCCTTCACTTTCCCAATATTGCATCTTGAGGACAAGATATCTCAAAGGGGGGAGTTGTTACAATGATAGCTTTGATCGGTCACAAATTAGGCTTAATTCAGCCCTATTATGATAAGAAATGTAATAACCATGGTTGGAAACAAATAGGACAGCTAAAGGACTTCTATTTAGCTTGGATTTGGGATTGGCCAGTTATCAAGATTCCTATTCCGTTTCGGAGCAAATCCTGACAGATTACAAGGATGATTTCTTTCTCTTATTTATAAAAATCTCTTATCCTTTTAGCCAAAAATAAATGTAGATGCATTTATGGATAGGTACAAAGGATCTTGCTAATATAAATAAGGGTGCCTGGTCCTTAGAAAAGTAATCTGGAGTTGTAATTTCTTATTTTCTGCATTAAATACCGGCAATAGCATAATTTTTTCTCTATCTCTTGTTCTTGAAGGCACTTCTCTCCCTCGAAGTGGAGAAGCCGTCATTAAGAGGGGAACATTCTAACAAATTTGAGTTGTTACAATGGTTGCTTTGATTGGTCACAAATTAGGCTTAATTCAGCCTTATTGTAATAAGGAATGTAATAACCATAGTTGAAAATAAATAGGATAGCTAAAGGACTTCTATTTCAGTCTGGATTTGGGATTGGCTAGTTATCAAGATTCCTATTTTGTTAAGAAATCTTATTTGGGAGCAAATCCTGACAGATTATAAGGATGATTATTTTTTTTTATTTATAAAAATCTTACCCTTTTAGCAAGAAACAAATGTAGATGCATTCATGGGTAGATTTAAAGAACCTTGCTAATATAAATATGGGTTCCTGTCCTTAGAAAAGTAATCTAGAATTGTAATTTTTTATTTTCTGCATTAGATACCAGCAATAACATAATTTTTCCTTCTGTCTCTTATTCATGGAGGCACTTCTCTCCCTCAAAGCAAAGAAGAGATGGAACCAATTTGTTAGGATGTTCCACTTCTAATGATGGCTTCCCCACTTCGAGGGAGAGAAGATCCTCTAAAAATAAGAGATAGAAAGAAAAATTATGCTATTGCTGGTATTTAATACAGAAAATAAAAAATTACAACTCTAGATTACTTTTCTAAAGATCAGGCACCCCTATTTATATTAGCAAGGTCCTTTGAACCTATCTATGAATGCATCTACATTCGTTTCTTGCTAAAAGGATAAAAATTTTTATAAATAAAAAAAAAAAATCATCCTTGTAATATGCCAGAATTTGCTCCCAAAAAAGACTCCTTAACAGAATAGGAATCTTGATAACTGATCAATCCCAAATCACAGCTAAAATAAAAGTCCTTTAGCTATCCTATTTATTTCCAACTATGGTTATTACATTCCTTATCATAATAGAGCTGAATCAAGCTTAATTTGTGACCAGTCAAAGCTACCATGGTAACACTAGCTTGAATCAACTTGGTCACAAACCAAACCAAATGAAATATCTTTCACAAAGGATATTCGATTCTATATATATATTCATATAATTTTGGAGCTTTGTTTGGTTGCTGAGAAAAGAAGAGGGAAAACTAGTTATAAAGGAATCTTCTTTCAGCTTTTCAGTAGTCAAAACAAAGTACTAGGATAGAAAATCAGAGAGAGAAAAAAGTGCCAAAATTTTCTCTAACAAGCTTAAAATTTTCTTCCCCAAAAGCAATGTTTTTGCAAGAAAATGACAAGGTAAGCGGCCCTAAATAATCATACATTAACCACTTTCTCATCAACAATTTCTGTGACTTCCTTACTCCAACCAAGCATGAGAAAATGCTGGGTTTTCTTTCCTTTTCTTTTCCTATAACAAATTATGTTTCCTTTCTTTCATTTTCTCAACAACCAAACATAGCCTTATATAACGTATAAGTGTCACATATGCATTTATATAACAAAATCGAGCTTTAGATTTTGATCAAATTGATCGCTACTAGGTTAGGGCTGCAATTCTGCAATAAATATTGCTTCCTTCTACTTCTCTCTTCTTGCAGCTCATCCTAGACCCCCACCTTTACCTTAACCACATCCTGACTCCTACTATCATTACAAAGGTTGCTGAGTGAAACAAAACGTAGGTGGAGGTGGGAGCAACTTGATCACGGATGCTAACAATGCTGGAACATAAGACAGATGGAGCTAGAGCAAGAGGTCAGTAAGAGACATTTCACATCTATCACATGTGCACTCCACTCCTTGAATTGATGTTACCGGTGGATACAATCACCACCAACAAGGGGTTGCAACAAGACCAAGTTTTCTTTGAAGAAGGTCTCCCTCTCACCACTCAACTCTCTTTCCCACCAACACACCATTCCTCATTCCCAATTGCTGACTAACATATCCCATATCCCATATCCAATTGCTGACTAATCAAAATCTGTCCCTAACACAGACTCATTGCCAGCTGCCTCTCTCCTCTTTTCTTTCTTTTCCAAACTAAAGCTCATACTGAACCACTGCTCTGCTCTCCTCTCTCTACCTTAAATTGAACCTAACCCTATCTTAAGTAAAAAAGGGGTTAGGCAGAGAAATATTGGGGTCAAGTAATTGTCAGGACCAGCTTTGGCCAAGTTATATCCAACCTAACAAGTGCTAAGCTTCAGCTAAGCCACATATCACCCTCTCCTAACCCATTTATGGACCTCGTCAAGTCTGGGTAGGGTTTGTCAATACCAGACCCAAATCCAAAATATCTCATAAGTCTCCATTTAGATGCACATTTGACCAATAAACACTCAGGTCCAAGGTTGTGTTTGGCTTGGATCTAGGCTGGATCCAGATTTCTGGGTCTAAATTGACAGGATTAATCATTTGTTTCACTTTATAATAATAGTTCTTCCTTTATCCAACTTTGTTTTTCTTCTCTCCCACATAGCTACAAGAAACCAGCAAGAAAGTAGTGCAACCTCCCATTTATAGTTACAGCAAACATACAAATGACCAAAAGATTGCTCCAGCAATTAATAAATCAGCCTGACATCCAAAATTATAATCATATAAACTTTATATTTGATAGAATCATCTGAGTTTAATATGATATTACATAATATAATACTTTGTAAATGTAAAGATATTGATGATATAACAGCCATAATTTTAAAAATGCTTGTTACTATGCTACGGTCAAGGGACGATCATGATTCTGTTGGGGCCAAATCAAAACAAAAATTATTCATTTTCAGGCTTTAGCATTCAAGATGGGGATTTCGGCCTTGGCTTTGGGTCCTTGACCTCTCATGGCCTTAGCATCCAAAGAGGTCCTTATTATAGTACCTCAGAGACTAATGTGAATATCTGAGCACAAAACATCATCACAACACTTAACAAGAAATTTTTTTTATATAAAATACATAATGCTCTACACATCAAGTCAAAATGGTCCTGTAACCTAGAAAAAAAGAAATGCCCAAATTCGAAACTTTCCAAGGTCCAATCAAATTGATGAAGAAAACATTTAAATATGCTAAGCAATAAAATACAACTATAGTCCGGACAAATAACAGTTTTTGGATTATATCATGCAATGCCCCAACATGGCATGTGTTGGGTACAAAATACCCTCTCAGCCGAAGTTTGCGCCAGGAGTGACCCTCCGGGGATTCTGCCAACTTCCGACCTTCGGCGACATCTTTCCGAACCTCTCTGGCGGCCGAGCTTCCACAGCATTCCCGAGCTCTGCCGATGGATAAACCCCCACCAGCGTCGACCAGATTCTCCACGACAGACGAACTCCTATGGGAGCCGGACTTCGTCCCCGACTCCTACTGCAGGTGAACTTCGTCCGGACTCCTACGGGAGCCGGACTTCGCCCCTGACTTCTACCGCAGGCAGACTTCGTCCGGACTCCTACGGGAGCCGGACTTCGTCCCGACTTCTACGCAGTGACTTCGTCCGGACTCCTACGGGAGCCGGACTTCGTCTCCGACTTCTACTGCAGGTGAACTTCGTCCGGACTCCTACGGGAGCCGGATTTCGTCCCCGACTCCTACCGCAGGCAAACTTCGTCCGGACTCCTACGGGAGCCGGACTTCCCCCTGACTTCTACCGCAGGCAGACTTCGTCCCCGACTTCTACTGCAGGTGAACTTCGTCCGGACTCCTACGGGAGCCGGACTTCGTCTCCGACTTCTACTGCAGGTAAACTTCGTCGGACTCCTACGGGAGCCGGACTTCGTCCCCGACTTCTACCGCAGGCAGGCTTCGTCCGGACTCCCACGGGAGCCGGACTTCGTCTCCGACTTCTACTGCAGGTGAACTTCGTCCGGACTCCTACGGGAGCCGGACTTCGTCCCCGACTTCTACCGCAGGCAGCCGGACTTCGTCTCCGACTTCTACTGCAAGTGAACTTCGTCCAGACCCCTACGGGAGCCGGACTTCGTCCCCGACTTCAATTGCAGATGGCCCTCGCCTATAGTACTAACGCTCAAGGCACGCAACGGTGGACGGCCCCCGCCAGCAACATCCGAGCTCCTTCCAGATGGATAGCCACCTCTCTCCGCCAGGCGCTTCAACTGAGCTTCGACCGACAGGCCTGGACTCCCTGGCAGGCCACAGTAACGGCCACGACTCTGCTCCACCTCCTGCGACGGATTCTGCGCGGCTCCACCACTCCCCGCAACAGGCTCCAGCGGCAGGCCGCAGTAATGGCCACGAATCTGCTCCACTCCCCGCGGCGGATGCTGCGCGGCTCCACTACTCTCTGGCGAGTCACGACAACAGACGCCGCTCCACTTTCTGCAACAGATTCCACGTGGCGAGCCATGGTGACAGCCACGACTCCACCCCATTACTCTTCATGATAAATTCCTCCTGGCCCCGTGTGGCCCACGACGAGGCGGTTACAAACAATCGCTATCAATCCGTTGCTCCCCCCGCCTATAAAAAGGGGGCCCAGATACGTTATTCTCTAAGCTCTCATTTCTTACCTAAAAACTCTGCTAAAATTTTCGTTCGAGCACTCCATCCTTGTTGAGGCAGAGAACTGACTTGAGCGTCGGAGGGTCTTGCCGGAGCAACCCCACCTCCGGTTTAGACTTCTTTTGCAGGTCCCGGCGGCGACCGCGACTCCCTCGACTCCAGCTTCTCTGACGCAGGCGAATTTTTGCACCAACAGGATTGGCGCTAGAGGAAGGGTTGTGTCTTCGCAGTACCCTTGTTCTTAAAGGAGCGCTCAACGGGACCGCCTTCGGTCATCTTTTTCGGCATCCTCTCCTCCTTCCTCCACTAGGTCTTCGCCCGATGCCTCCCCGCAAAGCATCCACGCGACGATCCACGGCTCCGGCCAGATCCCAGGCTCCGGCCTCACCTCCAGTTTCCCAGCCTTCTTCTCCTCCTCCGACAACGGCCGTCGGCGTGGGCGGTCAGACAATCGGCCTCCGACGGATTTCGCCAACACCATCTCGGAAGAATCCCGGCGGGGAGCGGCCGGCGTATTGGCCGGACCTCCCAAGCGGCAAAAGATTGAGGAATCCATAACTTTCACTGAAGAAGATGCTCGAGGAGTTCAATTTCTCATAATGACGCGGTTGTAGTTTCTTTGAATATAGCTAATTACGATGTCCGCCGCATTTTTGTCGACAATGGAAGTTCGACCGACATTTTGTTCTACGACGCCTTCTCAAGAATGTCCATCCTTGACGGTCATTTGGGGCCGATTGGCTCCCCTCTGGTAGGGTTTACCGGCGATGCTGTCCAGTGGAGGGAGTAATAACTTTGACTGTAGCTGCGGGACGATACCCAAGACAATCCAGGGCTCTGTGAATTTCCTGGTGGTGAAGCGCCGTCAGCCTACAACGCAATCCTCGGCCGACCTGGCCTCAACGCTCTCCGGGCCGTCGTATCAACCTACCATTTGAAATTGAAATTCCCTACCACCCAGGGGGTCGGAGAAGTCAGGGGAGACCAAGCCCTGGCCAGACACTGCTACAACATAGCCCTGCAAAGAAGTGACCAATCCGACCTCTGTCCAGTTGATGGGCTGGATGCCCGCGATGACCTCGCTGAGGAGAGGGGCAGCCCAATCGAAGATCTGGTTCTGATCCCTTTGAACGACGGGAATGCGAAGCATGTGGTGAAGATCGGCTCCAACCTGGGGGAAGAGGTGCAGACGCACCTCATCCATTTTCTACGAAAGAATGCGGACGTTTTCACTTGGGTTCCAGCAGACATGCCGGGGATTGACACGGAAGTCATGGAGCACCGCCTGGCCGTCGATCCCAAGCATCGACCGACGAAAGAGAAAATCCGAGGTCATGCACCAGAGAGGCAGAAAACGATAGCCGAGGAAGTGGACAAACTCCTGAAAGCCGGATTCATTAGAGAAGTCAATTATCCTGACTGGATTTCCAACGTTGTCCTAGTCAAAAAGGCAAACGGCAAGTGGAGCATGTATATAGACTTCAAAAAGCTGAATAAAGCCTGCCCAAAGGACAGCTACCCTCTGCCCAGAATTAATCAACTGGTGGATGCGACCTCGGGCCATGAGCTTCTCACCTTTATGGACGCATTCTCCGGCTATAATCAAATCAAGATGGCGCCGGAAGACGAAGAAAAGACTGCTTTCATTACTAACCGTGGCCTTTACTGTTACAGGGTCATGCCTTTTGGCCTCAAAAATGCAGGTGCGACTTATCAGCGGCTGGTGAACAAAATCTTCAAGGAGCAGATCGGCCGCAACATGGAGGTCTACGTGGACGACATACTCGTGAAAAGCAAATCTTCCATAAACCACATCGCCGACCTCGAGGAGACCTTCGGCGCCCTCCAAAAATATAAGATGAAGCTGAACCCGACTAAATGTGCTTTCGGAGTAACCTCAGAAAAGTTCCTGGACTTTATGGTATCGGGGTGCGGAATTGAAGCCAATCCGGAGAAAATTCGCGCCATCCAGGAGATGGCCGCCCCGAAGTCGATAAAGGAGGTTCAGCGCCTTACAGGGAGGGTAGCAGCCCTGAACCGCTTCGTCGCGAGGTCGGCCGAACGGTGCCTACCCTTCTTCCAAACCCTCAAGTGGCCGAAGAACTTCTGCTGGACCCCTGAGTGCCAACAGGCATTTAAAGAGCTGAAGAGCTACCTCGGCTCGCCTCCGTTGCTGGCGAAGCCCGAACCTGGAGAGGAGCTGTTTTTGTACCTGGCGGTCTCCCCTATGGCTCTCGCAGCAGTCCTTGTTAAGGAAGAGGCAAAAATTCAACGACCGATCTACTACGTCAGTCGCGCGTTGAGAGACGCCGAAACCAGGTATACTAAATTAGAGAAACTAACTTACGCCCTGTTGATTGCAGCCCGGAGGCTTCGACCCTACTTCCAAGGGCACACCGTAACATTACTCACCGACCAGCCGATCAAAGCTATTCTACACCGGGCAGATGCCTCCGGAAGGATGGCGAAATGGGCGATCGAGCTCACCGAATTCGACATCAACTATCGACCCAGACCAGCGGTAAAAGCCCAGATATTGGCAGATTTTATAGTAGAGTGCACAATCTCGAAGGAAGCCGAACAGGAACAGGATGAAATGGACGACCTTGAGCCCCGACCGAACTCCCCTGAAGAAGAAGCCGACCTCCCTGGTTGCTTTTGGGCCCTCTACGTGGACGGATCTTCCAACATGTCGGACGCAGGCGCGGGCCTGATCTTGATCAGTCCAGAGGGAATCATCGCGGAGTACGCTCTGCGCTTCGAGTTCTCCGCAACAAACAATGGAGCTGAATATGAAGCTCTGATCGCAGGGTTAAGGATCGCCAAAGAATTGGGAGTAGATCGGCTCCAAGTCCACAGCGATTCCCAATTGGTAGTGGGACAAGTCAACGGAAACTACGAAGCGGGGAAGACAGCATGGCTAAGTATCTTGAAAAGGTAAAGGAGCTCGTCCCCGCCTTTAGTAGCTTCCACATCAGGCAGATTCCAAGAATGGAAAATACCCGAGCCGATCTTCTCTCCAAGCTAGCTACGCTGGCTCCAGCTGAATTGCCCAAGGGTGTTCTTTTTGAAGTTCTGAAGTGTCCAAGTACGGAGGAATCGCGGCCCGTGATGAAAATTGATCATGAGCCCAGTTGGATCGACCCGCTGGTGGCATATCTCAGGGACGGGGTTCTCCCTCATGATGCGAAAGAAGCCCGGAAGCTCAGAAATCAAGCCTCCCGGTACATCCTCTATGAGGGCAGGCTGTACAAGAGATCATACTCTTTGCCCCTCTTAAAATATCTCCGACCTTCGGAAGCCGACTACGCCTTGTGGGAGGTGCATGAAGGAATCTGCGGAAGCCATCTGGGGGCTAGATCCTTATCCCACAAGTTGCTCCGCCAAGGATATTACTGGCCGACTATGCATCGTGACTCGATTGAGTACGTCAAAAAGTGCGACCGATGTCAGAGATATGCCAACATCCAGAGACAGCCCGCCACCGAGCTTACCCCCTTGAGTGCCCCATGGCCGTTTGCGCAATGGGGGATGGATATCCTTGGACCCTTTCCCGTGGCGTCGGGGCAAAGGAAGTTCCTCCTGGTAGCGATTGACTACTTCACCAAGTGGGTCGAAGCCGAACCACTGGCGAAAATCACAGAAGCTAAAGTGCAAGACTTCGTCTAGAAGTCGATCGTTTGCAGGTTCGGCCTGTCAAGAACCCTAATCACTGATAATGGGCGGCAATTCGCGGGAGCGAGATTCGCCGAGTTCTGTGAAGACCTAAATATCTCCCACAACTTCACATCAGTAGCCCACCCTCAGGCGAACGGCGAAGCTGAAGTGACCAACAGAACTCTGCTGCAAGGATCAAGACAAGGCTCGAAAAGGCGAAGGGAACTTGGGCAGATGAACTTTATCATGTGCTGTGGGCGTACCGAACTACCCAAAGACTGCCCACGGGGAGACCCCCTTCGCTCTAGCCTTCGGATCGGAGGCTGTTATCCCAATTGAGCTTAAACTCCCGTCGGCACGAGTCGTGGCATTCAACGAACATCGCAATTCGCAAGGTCTTAAAGCCAACCTCGACTTACTGGAAGAAAAGCGGGAGGTAGCTCAAGTTCGGATGGCAGCCTACAGACAGAAAGTCGTCCGCTATTACAATTCCAGAGTCAAGAATAAAATCTTTAGAGTCAGAGATCTAGTGCTTCGACGAGCCGCTGTCTCGCAACCTCAGGATCGAGGGAAGCTCGCCCCAAATTGGGAAGGCCCGTACGAAGTCAAAGAAGTAGTCCGCCCAGAACTTATTACCTCAAGGAGCTCGGAGGAGCGGACCTCCCGCGACCATGGAGCTCGAAAAACTTACAAATGTATTACCGATAACTTTATTTTAAATAAAAGTTTCATATCTACATGTCTCCTCTCTTGACACAAGCTTATATCGACAGGACAGTCAAAACAAACCGTGTCGGGAGCAGGAGGAGAACTTCGTCTTGACAAAACCGAAGGCCCGGTTCTCCTTAGACCGGATGGGGGAGAGGCCCTGCAACGCCCACATGTGCCCCCACAGCCATGTTAGGGACAGGAGGAGAACCTCGCCCTAACTTGAGCAAAGTCGAAGGCCCAGTTCTCCTTAGACCGGATGGGGGGAGAGGCCAAGCAGCGCCCATATGCGCCCCCACAGCCATGTTAGGGACAGGAGGAGAACCTCGCCCTAACATGAGCAAAGTCGAAGGCCCGATTACCCTTAGATCGGATTGGGGGAGAGGCCCTACAACGCCCATATGTGCCCCCACAGCCCTGTTAGGGACAGGAGGAGAACCTCGCCCTAACTTGAGCAAGGTCGAAGGCCCGATTCTCCTTAGACCGGATGGGGGGAGAGGCCAAGCAGCGCCCATATGCGCCCCCACAGCCATGTTAGGGACAGGAGGAGAACCTCGCCCTAACATGAGCAAAGTCGAAAGCCCGGTTACCCTTAGACCGGATGGGGGGAGAGGCCCTGCAACACCCATATGTGCCCCCACAGCCCTGTTAGGGACAGGAGGAGAACCTCACCCTAATTGAGCAAGATCGAAGGCCCGGTTACACTCAAACTGGATGGGGGGAGAGGCCCCGCAGCGTCCGTACGCGCCCCCATAACCCTGTTAGCGACAAGAGGAGGACCTCGTCCTAACCTGAGCTAAAATCGATTATAGGGGAAGGATCCCGCCCTGACGTCAGTCAAGATCTGGTCATTTAAGACCAGATAGGAAGAAGGAAACTTTCCCAGCGACCCCCTCGCGCTCCCGCGACCCCACCAAGAGCAGAGGGAAAACCCTCACTCGAAAAAGAAAAAGAAAAAGGGGAGGGGAGTTAAAAAGGAAAGCGACGGACTGCATCAGCGACGAATGGAAAACAAACAGCATCAAAGATGCAGGGAACCTCGTCCCAGCAAGGATTGGGGTTCTTATCAAAAACCCGGCCTTCAAAAAAGCCCTCAATGCAAGCCCGAGACAAGACGACCTCCTCAGGGTGACGAGAAGCTCGGACCTCCGAGCTTGAACTTTGAAAGAGGGCGTCAAACCTGAGCGGCCTCGGGCAAATCTGCGGCCATGGACGAAAGGACGGGTCAATGCGACGGCAATCGGATACCTCCAAACGACATCGATTTCAAGCAAGGCAAAAGCCGAAAGAAGCTCGGCAAGCGACAATTCAACACATGGGTAAAAGAGGTAGCGGAAAATTTCCTTCTCATGTTATTTATTAAATATGCATTACAGAGCCATTAAGGCTGAAGAAGAGGGATGACTGGAAAGGCGAGCCGACGCGGCAATGACCAGTGACCTCCGGACGACGTCAAAAAAAAAAAAAAAGGAGAAGAAAAAGAAAAAGAAGGGAATGCAACAATAACAATGGCAAATGAAAGAAGTTCGGCAGGCAGCAATTCGACGCAAAGTGCGGACGAAGTAACAAAATCTCCTACTCATTCTTAATTAACAAAGGTGTACGTTACAAGGCCCTGGGGGCCGAAAAAAAAAACATTACTACAAGACTCAAAAGGAACACGTTGGAGACCACTTCAAGCTCCCAACTTCTCCTTCCGGTTCCGTCCGTCTCGACAGCATTTTCCAGTCCGTGTGATAAATCCCTCAGCTCTTACCCCCCGCCTTGTTCCGCTCCATCATCGAAACCCCAGCCCTAGGGGGAAAAGGGTGGGATAGAATTCAAAGGGCAGCGACGGCAACGGCAGCGGCGATGACGACCTGCATCAAGAACCAGAGGTACCTTGGAGGCCGCGATGGCGCCGGAGGCGTGCACCACCACCGTGTGCTCCACGACCACCACCGTCCTAGGTACTTCGGCAAGGTCGGCATGCGCTACTTCCACCGTCCCCGCAACAAGTTCTACTGCCCCACCATCGGCGCCGGCCGCTTCTGGTCCCTCGGCCCCGACGACGTCAAGAATCCCGCCACAGCTTGTGACGACAACTCTGCCCCCTTGACCGGTGTCGCCCCGATCAACTACTCCGAAATTTTCGGTGGAATGCACTCACCGGTTGTCCCCGTTATTAAATCCTTGTTGTTGAAGGAATTCTCCCTCGAGCCCCCTTTGAGGCGATGGGAACCCTCAGTGACAGTTCGACAGCCGAGAATTCGCAGGCCGCTGTTTTCCCCCTCATACTCCTCTTGGTCCGTGACATCCTCTTGAGGTTGGCCTCCGGGCAGAGGCCCCGGCGGAAGAACCCCTTGAAGGGGCTCGGAAGATTGAAGACGGCGGGGAGCCGGTGAGGATGGCAGAGACTGGTACGAAGAGTGCTTGGAGTCAAAAAGGGCGCCGATAGGGGTGGCTAAACTCTCAGGCAGAAGAAGGATGCCAACTCGCAGGCGAAGTGATGCCCCTGGAGGGAAGGAAGGGGCTTAAATAAGCGACGGGGCCTGGCGCAGTTATGGTGGCAGATATCCCTAGGTCAACCAGTGCCCGCCACGTGTCCCACTCACCGCGGCGTAGGGCTGACTGGTGGCGGGACCATTATGGTGTGGCGCTTGGGACTACGCTCCGGTGGGAATTCCGAAAGGACCCTTCGGATCGTCCTGGTTGGAAAAAGGCTCCGGCACGCGCGCATTAAATGCCAAAATATCTGAGGCGATCGTGCACGAGATTCAAGGGGACAACTTCGGCTGTAAAATTTTTTGTACTTCATTCGAAACTCGAACTCGGAAGTAGGGAAACTGGTGTTGGGTACAAAATACCCCCTCAGCCGAAGTTTGCGCCAGGAGTGACCCTCCGGTGATTCTGCCAACTTCCGACCTTCGGCGACATCTTTCCGAACCTCTCTGGTGGCCGAGCTTCCACAGCATTCCCGAGCTCTGCCGATGGATAAACCCCCACCAGCGTCGACCAGATTCTCCACGACAGACAGACTCCTACGGGAGCCGGACTTCGTCCCCGACTTCTACTGCAGGTGAACTTCGTCCGGACTCCTACGGGAGCCGGACTTCGTCCCGACTCCTACCACAGGCAAACTTCGTCCGGACTTCTACGGGAGCCGGACTTCGCCCCTGACTTCTACCGCAGGTAGACTTCGTCCGGACTTCGTCCTCACTTCTACTGCAGGTGAACTTCGTTCGGACTCCTACGGGAGCCGGACTTCGTCTCCGACTTCTACTGCAGGTGAACTTCGTCCGGACTCCTATGGGAGCCGGACTTCATCCCCGACTCCTACCGCAGGCAAACTTCGTCGGACTTCTACGGAAGCCGGATTTCGCCCCTGACTTCTACCGCAGGCAGACTTCGTCCGACTCCTACGGGAGCCGGACTTCGTCCCCGACTTCTACTGCAGGTGAACTTCGTCCGGACTCCTACAGGAGCCGGACTTCGTCCCCGACTTCTACTGCAGGTGAACTTCGTCCGGACTCCTACGGGAGCCGGACTTCGTCCCCGACTTCTACCGCAGGCAGGCTTCGTCCGGATTCCCACGGGAGCCGAACTTCGTCTCCGACTTCTACTGCAGGTGAACTTCGTCCGGACTCCTACGGGAGCCGGACTTCGTCCCCGACTTCTACCGCAGGCAGGCTTCGTCCGGACTCCCACGGGAGCCGGACTTCGTCTCCGACTTCTTCTGCAGGTGAACTTCGTCCGGACCCCTACGGGAGCCGGACTTCGTCCCCGACTTCAATTGCAGATGGCCCTCGCCTATAGTACTAACGCTCAAGGCACCCAACGGTGGACGGCCCGCCAGCAACATCCGAGCTCCTTCCAGATGGATAGCCACTTCTCTCCGTCAGACGCTTCAACCGAGCTTCGGCCGACAGGCCTGGACTCCCTGGCAGGCCACAGTAACGGCCACGACTCTGCTCCACCTCCTGCGACGGATTCTGCCGGCTCCACCACTCCCCGCAACAGGCTCCACCGGCAGGCCGCAGTAATGGCCACGAATCCGCTCCACTCCCCGCGGCGGATGCTGCGCGGCTCCACTACTCCCTGGCGAGTCGCAACAACGGACGCCGCTCTACTTTCTGCAACAGATTCCACGTGGCGAGCCATGGTGACAGCCACGACTCCACCCCATTACTCTTCATGATAAATTCCTCCTAGCCCCGTGCGGCCCACGACGAGGCGGTTACAAACAATCGCTATCAATCCGTTGCTCTCCCCGCCTATAAAAAGGGGGCCCAGATACGTTATTCTCTAAGCTCTCATTTCTTACCTAAAAACTCTGCTAAAATTTTCGTTCGAGCACTCCATCCTTGTTGAGGCAGAGAACTGACTTGAGCGTCGGAGAGTCTTGCCGGAGCAACCCCACCTCCGGTTTAGACTTCTTTTGCAGGTCCCGGCGGCGACCGCAACTCCCTCGACTCCAGCTTCTCCGACGCAGGCGGATTTTTGCACCAACAGCATGTAATAACAGTTTTTGGATTCTTTTATATTTTTCTCCATTTTCTCTATCTTTTATTTGTCTTGACTTTTTTGACTGAAACACTAACACATGGAAAAAAAATTCCTAAAAAGTCAAAACTCACAGGCCCAACCAAAACCAAAATAGAGATTTCAAGCCTTGCCTACAACCTCATCTTATCAATCCTGACAAATAAATTTCTAATCATCAGGAAACAAAGTACACACCCACATCCTATTCAAGTGGAAACAATTGTTTCTGGTCAAGTAAGATTTTGTCATGATATAATGCATACTGACATCAGCTGCACAGGTCCAGATGGCCTGTTTCATCTTGATTTCTATAATATCACAAAGCATAAACAATCTCCACCCCAATTAACTCTTCTAAGTCAGCATACATAACATAAACAAAAAGCTTGGATTCCTTATATCATTCATTGGTTTTAAAAAGAAATTCTAACACGTTGTTCTTGGATTAACTAAAAATGTTCTGCCAAGCTTATAATTCCTCCTGCACAGAAAAAGTTATCTTCATTTCTTTTACAAGTTCAATTATCACTTTAATGCCTTCATTAAGGAACAGATGTTCTCATCTTTGAATTACAAATGCTAGACTATTAAATGAATGAATCATAATTACATAATCAGGAATAAATCAAGGAAAAGAGAAGCATACAGAAACAACCATAACCACAACCAACGAATTTTATCTTGTCCATTTAACATATAAAAAATAATTAATATTTTCCATTCAATCTTCCACACTAAGATTTTATCTTTTTATATGTTCCATCTACGTCACAATTTCATAACCTCCAATCATACCTCTCAACCAAAATTCAGATGTCCTCATAGGTATTTCCCCTAGCCATCTTAGTCATTTCTTATCATTTATACACTCATGGATCTAATTTACTACTCATTCATAGTTGCGTAGTTTTGCCATAAATCACTTCAATATTCTCAATCTTTGTTATGGTTTTCTTTGAATTTTTTGTATATTTTGTGACTCATAATTTTTCTGAAAGTTGGTCAGCCCCATGACCTTATGTATATGCCAATGCATACATTATACAAATAATGAAACTAAGCATGTTTAAATATTATGAGAATTTACCTTAACATAATCTGCATGTCCAGGGCAATCTACATGAGCATAATGCCGTTTAGCTGTCTCGTACTCCACATGAGCCTGTGAAACCATGTTAAAGAATTTCTATAGCACGACAACAAAAGTTGAAGTATCTCTGCCAAGGTGCAATGTATAACCTACTGCAAGAAAAAAGTAGAAAAAGATTAATAGGAAATAAAATAACCTAACTGTTGCAATGGTAATCCCTCTAGCTTTCTCCTCCGGGGCCTTGTCGATTTCATCAAAAGCAACTGCCTTAGCTTTTCCGTCTTCAGCAAGAACCTGACAGCAACACAATGCAGTTCGTTTACACAAAACCATGTCGGCCAATACTCAAAAGATATAAAGATCATAGATTTAAAACAACAACTAAGATCAGAGCAAAAGAATTATCAACCCATCATGACAGTTCAACCTTAGTAATCGCCGCCGTGAGTGTGGTTTTCCCATGATCAACATGCCCAATGGTACCAACATTTACATGAGGCTTCCTGAGGAAACAAACAACTCATGATAAGAAAACAGAGTCACATTTTCAACTGCCGACACTTAGTTACGTATAACCATGCACTATTGAAAACCATTTGCCACTGAAGTACGGATGAATCGCCACAACAAATGGGAGGACTATGATAACTCAATAGCTCTCGAACTTGAGTGAGCATAAAACATTAAATCAAAACCACCCAACTTTTTCAGTAGGAAAAACAACAACAACGAGATGGACCCATCATAAAACACGAGAACTACAATCTCAAAGAACAGGTAAAAGAAGTCGAAACTTTCATCCAGATCAGATATGTGCACTCTGCAAAACCCCAGCATCAAAAGATTCATCGCGTTCAGACTTACGTGCGAGTGAAGGTGGCCATCGACCTCCAACAGAATCCCGCCTCGACGAAGCTCCTCCCATTGGAACCCAGCAGCGAATGCGTCCCCGGAGCCGAGAAAGTGCTCAAGATCGCTCCCCGGCAGCTCGAGTAATGCAGAGGGGAAGAGAAGGAGGAGAAGGAGAAGCGGAGAAGGCGCCTCGAGCTCGAGTTTCTGAGGATGGCCGTGGCTGCCATGGCGGAGGAGGTGGCGGCGGGAGCGGCCGGGACGCAGAAGGCCGCGAGAACGGGATCAGATATAACGCCGCGAGGATTGGGCTTCCAAGAAGGCTTTGGGTAGAGATGGCAACGGGTAAAGTTTGGATCATCCAAATCCGGACTTAACATCTTATACCTAAATCTTACCGATCGGATAAAAAAAAAAATATTCATCTCTATATTTAATAAATTCAAAAATATTTAAAAATAATTTATTTTTTTATATCTAATTTATATCCTATTTCATATCTAAAAAAAATAAACAATCAAAATAATTTTATGCATATTATCAATCAAAATAAAATTATCAATTCAACATAGAACATAATTTATAAATTCTTATTTATAAAAATCAAACATAAAAATAAAATATAATACAACGTAAAATATATAAATAATTAAAATAATTTTATGCATATTATCAACCAAAACAAAATTATAAACATATATATTCAGATATGGATTCGGATATTACCCATATCCATAGGTTTGGATCGGATTCGAATTCGGATTTAGATAGAAAACAGCACTATCCATATCCTACCCATATCTATACTATAGTTTCCGGATTTTACCCAAATCCGAACTCAAACCCGTTCAAACCCTATTTTTCGAGTTTGATCGGATTTGGATAGAGTGCATACCCATTAGGTCAGATCGATTTTGCCATCCCTAACTTTGGACAAAATAACTAGATTTTGTGCTAACGACGATCGGATATGTCATGCTATATAGGCCTCGATCTTTATACAGGTAAAAATTATTGGTTTAACCAAATCCACCACGCCGTCTATAGATCATAACCAACAAGGTAAAAATAAAAAGAAAAGATAATACTTTGTGCACCGCATGCGGTGCAATAGTAGTGCACCATTCAATAATATTAGAATAAATAGCACATTTAAATGAGATGGATATTTAATACTGATCAATTTTTTTTCTAATTTTCAATGATTTCTTCTATACAATAAAGAATGAATAGTATTATTACTTTCTAATGCTTCGTATGATTTTTCATGAATATATATGACATTTTGAACAACATATATGATTTTCTGTATATTTATGACATCCTAAATAATATATATAGTTTTCTGATACCTTGTATGACTTTCTATAAATATATATGATATTCTGAATAATATATATGATATTCTGAATAATATATATGATATTCTGAATAATATTATGACTTTCTAATATCTTATATGATATTTTTTGAATATATATGATATTCCGAATAATATATATGACATCTTGTAAATATATATGACATCCTGAATAATATATATGACTTTCTAATATCTTATATGACTTCTTGTGAGTATATATGACATCCCGAACAATATATATGACTTTCTGTAAATATATATAATATTCTGAATAACATATATTACTTCTTAATACCTTATATGACTTTCTATAAATATATGACATTCTGAATAATATATATAATTTTCTGTGAATATATATGATATTCTGGACAATATATATGACTTCCTAATATCTTATATGATATCAGAAAGTCATATATACTATTCAGAACATCATATATATTCACAAGAAATAATATATATTATTTGAGATATCATATATATTCACAGAAAATCATATAAGGTGTAGGAAGTCTTAAATTTGTTTAAAACGTTATATATATTTACATGAAGTCATATATATTATTCAGAATGTCATATATATTTATAATAGTCGTATAAGATATTAGGAAGCTATATATATTATTCAGTATGTCATATATATTCACAGAATATCATATCTATTATTCAGAATGTCATATATATATTCATAGAAAGTTATGCAAGGCATCAAGAAGTCATATATTATTCAGGATGTTATAAATATATAAAAAGTTATATATATGGTTCAGGATGTTATATATATCCACGGGATGTCATACAAAGCATTAGGAAGTAACAATACTATTTCTTCTTTATTAAATAGAGGAAAGAGTATTTTTGTCACTGAAAATTAGGAGAAAAAAATATGGATGGCATTAAATATATATCCCATCGTTAAGTATGTTACGTGCTTTAAGATAATTGGATGGTGTGCTCCACATCAAATTTATTACATCGCATGTGGTGCACAAAGACTTTTTCTAGAAAGAAAAGGAAAAAGTTCCATAGCATGAAAATGGGCTCCATTTTCTCCATTCAGCCCATTCTCTCCGTCTCCCTCTCTCCTTTATCCCTAATGAGAAAAAGAGCTCCTCTTTGAACAAAAATCACATGAGATAGGCACTAGAGAAAAAAATATGAGTAGACATCTGATATTGTCATGTTTTCTTTGGTACCAATCTTAAAAAAGAAGCCTAAAAATCAAAGATTTTCTTGTCTAAAACAGTCGTCAGTCTATTATTTAAAAAAAATGGCATCCTTTTTTCCTCATTTTTAGAACATATTTTTTACTCATATATATTATATGGCTAGATTATACATATCAAGCAAATTAATTATCTCATAAGTCAATATATACCTCTGGATAAATTGGTACATGGTATTTAGAATATGGTGTTCAATAATACACAGTATGTAAATTAGACAAAGCTAGAAAATTGTATACAGTGTACTGTTATTGATGAACAATATATTTTACAAACTATGTATCAATTTACCTAGAGATTTATATTGGCTTGTTAAATGACTAATTTGCTTGATGTATATTATCTGGCTATATAGTATGTATTGGTAAAAAGCATATTTTGACACTATATATCAGTTTATCTAGATGCATACATTGGACCATTACTGAATGTATATCAAAAGGGCTTGCGATATGTATTAAGAAATTGATGAGTGTGTAATACCCGACCATGTAATATATATCGATGAATTTGATATTCTGAAAATTATATATAATTTGAAAATGTATATTAGGTTATTAGATGACTAGTTTACTATGTATGTATTATCTGGTCAAATACTATATACTGGTAAATATCATATTCTAACTACTATATATCAATTTACTTAAAGATATGTTTTAACTTACTAGGTGATTAATTTATTTAAAATATATCACCTGATCATGTAGTGTCTATCGATAAAAGGTATATTCTGAAAATGATGAAGAAAAAGAGTGCTACACTTTTTTTTTTAATCACAGAATCGATAACTCCATTAATAAGTTTCAGATTACTTCTTTAAGATGAGTTTTTTCTTAAGATCATTGATCAAAATCTAATTTCGATAAATTTTTGCACACGAGTCAACTGGTTGGGCTTTTTTTTGAAAAAAAAAACATTTTCTATTGGGTGGAATGTGGTTGAAGTGATAATGAGTTAAAAGAGGTGGAGAGAGTGGTGAGATGTATCAATTATCTTGTCATAAGCCTTTGCTTATTATTAGACTTCTATTTCGAGCTCCCCATTATTATTTCTTTATCTTTTATACAATTTTTTTGGAGATTTCTATTGGTATTGTTGGAACAACTAAACGTGCTCCCCTCGGTTCAACTCCCTTGATTCACAATCGATCATTCTGACTCTGTATCGACAGCTGACGATGGATAATTATAGCCAGATTGCAGAATGAGCTCCAGTTCAACTACAATTTCTGTGAATCTCGACACCCGACGTCCTGTCGGTGCCATGGACATAAATAACTGACTGTCAATCGGTAAGTCGACTAACTGTCGGCTTACCCTAATCGACTTCTCAAGTGATCGTAATGATTCGATCGATCACATGGTTAATGATCAATCAAAATATTAGAGCTACCGACTGACAGCCAATCAATATATCAAAGATACCGACATACAGTCTATGCACTAAGATTACCGACACACAGTCGATATATCATAAATGATCAGCACAGAAAGTGTGTAACGGCAACATATCATGATTATCAGTGGGCATAACCACTCACCCCCATGATCACATAAGGTCAGAATAAGTGAGACTCCATGTGCCTAACCGTTATAGATGGTTACTAACAATTCATCTATAAAAGAAAGGTAAAGGAATGGGGACGGTAAAACACTTCTGGACTGATACTTTGCCACACTCTATATTCAACTTCCTGTTCAACCATTTTTCATTGACTTAAGTATTAGAGGATCCCCGTTGAACACAACTTCGATCAGTGTGGACTTTTTTTTGTAAGTGCTCTTCATCGGCATCAGGTGCTCTAGGGGATTGGCTGCAACAAATTGGTGTGCTAGGAAGGAAAAGCTTCCAATTGTTATGGCGAAAACAAAAGATTAGAATAACTCCACTAGCTCCACCAGGCAGTCTTTCCATCGAGAAGATCTTCTGCCACCACCACCAATGGTAGAGCCCAATTCTTCGTATCTGGTTGTTACTACAGAG
Organism: Elaeis guineensis; assembly: GCF_000442705.2. Lineage (NCBI taxonomy): Eukaryota > Viridiplantae > Streptophyta > Magnoliopsida > Arecales > Arecaceae > Elaeis > Elaeis guineensis. The sequence goes on along the minus strand of NC_025999.2, from coordinate 52,294,845 downwards.
GTCCAACAACTCACTGCAATAATGCAGCAAATGAAAGTACTGATGGAGGTAGTGCATAGCCTCCAACAACAATAAATACAGCAGCAATCGATGGTGGAGGAGCCATCGGCATGTACAGTGCCATCTAGGCATAGTCACCGTGTCCTTCGATGAACTCCTTCTCCATCTTCAGAATGATGATTGACTCGATATTCCCATCATATTGAGCCACCTCCTTCTCTGCACTCTCATCGTGCCACTCGTCACCATCGGCGGTCTCCTTCTCCTTATCACCACCATAGTAATAGGAAGGGGAAGAGGCCATGCACGCCCTTCAGTCCTTCATCCAGTTCTTCGAAGGATTCTACTCCTGCCTTCTCCCAGCAATGACAGCTCGATGACTATGAGTGCAAGTTCAAAAAAATCGATCACCAACTCAACCAACTTCAATTGATGGCTGAGGGTCCTCCAACGACCTTGGCATCCATATTTCTCCAACTTTCTCGATGCACCTTGGACGAGTCGATTCTGACTCGGTTCAAGATGTCGCAGATGGAGCCTAACAATGGTTCCACTGATCCGATTAATCATCTAGAGAGCTACAAGACTCTCATGATGATCCAGGAGGCAACCGATGCCCTCTTATATCTCGACTTTCTAGCCACTATTTGAAAGACTACTTGAGCTTGGTATTCTGGGCTCTAATTGGGAAGCATACACTCTTTTGAGCAGCTAGAACAATTGTTCGTGGCCTACTTCAGCACCAACAGAAGGATGCTATGAACATCCGATAGTCTCTTCTCCATCAAGCAAAATAAAGGAGAGACTTTGAGAAGCTTCATGGTGTATTTCAACACCGCCACACTTGAGATCTGAGACCTCAATGAAGATATGGACATCTTGGCTATGAAGAGAGGTTTGAGGGAACCCAGGTTTACTTATTCGCTGGATAAGACTCTCTTTTGGACCTACGCAGAACTTCTTGAGCGTGCGTATAAGTATATTCATGCGAATGAAGGCACTATTGACGACGTCAAATAGAAGAAACAGATCAGAAGAAAAAGAAGCAAAAGAATGGAGCTCCGACTGAATTGAGTCGATCATTGACTAATAAAAGAGCTTCACCTCACCGATGGAGTCCAAGGTCAAACAATTATGGTAACAGGTATGACTCCTATACTTTTCTTTCTGCTCCTCGTATGCAGATCTTGATAGAGAATGAGAAAGAAGAATACCTCCATCACCCCCACTGATGAAGGCACCATCGAGGAGCTATGATAAGAGAAAGTACTGTCGATTCCATCATGACTACGGTTATGACACCGAACAATGCATTCAACTCAAAGATGAAATAGAATCCTGATTTGATAGGGTTATCTCGTAAAGTTTCGATGAGACCGTCCGACTTAACTTGCTCCTGACTGACAACCTCAGCTGCAACTTGAGGAAGCAAACAACAATCGACCAATGGTAAGGGTTATCAATATGATTTTCAGGCAATCCAGAGATTGGGAGGCAACTTTCGAAGAAGAGTTGGCTTGAAAACAATCACAAAATAATGTAATCTTTTTTCGAATGATGATGTTGGAAGAATACAAACTCTCCATAATAATTTGTCATCGTCTCAACGATGATAGCAAATTATGATGTAAAAAAAAATTTAGTAAATAATAAAAGTTCGACTGATGTCTTGTTCTACTCGACTTTCTCTCAAATACAACTACCGATTGACCATCTCAGAAGAGTCTCAATGCCCTTAGTCAGATTCACTAGAGATACAGTTAGTGTGGAAGGAGAAATTAGCCTTCCTCTGACTGCAGAAATTGACCCTCAACAAAGCACTATTCTTTTGACATTTATGATTATCCAAGTCCCTTCAGTTTATAACACCATACTCGGATAATCAGAGCTTAATGCATTGAGAGCAGTAGTGTCAACTTATCATTTACTTATCCGATTTTCAACAAGAAGTGGAGTTGGAGAAATATGTGGGGATCAACAACTGATCTGACGTTGTTTCATGATTTCTACGAAAGGCAAGAAGCCTGAAGACCCTCTGAGGCTCCTAGCTAAAGTTATCTCGCCCTGCTTCAAAACTACAGGATGTGCGCTATGGCTTTTTCACCTCCATTTACCCAAATAGGAACTGGCCAATCCATGGATATACCATGAAGTTACAAAAGTTGTACTTGTAAACCAACCTCCTAAAGTGAAATAAGTATAAGAAAAGAGCAATAGGCCCGATAAATTAGACCAGAGGGATAATGAAAAAAGAGATGAACCAGCTGAACAGTTGGTTTTGATCCCACTGAGAAAAGATGACCCTACCAAGACTATTCAAATTGAGTCACAACTACCTGATCTGAAGAGGAAGCAACTAGTAGACTTGCTAAGAGCAAACATCGATGTCTTCGCTTGGTTGGCAACCGACATGCCAGGGATTCCCTAGAAGTGATTACTCACTGATTAAACATCGATCCAAAAGTTAAATCAATGAGATAGAAAAAAATATCCTTTACCCCAAAAAGGTAGAAGGTCATCGAAGAAGAAGTCGATAAGCTTCTTGCAGTCAATTTCATCAGAGAAGCCAACTATCCCAATTAGCTCACCAATGTCATAATGGTGATGAAAAATAATAAAAAATAGAGGATCTGCATCGACTATACCAATCTGAATGAAGCATATTTGAAAGACAACTTACCTCTGTCAAAAATTGTTCAACTAGTCAATGCGACATCAAGGCACCGACTGCTCAGCTTTATGGACATCTTCGCAGGCTATAATCAGATTCGAATGGTGTTTGAAAATAAGGAGCACACTGTTGAGATGCGTAGGGGTTTTATGCATGTATTTCAAAAAATTTATAGTGAAAGAACATTAGATTAAACTATTAAATCTACAAATGCATGCATAAGATCTAATCTTAAAACTCCTACAAATAAATCTATGACATAAATTTATATGCATAAAAATCTGAATCTAAATTGACAAGAATGTGAATCAAAAATCAGCATTTAGTAATAATCTAATCTACTACTATCAGGATTTGAACCCAATATCTGAGCATAGATAGTCAAACTCTATGATTGAGAACATGGATCTGAAAGTCCTCTCTAGTTTCTTGCAGCTGCGTAAGTGTCTGATCTCTACGGATGGTCCACACCAAGCTCTTGGATCGATCAGCCCTCCACAGGAGTGCTAGCTCGCACAGTCGGCTTCTGATGGTAGATCTAATTTGATTTTTTTCTTCGATCATCTCGGACCTTTTTGATATCGAAGATGGATCAGAGGAGGATACTAGATGATAGAGAAAAAATAGATGAAGACACTCTTCTCTTTGGTTTTTTCTCATCCAAAAATCTTAGAACAATTTTAGGTCTCTCACCAGAGAGGAGATAGATCTTAACCTTTGTTCATGCCAAAGAAGATAGAAGCCCACCCAAATCTCACACCCCAAAAAAGATATTTGGCCCTCTTTTCCTTTGATATCTCATGGTGAAAATCTCAAAGTGATTGGTGCACAAAAATCAAGCATTTTTATAGTTGCTGGCATCATCAGATTAGATAGGATAAGAGCCAGAGTTTGTTGCAATTCAAACCATTTTGAATTTAAATTTAACTCCAACTTTTTCTCACCCTTATTAACCTAAAGAGGACCTACTAGAGAATTTTGGGCATGGAAAATAATCAGAACACTTCTTTTTTGTCACACATAATAGGCACCTTCATAGGGAGCCAATGTGTGGAAGGATAGGGATAGGATTTTAGGTTTAAATTCAAACCTTTTGAGTTTAATTTTAAACCAACCTTATCCTATCACTAATGGGTGACAAAAGAAGAGTTTTGGCATGGATTATTTAGCACACAAACCAATTTGTGTGATGAAAGAAGGGGTAGAGAGAAGGGAAGGTGCAAGGGAGAGAGTTCCACTCATCGGGACTCTAGGGTTTAACCAATTGGATTTCTTTCAAACCCAATCCAATTAGATCCAAACAAAGCATGATGAACCTAATCTAATTAGGCTCAATAACCTCAATTAAATCTAATTAAATTAGTAAATTAATTAAACCATAGATCTGATCAAATCAGGATTCATTCTTCCTTACCGATTAGGTCATCTCAAACCTAATTAGACCTGATCTGATTGAATCTAATTAAATCAGACTTGATCCAGACTTTAATGCTCAATTAAATTGAGCTAATTAGTTATCTAATCACCAACTAATCTTCTATTAATGATAGAGTCCCAGTCCAATGGGACTCTTCACTAGAGTCCTAGTCCAGTGGGACTCTTCAGTAGAGTCTCATCCAGTGAGACTCTTCACCAGAGTCTCAGTCCAGTGGGACTCTTCAGATTAGCCATCTAATTAGAGAAAAATTCTAATATGTGTGATCCCATAAATTCAAACTTAAGTCGATAGCATAAGAACAGATTTCTGTACCAATCGAAGTAACTATCTAGCAATGGTACCCGACGTCCGGATAAACTGAATGCATGTAAAGCAACACTCAAGAACCTACTTGGATACAGTTACCATATAATTCATCCCTTTGACCCTTGATGCTAGGATGACTTAGAGTTTAAACTGTCAACTCTTAACAGTATATCTATTATGTATCTCAACCTAATAAATCTTGTGACTCCTCACAAGAATTGCCCTGGTCAAGGTCTTACCAAATTGAAACACAAAGCATTCTTTCCAATCCTTGGAGTAGTCAATTTCATCTTAACTCACGCACTAACTTCACAAGTACTTGACTGTGCCCAAAAATCTTTCGATGTTGAATTAAAAATTCAGATAATCTGGCACCAAAGCACAGTGAGTTGCTTGCAAGTCACCATAATGATCTCAGGTTGGAGGAACACTTATATCCATATTCTTTCAAATAACTCTTGACAGTAGAGTGCTCCGAAGTTGGTCATGTTCAATGAAATGTACTTTACATTTCACCTGCATGCCATACCAGCATCTCCATGCTCTTTGGTTAAGAGGACAACCAACCTATATGGTACACAATGACCTACACTTGATATGTCTATCATCCTAGTAATAGCATATCATTTGGTCGCAAACTTATTTAAGGACTAAATGATAAATCTTCTTTATTGATTTAAAATAGTCCTAAAGACTTTCATCATAACACAGAAGTTCGATACAGAAGATATACAAGCTTATGAAGAAAATTATCAAATAAATATTTTATTAATAATTAATTCATATACAATTACATCAAATAGCACAACCATCAATAAGCTGACGATTGTTTTGGGACATATTTTCCAACAACTCCCATTGTACTAAACCAATTGGTACAATATGTATACTCATCTTCATTTTGTGATCTTTGAACTCCTTTACTGCAAGGGTTTAGTGAATGGATCAATCAGTTCTCTTTTCTATCGATCTTTTGAAGGTCAATGTCACCTCGATCTATTATTTCTCGGACAAGGTGGTAGCAACACAGAATATGCTTCATCTGCTGATGTGCCTTCCGCTCCTTTGCATAAGCTATGGCTCCAGTATTGTCGCAATAAAACAAAATGGACCATCGATGGAGGATGCTACTCTAAGCTCGATGATGAACTTTCTTAACCACATAGCTTCTTTTGCAGCATCAGATATCGTGATATACTCTGCTTCACATACTGAGTCTGCCACAGTATGCTGCTTAAAATTTTTTCAGCAGACAGTCCTACCATTTAGGGTAAAGATGTATCCCGATACGCTTTTACTATCCTCACAATCTGACTAAAAACTGAAATCAGTATATGTCATGAGTTTCAAGTCAGATTCTTCATAAACGAGCCATTGATCCTTAGTATTTTTCAAATTCAAGGATGATTTTCGTAACCTTTCAATGGCTCTCATCTAGATTTGATTGGTATCTACTCACTACTTCTAGTGAGTATGCTACATCCGATCTCGTACATGTCATGGCGTACATTATAGAATCCACTATCGAGGCATATAGGATTCTACTCATATGCTCTCTCTCTTAAGGGGTTGTCGGATAATCTTTCTTCAAAAAAAAAATTTCATGACCTATCGGAAGATAGCCTATCTTGAAATTCTTCCTATTGAACTATTTCAGCATAGTATCTATGTATGTAGATTGGGAGAGTCCGAGCAGCCTCTTAGATCTATCCCTATAGATCTTCATCCCTAGGATATAGGCTACTTCTCTTATATCCTTCATGAAAAATTTGACGACAGCCACATTTTTATTTTCTGTAATGCAGGGATATCATTTCTGATTAAAGAATATTATCCATATATAAAATAAAAAATATAATTACGGAATCATTAGCCCACTTATATACAGAGTTCCTCTCTGTTCTTAACGAAGCAATACGTTCTGATCACCTTATCAAAATGTATGTTCCAACTCTTAGATATTTGCTTCAATCCATAAATGGATCTTTGAAGCTTGCACACCTTAGACTCATTTGTGGATATGAACCCTTATGGTTATATCATATACACCTCTTCGTTAGCTCTCCATTTAAGAAAGTTGTCTTCACATCCATTTGCCAGACTTCATACTCTAGATATGCCACTATCGCAAGCATGATCTGAATGGACTTGAGCATTGCCACAGAAGAGAATGTCCCATCATAGTCAACACCATAATGCTGACGATACCCCTTGGCAACCAGATGAGCTTTATATGTCTCCACCTTCCCGTCTACACTCCTTTTTCATTTGAAAACCCACTTACACCCTATGAGTTTTACCTCTTCAGGTGGATCAATCAATGTCCATACATTGTTAATCTTCATGGACTCCATTTTGGATTTCATGACTTCTAACTATTTCTCAGAGTTAGACCTCTGCATTGCAACAATATAGGTGATTGAATTCTTATTGTTCTCATCGAGCTCAATAAGATCCCCATCTCGAATCAAGAAACCTAAGTATCTGTTTGACGATGCGATACTCTACCAGATCGCCTTAAGGATGTTTGTATATTGGGCTTCGAATTTGATCTTATCAAATCCAGTTCAATTCAATCATTGGTGTCAGTTCTTTACCTGTCGAACTTCGTCAAGCTCGACTTTAGAGGCACTTATTCTTCATTAAGAATTTTTTTTTTAAAAAGTATGTCTTACTGCTGACAAATATCTTTTGTTCAACAAAAGATAAAAGTAATATCCCCTCATTTTCTTAAGGTCTCCTACAAAATTTCACTTATCGGACCTAGGTCTGAGCTTGTCGGTTTGTAATCATTTGATATAAGTCGGACACCTCCAGACCTTAAGGTAAGTGAGGTTCGACCTATGCCCTGACCATATCTCATATGGTATTTTACTAACTTATTTGCTCAGAATATTATTGAGCATAAAACAGACTATCTCAAATGTATATCTCTAAAAGGAGATGGGCAGACTTGCAAACCCCATCATGGACTGAACCATGTCCCACAAGATTCGATTCCTCCTTTCTAAAACATCATTATGCTATGGTATCCTTGGAGAGGTCTATTGTGAGAGAATCTCATTCTCTCTAAGATATATTAGAAATACACTGAAAAGGTAGTCATCCCCTCGGTCAGATCGAAGGGTTTTAATACCTTTTCTAGTTTGTTTCTCTATTTCATTATGGAATCATTTGAATATTTCAAACGATTTGAATTTGTGTTTCATCAAGTAGACTTACCCATACCTAGATAGATCATTTGTGAATGTAATGAAATAGCTATACCCTCCTCTGGCACTAATATTCATAGGTCCATATACATCATTATGTATTAAACCTAAAACTTCACTAGCTCGTTCATTTTTTTCAGTAAAAGATGACTTAGTCATCTTTTCAAGAAGACAAACTCACAGGTCGGTAATAATTCACAATCATTTATATTGTTGATACCCTCTTGTGCTAACCTGTTTATCCTGCTCTTGTTAATATGACCAAGCCTGTAATGCGAAAGGTAGGCATCTGTGACATTATCTAACTTTGGATGTTTATTTAAAGTATACATTACACTCACAGATTGTGATAAAATATAGATGCCATTTCTTAATTATCCTCGTATTATTATAACATCATTCATAATGATATTATAATAATCATTCTTTATTGATAAACTAGAACCATCTTGGCCAAAAGGCCAACAGAGATTATATTCATCAAAAAAGATGGACAATAGTGATAATCATTTAAAATGATATTATTAGACTTGAAAATAAGCTCGATGACTTCTAAAGCTTGGATTGAAACTTGACTTCTATCACTCATATTTAGGAATCTCTCATTGTTCTCAAATTTTCTACTAACTTGAAGTCGTTGCAATGAATTGTATATGTGAACTGAACTTTCGGTGTCCAATACTCAGATAGTAGTGTCACATATAGAGAAATTAGTAGGTGTTATCATATAAGTACCTTGACAACAACTAATTGCTCATTTTTCTTGAGCCTATTTGGGTCATAGTCTGCTTGACTCGATTCAACCCTAAACTTTTTAGCTAGATTGAGCTCAAGACCAATGTTCAACTTCTGATACTGACTATGAAAGTTGGATCCAATAAATTCATCACTGTCAAATAGTGAATTGAGCGATAAATTGTTGGTCATTTTTAAAAGAAAAAAAAATACATACCTAATTAGTATATGAATTAATTAAGCCTAAAGACATGGACTTTAGTTTAAAATTTTTTTCACTATTCTATATGAATTGGTAGCTTCTAATTCCAATTCGAAGAATTATCTTAATTTCTTAAAGGATACTAGAATCCACACAAACTGCATACAGGCCCAAGTATGGCTCGGCCAACCCATATGCATATATGGATTGGTTCTTAATCAATTATTTCTTCAAATAATTTTTAATAATTAATTTTACCTCAGTTTTATTTCAATAGGCGATGGGCCTCCATTGAAAATCCTAGTTAGGTCCAACCATTAACATGAACCTATTCAGTGATTCTAACTAATGAATAATCAGGTCTGAGTATGGCTCGGCCAATCCAACCATTCATCAGATAGTATAACAGAGTCATCATATTATGAATAATAATTCCATCATTCAGAGAAACACCAGATGGATTGTGCCTGTAATGTCAATCAGAAATAATGGATCCATTATCATTCATCTTAATAGAAGCTATGATCTAATTATCACCATAACTAGCTCATTTTATGGATCTAATAATTTAAAAGATTTAGTTAATATAATTCAACAGAATTAAATACACAGACTAGCTAATCTCAATCCTTTCACTGATTTCATCAAGTCATGTTGAGGATAAAGACAAGTCGAACTAGGGGCACCTAAATCAGTTAAACTGATTTTCTAGTAAGCATGGGTCAACCCTAATCATTAAGTGATCTGATCAAAACTTAATTCATCATGTTGGCCAGATAAGTAAGATCGATGGGAGGGATATATTGAAGAAATATGCGGTAGTGCAGTACATATGATTTTAAAAGTTTTGTACAGCAAAAATAAATGATTAAACAATTTAATTCTAATCACATACATAAGATCTAATCTTAAACTATCACATCATGATATTTGATATAAAAAATCTATACTTTAGATCTGAAATAAAAAATACACATCAATCTCATCGATGCTGAAAATCTAGATCTAACTATTAGATCTACCATAGGGATCAAAATAAATTAGAGATCATTACCAAACAAATTTTGATCTTGATCTCCTTTGGTCCAGCAATTGGAGAAGGTATTCTTCAGATCACTTGTAACCACACAGAGTCATATGGCCTCTATAAAAAAATCCATGTAAAGACTGGTGCAAATCGGGGGCTCGGAGATGCTAGTCTGCAAGCAACTTCGATAGCTGATCTCTTCCTTCTTGTTCAAGCACTTTGGATACTTCAAAGCAAGAGAGGATCTAAAGGAAGAAGAGAGGAGGAGGAGAAGAGGCTCTAAAAATAAAAAAATAGTAAGAAAATTGATCATAGGATGTCTAAGAGAGAGGACCCCTTTTTATAGACTAGGAATTAGGGTTTTTCCAAAGAAGAGCACCAATAGTCCACACCAAAACATCTTTTGGCATCCCAAAAAATTTTAAAAAAATCATTAAAATATCAGAAGGATTCTAAAGTCTCACATACTAAAGAATTTTCCAAAAAAAATAAGAAAAAAAATAATATGATGCCAACAATATTCTATATATGAAAAATCCCTTTTCTAGTTTACATCTTATCTCTAATTCGGATTGCATTTAAATTAGGCAGGAGATAAGATTATGACTCATCAAATATTGCCAACCACTCTTATTAGACCCTCTATCATGATGCCAAAATCACAATCCAAATCCAATTAGACATGGAGAAATTGGCATGGGTTCAGGAGTGGCGCAAAAGATAAGGATAGAGTCCAAGTTGACAAGGACTCTTCATTTTCAATTCTGATTCTAATCCAAATAAAATTTAGATTGAACCCACTGATAGAAATGAACCCAATCCAATTAGAAATTTAGATATCTCATCAAATTTCTAACCCAATTAGGAATTAGTCGAGTCAAAATTTTGATTGAATCAGGATCAAATTTTTTTTGTAATCGGACTCGATCATATCAAATCCAATCAGAGTCGAATCGAATCTAATTCAATTATACTTGATCCAAAGCTCTTTGCTCAATCAAATTGAACCAATTAGTAATCTAATCACTAATAAATTCTATATTAATAGTAGAGTCTCAGTCCCAGTGGGATTTTCCCACAGAGTCTTAGTCCGAGTAGGACTCTTCACTAGAGTAACAATCCAATTGGACTCTTCTGCCATCAGATCTGATCAAATCTTCTAACACGTGTGACCCCATAGGTTTGAATCTAAATCAATAGCATAGAAACAACTTTCTATACCAATCGATGTAACCATCTAGCAATGGTGACCCAATGATCGGATAAGTCAAAGTATTGCAAAGCAACCTTCTAGAATCTACTGGCATATGGTTACCGTATAATTCATCTCTTTGACCCAAATGCTCAAGGTGACCTAGAGTTTAACTATCAACTCTAATTTAGTTGATCATATTATATTTCAACCTTTCAAATTCATCTTATGGATTATCTTGATCAAGGTTTTACTGAATTGAAATATACTGATGCATATCTTCTACTAATTCAGAGGGATCAATTCCATCTTGACTCACATACCAACTTGACAAATACTTGACTGCACCCAGTATCCTTTCATCACTAAGTTAGAAACTTAGATGGTTCAATACTAAAGTATAGTGAGTTTCTTACAAGTCACCATGGTGATCTCAGATCGAAGGGACACTTATACCCATACCCTTCACGAGCTACTCTTGACAGGAAAGTGCTCAACATATAGTCACGTTCGATATAAATGTCATCCTACATTTCATCAGTATGCCATAACATTATCTCCATACTCCTTGATTAACAGGATAACCAACTCATATGGTGCACAATGACTACACTTGATATCATTATCATCCTAGTAATAGCATAAATGATCGCAAATATTTTTAAAGACTTAACGATAAATCCTCCTTTGTCAATTAATTATAGTCCTAAAGATTTCATTACAACATAGGAGTTCAAAAATGGTCAATTTATAATAAAAATATCAAATAATTTTTATTAATAAAAATTTAGATATAATTTACAAAATGAGCACAATCGTCTAACGATTAGCTTTGGGACATATTTTTCAACAACTCCCACTTGAACTAAAGCTAATTGGTATAGTATCGAATACCCATTTTCGACTTGTGGTTATCGATCTTTTTGATTCTGAGAGCTTTAGTAAATGGGTCGGTCAGGTTTTTCTTCCTGTTATTCTTCTGAAAGTTGATGTCACCTTGATCTATGATCTTCCAGATAAGGTGATAGCAGTGCAGAATATGTTTGGTGCATTGATGGGATCTCGACTCTATGACTTAAGCAATGGCTCCAGTATTGTTGCAGTATAATAAGACAGGGCCATCAATGGAAGGTGCCACTCCGAGCTCATCGATGAACTTTCGCAATCATACAGCTTCCTTCGTGGCATCGGATGCTGTGATATACTCTACTTCGCAAACAATGTCTGCCACAGTATGCTACTTGAACTTTTTCAATAGATCACTCCATCGTTTAGAGTAAAAATATAATCTGACACATTCTTGCTATCGTCATAGTCTGACTGAAAGCTGGAGTCAGTGAACTCCACTAGTTTTAAGTTAGTTTCACCATACACAAGCCACTGGTCTTTAGTATTTCTCAAATACTTAAGAATGGTCTTTACGATCTTCCAGTGGTTCTCTCTTGGATCAGATTGTTATCTGCTCACTATCTCTAGTGAGTATGCCACATTTGATCTCATACATATCATGATGTACATAATAAAATCCACTGTCGAAGCATATAAAATTCTACTCATATGCTCTCTCTCTTAAGGAGTTGTCAGACAATCTCCTTTCGAAAGAAAAATTTTTTGCCTATCAAAACATAGCCTTTCTTGAAATTCTTCATACTGAGCTATTTCAGCATGATATCTATGTATGTGGGTTGGGAGAGCCCGAATAGCCTCTTAGATCTATCTCTATAGATTTTCATCCCTAGGATGTAGACTGCTTCTATTAGAATATACTACGATTTTGTACGTGTAATTAAAATTTTTTTCTAAATATCTATGCAGCGAAAATAAATTAAAATAATTTTAATTTATATGTACCAGATCTGATTTAAAAATCATAGTATGGATCTTGATACATTATGTATCCATAATCTAAATCTGAAATAGAAAAAAAACTGTTAGAAAAAATAAATGGAGATCAGATATCCATACCTCAGATCCTGCGGATATCTCGAGTTCTGATCGTAGCCATGCATGCACTCAACCTCTGTTGGTATTAATATGAAGTCACCTGATAGAGCACCAAGATCACTGGTGTGCTAGTACCTTGCAAATCTTGCTCCTCATCCTTGGATCTAGATTTCTTCTTCCAGATCTTGAAGAAGAAGATCGCTACATAAACTCTTTCGTGCAGATCCGATGGGATCTAAATCAGATCACCATGAACAGAAGAAAAACTCTTTTTCTTCTCTTCTCCTCTTTCTTTTTTCATCTTAGATCTTTTCTCTATCAGATCTAGGTGTGGATGAAATAGAGAAGGGAGGAAGAGGCATTGGGAAGGAAGATTTGATGTAAGAAAGAAGATGTTCTTCATATCTCATGCATGTCTCCACTCCTCCTTTTATTTTTATCACTCCAACCAGATCTCTCATGCCCCAAACCCTTCTTAACACCTCAATAGATCAAATCCATTTGATCTTGGGCATCCAAAACAAAAAAAATGGATGAGATGCATTGAGATAAGGGAAAAAAGAAAGAGAGATGTCTCACGCCAACAATTAGCACATGCCCTCCTTTCTCTAATTTTTTTGTTATATAAAAAAATATTTTTATACCCTAATCAGAGAGATTTTTATTCTATTTTGAATCAAATTCAAATAAAAAAAATTTAGATAAAAAAGAGTTCTAGATAAGGTGGGGCACCAACTATTGGCGCCCCCTCTTCTTTCACGTGCATGAGAAGAAAAGGATGTGAAAAATAACACCCCACTTCTCTTTTTGGCATGATTTTTGGAGAGAGAGTCTAAGGAGATTTGGGCTATCCGAGTCAAAATTTATCTGATTCAAATAGAGCCTCCATCGGGTTCAAATCGAGTCCGAAATGAGCTAAATTCGAAAAGACTATTAAGCTTGATCCAATCAAGCCTGAAATCTAAATCTGATTTGAATTATTGAACCCAATTAGTATTAATTTAAATTAAATTAAATTAAATTAAATTTGATTTAAATTAATTAAAATTTAATTCATAATTTAATCAACCTCAGGAAATTATAACATTTGTAATTAAGCCCCTGCGCTAACAATTAGCAGCTACCAAAACTATAACGTTATAAATTAGCAGTTTCTAAAATTTAAACTATTAATCTGATTGATAATTCGAATATGATCCAAGCCATTGATCGGGTCATGCTTCTTTTGTGTGTGACCTCTCAGATTTTATTCTGTCTGGTAGTGAGACATACCATAATCTCCATCATAGTATTATCGAAACTCTTTTTGATGGGCTAGAATGATTCCAATTCACCTCAATAAAGATTGTTGATCTGAAAACGATCTTAATGAGTTTTCATGATCCATCAGTGATGTCTAGCAACATATAGTGGTAATCCAGTAGAATAAAAAAGTGAACCTCTAGGTGCAGTTATCATATGATACAATCTCTCTATCGAGAGTCCTGACTTGACGAAGGTCATAGAGAACTCATCAAATCCCATCATCAATCATATGCTAGATTGGCTCGACTCGAGTTCATTTGTGAATCTTGTGAAAACTCTTTTTCAGTATTCACACTTACTCTGGTTAGAGATTTTTTTAAACTCAGTCTTATGAATCACATAGGACTTCTCTTTTTCTATCAAGATCGATGATTCCATCTAGGTGTATTCTACTTCAAATAGCGAATCTGAACCTACATAGCCAACATACACAACAAAGACCCATATGGCTAGGAATCAAGAAAATATACAGTCAAACTATATAGCCTCACTGCGAATAGCCAATACACTGTAGGTTAAAGGATAAGTCACACCACTGCAGCATCGAGAAAGACTACTGACGAGTGAATAGATATCTAAGTGATTTCTCATGTTGTCATGCTCAGTGTAAGTTGTTCTCTAACAACCACCTACACTCTCACCCCAGTATCTCTACACCACAGACTCGAGACTCATTTGCCCTGAAGAGAGGTGATCTATGCATCGATCTCGAATGGATTGATCACTGTCCTCCGTGACGATCCTTCGATCGAAAGCATTTAGAAATTAACCACTAATGATGTATGTCTCAAATTCTCAATACCTTGAGAATATATAAAATTATCTTTATTAATTTTAAGATAAATTATGAATACATAATATAATTGGTTATTAAAACTGCCCAACAAGTACAAACATGCCCTAGAGAAAAATATGTCAGCCAAGATTGACTTCTAGGACACACATCCAACAAACTCTCGCTTACACTAAAGCCAATCTGCCACATACCTGAGTCCCATCTTCTGAAGATAGCTTTGGTGTTTAGCTGGCTAAGTGACTTGGGCCTACCACTATCATGTGGAGTCTACTCTCTTCACCTCCATGTATTTTTATTTGAGGTAATCGCATATATCTGTTCTATGTGCATGGCCTTCTGGTGAGACCTTAGTTCCTTAGTGAGGGCTATGTACCATTATCTTTGCAGTACAATATCATAGCATCCAATGGTATGACATCTAAGTCTGCAACTATCGTAAGAACCAGAATGCATCTTACACATCTATAGCATATTCAGCTTCCATTTGTTGATTGCCTGGAACCCTTCCATCATATCGAACCAATATAACTTAAGAACACATACTGATGTAGACATTCTACCATCAGCATCAGTGTATCCTCGCACTCTTAGCTCTAACCCTTCTTCAAAGATGAAGAATAATCTCTTAGTACTTCTTAAGTACTTAGGAAATTTTCACAGCAATCTAATGCTCCTAGCTGGATTCGACTAATATTTGCTGGTGACTTTCATAGCAAGATATAACAAGTTGAGTACATAGCATGGCATATTCTTATGCCCAAGAGGATAATGGATCTCTCTTGGAGGTTTCAATGCTGAACCCTTTCAGTACCTCTTCTACGTACTTATCTGTAAAAACCAAACATTCTTTTGGGATTTATCTCTATAAACCTTTTATTTCCAGAATATTTGACCTAGGTCTTTGAAAAGAAAATTCTATATGTAACCACATCATAACCAATGTCAGCATGGAACCCTCCCACTACATGATTCCCATATCATGTCGTTGTAGGTTTTGGGATCATTCCTATGTTCCCAATCTCTTTCGAGAAATACTTTCTCTGAATTTTTTATAAGAATACCAAGTATCTTTCTAACGGATAGGAGATCCTATTAGATCTACGAGATAAGGAAGTACTAATATACTGGCTCATCTTACATAGGTTGTAAGGTCCTGTGACTTGTTCTTCTTTAAAGATTTTCTCTTTGAGTTCATCCTCCCACTGTTTTCAAACAAATAGTATGATTACTTACAATCATATTATGAACCATTGGGAAGAGAAAATGATATCTCAAATACCTTTTGGGATACCCTATAAACGAGTTCTCACATACCTATCCTCTAATTTGTCTACCATATCATATCTCATATGGTGTGATAAAATCAACTTTAGAGAAAATCTAATTTAAATTTTAAAAATTAAATCTTGCTCTTAAAGAAATAATAGTTAGATTAGTGACGTTCATGATGGATCAAACTATATCTCATATAGTGCCATCGCTTCTCACATATACATCGTTGAGCTAAGATGTACAAAAAAAATTCTATCATGAAATTATGCCATTCTCTTTAGATATTCAACAAATTTTTTAATTTGGTATTGTATCTTTGATCTAATCAAAGTACCTTTAGAGTTTTTTTCGATTTATCTTTTCTACTTCATATCTGAATTTTTTGAGCCTTTCAAAGTCTTTCAGATTTGTATCTCATATACATACCTATACCATGATGCTCGTCGGTAAAAGTGATGAAGTAGTAATAACCTCCTAGTCTGGTTCATCAAATGGGCCATACACATCGTATGTGTACTAGAGCAAGTATCTCAGTGGTCCTATTCTTTTAACCCATAAAGAACAGCTTTATCATTAATCCTCAAAGAGATGATTCACAGACTAGATATGACTTAACAGTCAATGAACCCAAAAGCCCATGTTCTCCAGTCAGTAAATTATTTCTTTTCATATATGATCTAGCCAAAAGAACCATCTATATACTTTAAGTTATTTGGTTTTGGATCTCTCAGACCCAATGGCATTCACTATTTACTCAAATAATTTCTCAAATGCATCACTATGCAAATGATCAAGAACCAAATTCAAATGGTAATCTTCGAGATTAGGTGCCCACAGTCTAGTGCAATTTTTGCACCATTGCCAACTCAAAAAAATCACTTCACCTTACCTCAGTCCTCTTCCTTAGACCTTATGTTAAAGTGCGTAATATGTACTAGAGTCTCATGAAAAAAAAAAAATCATAAGATTAATTTTGAGTAATTTGACATACTTTTTAAAAGCGTGTCAATATTTCTTTAGGTTCTCCAGGTATGTACCTTGGAACTTTTCAAGGTTCTTAGTTACCAGCATATCGATCGATTCAGTTAAGGTGCTATAATATTTATAATATTTTATAAACTATTTGTATGAATCAAAAATTATAGGATCAAATCTATTAGCAATTTTCTATGCATGGTCATGTTAAGCTTTTCAAGTTCTTTGATATCCTTGATCATCGATCATGGACAAACTGCCCACCACGTATCTCATGCATTGTATGACTTTAATCATCTCACAACTATTGCAAATGAATCAGCATATCATTTACCGGTAGTCTATATGTCCTTATGCATATATTAGATCTCATTGACTATGAAATCCAATTTATAGCACCCAACCTAATTGCCAATGCTCAACCATTTGTCAAGTATAGCTCGTTGACTATGGATTGGATAAGCTGATGATATTGGGGTAACCTGATCAAGAACATGGTTTAATTTCTAAAAGTTAAGAACTATTCTTAGATTTTGAGTCAGAATATGTAATTAATTTTGATTAAGTGGTAGATATCTAGGATTCGAGCTAGAGTGTTGAAAGCTGAAAGAATTGATCACAGAGAGTAAAGATTTAAGTAGATGATTGTACTTGTAATAGTTTGTTCTAAGAACTTTAAAAACAAACAAAAGGCTTTCACTAATTTTTTGAGTCTCTCACACTCCTCGGGTGGAGAAATCAAAACTCTAACATGATAATAGGTTCTAGTGGGTACTGCGGTCCCATCGATGTATGACACCTCATCTAACAGTTATTGATGACACATATATCAATGTGTGGATAACTCTTTGTCTAGATACTTCTCCAAATATATTGTAGTGAC
The DNA here is from genome assembly GCF_000442705.2 of Elaeis guineensis. Taxonomy (NCBI): domain Eukaryota; kingdom Viridiplantae; phylum Streptophyta; class Magnoliopsida; order Arecales; family Arecaceae; genus Elaeis; species Elaeis guineensis. The sequence continues at coordinate 52,276,887 of NC_025999.2, read as the reverse complement.
TTGGTCTCTAAGTCTTGTGGCCTCACCTAATAGTTATTGGCACATTCCTTAGTTAAGTTTGACTCATCGTTCACTAACGAGTGCAAAGCCATCATTGAGTCCCTCACCTAACAGTTATTGGGTCCAACCCCATCTTTACCTCAGGGCATCTGATGCCAATAGAGTGGTTGTGCCTTTCTGATGCAACCGAACCACTATAGTCAGTTGAGAACGATCAATGTCGAAAAGGCACCCGCATCTCTACAATGGTGGAAGATCAGTAGACTTAATATTCAGTGAGGAGATTTGAGTTTAGATCTCTTCTAATTAGTTACATACATCTGATGTAATGACTAATCTAGTTTAGATCAACACATTTCATGTCTGACTAACTTAGTCAGCATGAGTGAACTCGGATCAACGAGTAACCTAATATAAAACATAATCTCTCAAGATGGTCAGATAAGTAAAGATGAGTGGGGGTCCCCCTATTGCTTTTCTTAGACACCAATGAATTGATCATGTCAAATAATAGAACCAATTAAATAACCACCATCTAATACTTGCCTTAGACATCAAATTGGTTGATTAAAATTAATTAGGTTAACCTATAGATTCGAGCTCGAACCGCTGAGCCAAATTCGATCTTGACTTAATCAATTCACATCACATGTGAATCAATTTGACTAACTACAACTAAATTTTAATTTTGATCCCCTTTGACCTAATCCCAATCAATTCTTGATTAGGTTCGATCAATTGCACAAAATCGAAACAGATTCTAACCTGATCTAATCAATGACCCTAGTTGTAATTTAGTCTCTAAACCTAATTTGTTCAACCCATATCCGAAAGTCCATATTTTATGCATTGAAATTTAGATCTTAAATTCATAATTTCAGATCTTATAATTTCAAATCTTAATTCTTAATTAAGTGCATTATGTACATGGATTTGGATTTACATCTTGAAATATTTTCTAATCTAAACTATTTATATTGTATCTCATACAATAATGCTGTTTGTAGAATCGAGTCGATTCATCCTGGTACATGAATCGACATGTCACAGTAAGTCGGCACATACTGAGATAAATATAAACCTATAGACCTAGCCTACACAATTGAGTCGGTTCATCAGCAAACGAGCTGACTTACCAGATTCTTGAGTCGACTCCAACAAAAATGAGTCAGCACTTAAGTCGACCCAATCGAGAATTGAGTCGACTCCACAAGCATACTAGTTACAGTTTCATGCTCTCATGCAAACAAAGCTTAGGATTTTGGATATAGGATTTTGCAAAAATTTAAGTTTTAGATCGTGTGTCAAATAATGTATCAAATATAATATTTACGATCTAAAATATATAAAAATACATGCATAATCTAATTTAAATTAAAATATATCACATATATAATTTTGTTCATTGTTCAACTTCATAGGAAACATCACAGTCGGCACCCCTACACATTATCAGAGAGAACCCATCGAATAGATGAGAGAGAGATTTTAATCCCTTCATCATCTTATGATCGGACGGTCATGGTGATTATTCCAATTCAATTACTAAGCTACTAAGAATTTAATCTAACATATCATATATGTAATTAATTAAAAATCAAATCTAATTATCTTTCACATGTCAAACATATGAATAATAATATTGAATCTATGCATGTAGAAAGAATTTCAGCAAACATACTAGATCTAAATTATATTGTAATTAATATATTCAGATCTAAAATTAATTTCAGATTTGAATAACACATAATTTATTTCAGATCTAAAATAGTTTTAGGTCTAAAATAATTTTGTAATCATATTACAGTATACATAAAAATCGGATCTAACTTTAATCGATGTTCTACATCATTTTAGGATAACCATTCAGCATAACAGGAGTGTTGCTCCTTGAATTGATTTTGATGATTACAAAATATTTGAAGAGATTACTAATGATCTTGGCTTGAAAAAAAAATTATTGTATTTTAGAGGCAAAATCATAATTTTATCAAGTTCTGACTCGAAAGCCTTAAAAACAAGAATAGAAGATTTGTGATCTATTGGAGGTAATTTCATACTTTTTAGATGGATGTGTTGAGAGATATTCAAGTTTAAAGAATTGGATCGACCCTCTGGGTCGACTTCTGTCAAAAGGGATGGAACGGCATGCCATTTTTGGCTGGCACATCCAAAGGGGACGACCTTATGAGTCGACCTCTGTTGCTGTGCAAGCCAAAGTTGTAGAACAGTCAGTTTATGTTTTGTACCATAGAGGTCAACCCCAAGAGTTGACCCTTGTGCAGAGGTTGACTCCATGAGTCGACCCTCTGTGACGAAACTTCTGTAACGACTAGTTTTCAGCTCTTTTTAGCAGTATTTAATGCTCTTTTAATGATCTCCAATGACTCTATTTTCAGCCTAGATTTATCTCTAGCATCCATTGAAGATAAAAAGGCACTTAAAGGAGGGAAAAAGTAAGGTTTTTCAAGCATTCATTTCAGCCCTAAGCAAAAAGATCTCTTCAAGCAAAAGAAGCTTTCAATTCAAGTTTACCAACCCCTCAAGAGCTCATTCAAGTCTTCAACCACCTTGAGAAAAATTAAAAAAATTTCCTTCGTGTTGTGTAAAGTGTATTTAAAATTTTATTTACTCATTAAATGAGCTAAATTTGTATTTTCATGTGATTAACTCATATACTCTGTTTTGTCTTATTTTTTAGTTTTGGAAGGTTTTCAAAACTTGGAAAGGTTGGTCCGAACCTTGAATCAGATTGTATTAGATTGGTTTATATCTAAAAATAAGTTTTCTAGCTTAAGATAGTTAGAGTCAGAGATACCGACATTATATTCTTATTGAATACGATTTAGTGGATTTGAATTCTCAAGTAGGAGCTTGGAGAGTGGATGTAGGTGCAAGATTGGCACCGAGCCACTATAAATCTTGATTATTTATGGCATGCTTACTTGCTCTCTTCCTAAATTTATTTACTTTCTTGCATTCTTGCATCTTATTGCTACACCTTGCTTAAATCACTCACTACATATACCTTGCTTAGTATTACTTAATCCTTGTGGTTCTAAATTAACTTTAAAATTTCAAAAACCTAATTCACCCCCCCTCTTAGTTGCATAGCTGAACAACAAGTGGTATCAGAGCTCAGTACTCTAGTCCTTTTTTGATTTAACTATCAAAGAGTCAAAGATCTATGGCAACTCAAGTTGGTGCTTCACTAGCTGAGGGGCAGTCCACAAACCAACCTTCACTTTTTAATGGATCAAACTACACCTATGATATATGGAGTATCATAGTTAATTGACCACATACACCCACTAAGATAATTGATGGTGTAGAATCAACCAAACTCGAAAGAGAATGGATGAGGTTGACAAGAAAATGGCTCAACTCAATACCAAAGCCATAAATATTTTATATTGTGCTTTAGATGCTAATAAATTTAATCGCATTTCAACATGCATGTCGGCTAAAAAAATATGAGATAGATTAGAAGTAACGCATGAAGGTACTAATCAAGTTAAGAAATTAAAAATTAATATACTTGTGCACAAATATGAATTTTTTAAAATAGAGCATGATGAATCAATAACTGAAATATTTACTCATTTTATGGATATTATTAATGGTCTAAAAAGTCTTGGTTAGTTTTATTCTAACAGCAATCTTGTGAGAAAGATTATGAGGTCTTTACCAAAGACTTGAGAGGCAAAGTGACCGCAATCCAAGAAGCCAAAGATCTGAATATTTTACCCTTGGAGGAGCTTCTAGAATCGCTAATGACACATGAGCTAAGCATGAAATAACATCAAGAAGAAGATGTCAAGAAGAAGAGGACAATCACCATCAAATCTACTACTCAACTTGATGAGGAATCTGAAGAAATAAAAAATGAAGAGTAAGATGAAGAAATGGCCCTCATCACTAGAAAGTTTAAAAAACTTTTGAAGAAAAGAAAATAAGAGATAAGGAAGAGGCCACCTACAAAAGGAGAGCATAGCAAGGAGAAGGATAAGGAGCAACCTCTTATTTGTTATGAATGTAAGAAGCTGGGATACTTTAGATCCAAATGTCCACAACTTAAGAAGGGCCCCAAGAAGTACAAGAAAAAGGCTATGATGGCTACATAGAGTGATAGTGATGAGTCAAGCTTTGAAGAAGAAGAGTCCATGAACCAGCCAACTTGTGCCTTATGGCACATGAAAATAAGATAAATACTGAAACTCCTAATGATTTTACTTTTGAAGAACTTCAAGAAGTATTTTATGATCTAGTTGATGATCTAAAGAAGTTAGAGGTAAAAAATAAAGAATTGAAATAAAAAAATCAATTTTTACTAAAAAAATAAGATTATTTCAAATGAAAAATCTTTTTTGACACAAAAAAATTGAAACTTAAAAAATAAAATTGCTAAGTTAAAATCTATAGTAGAAAAGTTCACTCTAAGTTCAAATAAACTTCAAATGATACTTGATAATCAAAAGACCGTTTATGATAAAGTCGGTCTTGGCTACAACCCTTTAAAGAAATAATAATTTCTAAAAAATATCTATATGAACTCATCAAGTAATAAGTTTTCAAATATTACTTGCTTTAAATGTAGTAAAGAAGGACACAAATCCTATACATGTTTCTCTAGCAAATCTGAAAATTCTAATGTGAAGAAAATATAGGTTCCAAAAGAAATCATTGTGACTAACCAAAAAGGATCCAAAAAAATTTGGATATCTAAAGTCAAAACTTGATTTTTGTATACAGGTGTGTCTTGCATCCCAAGGAATAAATCGAAAATGATATCTTGATAGCGGGTGCTCAAGACACATGACCGGTGATGAATCCCAATTCATCACACTTGATGCAAAAGATGGAGGGATGGTCATCTTTGAAGACAATGGTAAGAAAAGATCATTGGTATAGGTAACATTGGTATCACTTTTTTTAAGTATATTGAAAATATTTTATTAGTAGATGGTTTGAAACATAATCTATTAAGCATTAGTCAATTTTATGACAAAGGATACAAAATTATTTTTGAATCTTCATTATGCATAGTAACTAGTCCCAATGATGAAGGCATTAAATTTGTTGGGCATAGATATGGTAATGTTTATATAGTAGATTTGAATGATCTTTTCAAGATAAACATGCAATGTCTAGTAGCCTTGAATATCAAAATTCATGAGACTAGTTAGCTTTGGCACCGTAGGCTTGCACATATTAGCATACATTCACTTTCAAAATTTATTAAAAAGAAATTGATTATCGATTTACCTAAATTGAATTTTGAAAAGGATAGAATTTGTGATGCATGCCAACTGGGTAAACAAACAAAAGTCTCATTCAAATATAAAAATATTGTTTCAACTTCTAAGCCATTAGAATTATTGCACATGGATTTATTTGGGCCCACTAGAACTACTAGTTTAGGTGGAAAATATTATGGCTTTGTAATTATTGATGATTTCTTTCATTTTACATGGGCTTTTTTTTTGGCACATAAGGATGAAATTTTTCATGCGTTCTCAAAATTTTATCGAAGAGTTACTAATAAAAAAGATTTCTCAATTCAAAATATTCTAAGTGATCATGGAATCGAATTTGAAAATCAAGATTTTGAAAAGTTTTATGATGAAAAAGGCATCATTGACCACAACTTTTCAACACCAAGGACACCTCAACAAAATGGAGGAGTAGAAAGAAAAAATAGAATCCTTGAAGAAATGGCCCGTACCATGCTATGTGAAAGCAACCTTCTAAGATACTTTTGGGCGGAAGCAATTAACACGGCATGCTATATTTTAAACTATACTTTAATTAGACCAATTCTAAAGAAAATGCCCTATGAGCTTTGGAAAGGAAGAAAACTAAACATTACATTTTTTCATATTTTTGATTGTCGATGTTTTGTTTCGAACAATGGTAAAGAGAGATTAAAAAATTTTGATGCAAAATTCGATGAAGTTATTTTTCTTGGTTACTCCTCTTCTAGCAAAGCTTTTAGAGTTTTCAACAAAAGAACTTTAGTAGTAGAGAAGTCAATACTTGTTGTTTTTGATAAGACTAATGATCTTCTTTCAAAGAAGTATGAAGGTATTGATGATGCAGATCCTCTTATAGAAGGGATGAAGGAGCTTACCCTAAAAGACTCAATAATTCAAAATGAAGAATATTATGAAAACAAATAAGATGATGAAGGTAAAGAACAACAAAAACAACCTCAAGGTACAAATGAACTACCCAAAGAATGGAGGTATGATCACAATCACCCCAAAAAACTAATCATTGGTGATCCTACATATGGAGTAAGAACTCATTCTTCACTTAAAGATTCATACAATCATTTTGCATTAGTTTCTCAGTTTGAACCTAAAACCATAGATGAAGTTGAAAAAGATTATAATTGGATAAATGCAATGCAAGAGGAACTTAATAAATTCAAAAGAAATAATGTATGGACTTTAGTATCGAGACTTAAAAATTATTTTGTAATTGGCACAAAATGGGTATATAGAAATAAATTGGATGAACATGAAAATGTGATTAGGAATAAAGCAATATTAGTTGCAAAGTGTTATAATCAAGAAGAGAGAATTGATTTTGATGAGACCTTTGCACCTGTTGCTAGATTAGAAGCAATTAGACTTTTACTTGTATATGTATGCTTTATGAACTTTAAGTTATTTCAAATAGATGTCAAAAGTGTTTTTTTAAATAGTTATATTATGGAAAAAGTATATGTAGAACAACCCCTCAATTTTGAAAATCATATTTTTTCTAATCATATTTTCAAATTAAACAAAGCTTTGTATGGTTTAAAATAAGCACCTAGGGCTTGGTATGAAAGGTTAAGTAAATTTTTGCCTAATAATGATTTTTCAAGAGGAAATATAGATACAACTCTTTTCATTAAAAAAAATCATGATGATATCTTACTTGTACAAATATATGTTGATGACATTATATTTGGGTCTATTAATAAAACTCTTTGTCAAGATTTTGCTAAGCTCATGTAGGGGGAGTTCGAGATGAGCATGATGGGAGAACTTACATTCTTCCTCGGACTCCAAATCAAACAAACAAAGGAAGATATCTCCATCACCTAAAGCAAGTACACAAGAGAACTACTCAAAAGATTTGGAATGGAGAGCTCCAAAGCAATTGCTACACCCATGAGCCCATCATGTAAGCTTGATAAGGATGAAGGAGATAAAAATATAGACTCAAAACTTTATAGTGGCATGATTGATTCTTTATTGTATTTAACTGCTAGTAGACCAGATATTATATTTAGTGTTTGTCTATGTGCTTGCTTTCAATCAAATCCAAAAGAATCACACTTAAATACAGTTAAAAAAATTCTTAAATATTTAAAAGGTACACAAACTCTAGGATTATGGTATTCTAAGGACTCATCAATTGACTTAATAGGATATTCAGATACCAATTTTGCTGGATATAAGTTAGATAGAAAAAGTACTAGTGTAACTTATCAATTTCTTGGAGTTAACTTAATCTCTTAATTTAGCAAGAAGTAAAATTCAGTAGCACTGTCTACGGTCGAGGCCGAATACATTATAGCCAAAAGTTGCTGTGTTCAAATCCTGTGGATTAAGCAACAACTTGAGGACTTTGGCATCAAACTCAATGAAAATCTCATAACATGTGATAATACTAGTGCCATTAATCTAATTAAAAATCTAATTTATCATTCTAGATCAAAACATATTGAAATAAGATATCATTTCATAAGAGAACATATCCAAAATAAAGATATAATTCTTGATTATGTATGTACTGAAAAATAATTAGCTGACATCTTTATCAAGGCCTTAAGTGAAGATAGATTTTGTGAAATTAGAAGAGAATTAGAAATCTTTGATCCTTCAGCTTGAGTATTTTTCTGATTCTAAGTTCAATTTGCCAAAAATTTATTGAACTAATTTACTTTTGAGCTAAATTCATATTTTCCTTTCTTAAAAGCTCAAAACTATCCTTCAAATGATCAATCTCTCAAATAGACACCCTTCCTTCAAGTTTCAAGCTTTTTCAAAATTTTTCCATCATTTTTTTTTAATTTTTTCTTGCCATGAGTCGACCTCTAGGGTCGATCCTAGAGTAAACTTGTAATTTTTTATTAAAACCCATCGGGCTCTATTTTATTGGGATTTCTCTGATTGCAAAGAGCCGACCCCTTTGCCGTTTGTCTTCCCCATTCCACTGAACAAGATCGCCTCCCTCTCCACTCTCATCTCAAAATCTCTCTTCCCATCAGATTTTTCCCTTTAAATTGCCTCATTTAGGATTTAAATCTCTCTTCTCTTTCTTCTTCGTTTGGGTGGTTCAAGCTTACCCTAGCTTCAAACCCTCTTTTCCAAACCGACCGTCTATCTTCTCAAAATCTTTATTTTTTCTTAAAATCCTTTCCACTCTACCCCTCATGAAATCTCCCAAGCTGTTTGCAAGTCTCTCCTATCCAAAATGGCTCCCAAATCAAAGCTACTGCAGAAAAGAAAATTTGTTCGAGGGTTAGAGGAAGATGTGCGCAGAAAAAGAATGGTAGCTGAGTCCTCTTCTACTCCAACCCCTGCTCCAGGTCCTGCTCTAGCTTCTACACAGTCCTCAGCCCAAGCAAGGTACCTCTCTCCAATCAAAAAGTAGAACCCAGGAAGAATATAGACTTTAAGTTTTTTGAAAAAGAAGGGTTCTCTATTGGATCAAAGATTAAAAATCAAGGATGAAAGTTTTACTATTTATTAAAAGAAAATACTTATGTTGATTTGGTCAGAGAATTCTACTTAAATTTGAGTTACTGCAATGGAACAGTAAAATCATTGGTGAAAGGGGTTAACATAATTCTTGATCCATTGCACTTGGGACAAATCTTACACTTACCTTGGAAGGCTATACTTATATGGAGCTCCCAATCAAAGAAGAAGGATTAAGTGCTATCTTAGGGAGGGCATTTACTGAAAACTTGAATAAATTAGAAGCAAAAATTCTTTCGATTGAGATGAGGCTTTTATATCCATGGTAACCAAACTGTTTGTCTCTAGGAGTGGCAGACATGACCTCTTATCTGGTAGAAACATATGCATCATGTACCATGTGATCATTGAGACCCCCCTGAACCTTCCTACTCTGATGTTTGAGGCCATGAGAGAAACTCTAAATAGGTCTAAGGCTCACCTGCCTTATGGTATGGTACTCACCCTAGTTTTTAGGAGGTTCGGAGTCTGTTTTGAGGGGGAGGCAGTCACCAAGTTATCACACTCTGACACCATCAATCGCCACACACTACATCACATGAGTTTCTCAAAGACTGATGGCAGTTGGTTGAAGGATGTTGAGGAGAGAGTTGAGGAGAGAGCAGAGGAAGAAGGACCATCTTCACCTCCTCGTGATCATAGGCATCTCCTGATATTCAGTTTGTGTTTGATCACGAGGCTGGTCCCTCAGAGTCTGTGAGGAGGCATGTTTCTGTACCACAGTCTGGGAGCAGAGTAAATCCTTCAGAGGTCAGACTTGCAGACGATTAGATTGAGTTGGTGTCCTAGCATGTTGCTTCCATTTTATCTCACAGTTTGCCACCTTAGGCTTTGCTCAGAGGATGATATCTCAGACTGTTTCAGACCAAACCTTGATCCCTCATATCCTACTATCTTTCAGATGCTTACGCTCAGTCCACATGACTTGAGGAGCTTGAGAGATGTGTTCTGAGACTGACGGGTAGAGTTCTAGATTTGCAGAGGTAGGTATTAGCCTTAGCCCATCCCAGCCGCATTAGGATATCATAGAGGTCTCGCACCTGTCTGCAGAGATGGCTAGGCTTCGAGGAGTTTTGCAGAGTGGATTTAATTTTTTGAGGAGAGAATCAGGGACTCCAGTGAGACTGTCTCTACTTAGATTGCTGCCTTGATGTAGTCCATGATGAGAGCTGTGGAATAATTGGACACTATCAGACTTTTCTCCTAGCACAATCCATAGCTTCCCAGGCTCCAGGATCTTTTCGTCCTTCTCTCGTGTCGATACTTCTACCCGTGGCGACGCAGATGAGGTTGAGGACGTGCCCGTGGCTTTGATTTGGGTCTCCTTATCATATCTCTGACTCTTCTGATGCCTCTAGTAGTCCATGAATTTATTAGATCTAGCATAGTTAGTTTTTTATGTCTAGGTTCTAGCTTAGGCCTTTGTAATTATCGGCTGATTGACTCATGGATAGTTATTTTTTTTTATCCATAATTTTTGTATGGCCTATGTACTTTGACTTGACTCGTATGTATTATGACACACATGTCATATTTTGGATATATATATATGCTTTTATCTTCTATGAATGTCTTTGGATTTTTTTTTTTCAATTGAAATGTCTTAATTCTATGATATGAAGAATCTTATTATGAATGGCAATATCTTCTATATGAGCAAATTGAAATGCCCTTTATGATTGCTATAGTGAGAGGGAGTCTCTTTCATTTTTTTTTCTTAAAAAGTGGGAGAATGATCATAATTAATGTTGTCAAAAAGAAAAGTAGAGAAATAAAATCAAGCAATAAGCAAAATTATTTAAAATCGAGCAATAAGCAAAATTATCAAAGAAAATTTGTCAAAAGAAAATAATCTTATAAGCTATCTTAAAACTAATCTTCAAACTACTCATGATGCTTACTATTCAAACAATTGACTATAATGTTTAAGTAATGCATCTTCATAAATTTAAAATTCTTAATCAATGCTTTATATATGTTATATGTTATATTTTGCTTTTGCTCAAACATTTTGTCATCATCAAAAAGGGAGAGATTGTTGTTCTTTGAATTAATTTTGATGATTACAAAATATTTGAGGGAATTACTAATGATTTTACTTAAAAAAGATTTATTATATTTCAGGGGCAAAATCATAATTTTATCAATTCTGATTCAAAAGCCTCAAGAGCAAGAACAGAAGATTTGTGATCTATTAGATCAATTTCATACTTTTTGGATAGATATGTTGAGACAAATTCAAGTTTAAAGAATTGAGTCGACCTCCTGGGTTGACTCCTATCAAAAGGGGCTGAACAGCATGCCATTTCTGGCTGGCACACCCAAAGGGGACAACCCCATGAGTCAACCTCTGTTGCTGTGCAAGCCAAAGTTGCAGAACAGTCAGTTTCTATTTGTACCACAGAGGTCGACCCATGAATCGACTCCTGTGCGGAGGTCGACCCCATAAGTCGACCCCCTGTGACGGAAACTTCGTAACGACTAATTTTTAGCTCTTTTTGACAGTATTTAATGCTCTTTTAATGATCTCCAATGACTCTATTTTCAGTCTAGATTTATCTCTAGCATCATTGAAGATAAAAGGCACTTAAAGGAGGAAAAAATAAGATTTTTCAAGCATTCATTTCAGTCCTAAGCAAAAAGACCTCTTCAAGCAAAAGAAACTTTCAATTCAAGTTCATCAATCCCTCAAGAGCTCATTCAAGTCTTCAACCATCTTAAGGAGAATCAGAAAAGCTTCCTTCGTGTTGTGTAAAGTGTATTTAAAATTTTATTTGCTCATTAAAGGAGCTAAATTTATATTTTCATGTGATTAACTCATATACTCTATTTTGTCTTATTTTTTAATTTTGGAAGGGTTTCAAAACTTAGAAAGGTTGGTTCGAACCTTGAATCGGATTGTATTGGGTTGGTTTGTACCCGAGAATAAGTATTCTAGCTTGAGATAGCTAGAGTCGGAGGTACCGATGTTATATTCTTGTTGAATATGGTTTAGTGGATTTGAATTTTCAAGTAGGAGCTTGGAGAGTGGATGTAGGTGCAAGGTTGGCACCGAACCACTATAAATCTTGATTATTTGTAGCGTGCTTACTTGCTCTCTTTCTAAATTTATTTACTTTCTTGCATTCTTGCATCTTATTGCTATACCTTGCTTAAATCACTTACTACATATACCTTGCTTAGTATTACTTAATTCTTGTGGTTTTAAATTACTTTAAAATTTTAAAAATCCAATTCACCCTCCCTCTTGGGTTGCATAGCTGGGCAACAAGGGGTCATGCCAGGACAACCTTATTTCAGAATGATGTGTTCATCTAACTAACCTTCAAATCTGATTTCTACAAACTAGATATCAGATCTAAAGAGATTTCATGTTCATATTAGAACCTAAGCTCTAATACCACTGTTAGAGTATGCTATGGTTTTGTACGTGCAGTTCAAAATTTTTTTCTAAACATCTATACAGTGAAAATAAATTAAAATAATTTTAATTTATACATACCAAATCTGATATAAAAACTATAGCATAGATTTTAATACGAACATGTACCCATGATCTAAAAGCTAAAACAGAAAAATAAAATGTTAGGAAAAACAAACAGAGATAAGATCTCCATACTTCGAATTCTGCAGATGTCCCAAATTCTGATCGTAGCCACGCATGCACCCGACCTCTGTTGGTATCTACACGGAGCTATCTAATCAAAGCATCGAGATCACCGGTGTGCTAGCATCTTGCAAATCTCGCTTTGCATCCTTGGATCTAGATATCTTCTTCCTGATCTTGAAGTAGAAGATCACTGCACGAACTCTTTCGCACAGATCCGATGGGATCTGAACTAGATCACCGTGATGAAAAGAAGAATCCTTCTTCTTCTCTTCTTCTCTCTCTTTTCTCATCTTAGATCTGTTCTCTATCAGATCTGGGCATGGATAAAGTGGAGAAGGGAGGATGAGGCATTGGGAAGGAAGATTTGATGTAAGAAAGAAGATGTTCTTCATATCTCACGCACGTCTCCTCTCCTCTATTTATTTTTGTCACTCTAAGTAGATTTGTCATGCCCCAAATCCTTCTTAATGCCTTAATAGATCAAATCCATTTGATCTTGGCATCCAAAACAAAAAGAATGGATGAGATGCGTTGAGATAAGGGAAGAAAGAAAGAGAGATGTCTCATGCCAACAATTAACGCATGCTCTCCTTTCTCCAAATTTTTTTATCACACAAAAAAATGCTTCCATGCCCCAATCAGGGAGATTTTTATTAGAAAAAAATTTGGAAGAAAAAGATTTTCAGATAAGGTGGGGCACCAACTATTGGCGCCCCCTGTCCTTTCACATGCATGAGAAGAAAAGGATGTGAAAAATAATATCCCACTTCTCTTTTTGGTATAATTTTTGGAGAGAGAGTCTTAAAGGACTTGGGCTCTCTGAGTCAAGATTCATCTAATTCAAATAGAGCCTCAATCAGGTTTAAATTGAGTTCGAAATGAGTTAAATTTGAAAAGGCTGTCAAGCTTAATCCAATTAAGCATAAAATCCAAATCTGATTTGAATTATTGAACCCAATTAGCATTAAATTAAATTAAATTAAATTAAATTAAATTTGATTTAAATTAATTAAAACTTAATTTATAATTTAGTCAGTCCCAAAAAATTATAACATTTGTAATTAAGTCTCTGCGCTAACAATTAGCAACTGCCAAAACTGTAACGCCTACAAATTAGCAGTTTCTAAAATTCAAACTATCAATCTGATTGATAATTCGAATATGATCCAAGTCATTGATCAGGTCATGCTCCTTTTGTATGTGACCCCTCAGATTTTATTCTGTTTGATAGTGAGACATACCGTGATCTCTATCATAGTATCATAAAAACTCTTTTCGATGGACTAGAATGATTCTAACTCACCTCAATAAAGATTGTTGATCTGAAAATGATCTTAGTGAGTTCTCACGATCTACCAGTGACATCTAGCAACATGTAGTGGCAATCCAGCAGAACAGAAAAGTAAACCCCTTGGTGTAATTATCATGTGATACAATTCTTCTATCGAGAGTCCTGACTTGATGGAGGTCATGGAGAACTCGTCAAACCCCATCATCAGTCATATGCTAGATTAGCTTGACTCGAGTTCATTTGTGAATCTCATGAAAATTCTTTTTCAGTATTCACACTTACTCTAGCCAGAGATTTTTCTAAACTCAGTCTTACGAATCGCATAGGATTTTTCTTTTCTATCAAGATCGATAGATTCCATTTAGGTGCATCCTACTCCAAACAGTGAATCTGAACCTACATAGCCAATATACACAGTAAGGATCCATATGACTAGGGACCAAGAAAACATACAGTCAAACTATATAGCCTCGCTGCGAATAGCCAATACACTGTAGGTCAAAAGATCAGTCACACCACTATAGCATCAAGAAAGACCACTGACGAGTGAGTAGACATCTAAGTGGTTTCTCGTATTGATCACGTTTAGTGTAAGTTATTCTCTGACAACCACCCGCACTCTAATCCCAGTGTCTCTACTGTTGAGAATAGTATTCCAAAGCCAATCGCCAGCCTGTTGACGGTTGTGCTCATTTTTGTATATGTATATGAATTATGAATTAATAAAAATTATTTTGGTATTTTTCATCACAAAATATTTCATCCTCTAATGAACTTCTATGTTGTGGTGAAGTCCTTAGGACTATTTAGACTCGACAAAGGAGAATTTGTCGTTTAGTCCTTAAATCTGTTCGCGACCAAATGATACGTTGTTACTAAGGACGATAATATTTATCAAGCATAGGTCATTGTGTGCCATATAGATTGGTTGTCCTCTTAACCAATGAGTGTGGAGACACTGGTATGACATACAGGTGAGATATAAGGGTACATCTGCACTGAACGTGACCGACTCTGGAGCTATTTCTGCTATCAAGATTTGCTCTGATGGAATATGAGTATAAATATCTCTCCGACCTGAGACTGCCACGGTGACTTGCAAATAACTCACTGCACTTAGGCACTGGACTACCTGAATTTCTAATTCAGTGACGGAAGGCTGTTGGGTGTAGTCAAGTACTTGACTTATCGGTGCGTGTGTCAAGATGGGATTGACCACTTCAGTTCAGGAGTTGTGTACAGTCGTGTTTCAATTTAGTAAAACCTTGGTTAGGGTAGTTTTTGTGAGGAGTCACAGGACTGTTTGAGTTGAGCACGATTCGGATGATCTAATCAGGGTTGACAGTTTAACCCTGAGTCGTCCTAAACACAGAGGTCAAAAGGATGAATTATACAGTAACCATATTCACGTAGGTTCTGAGTGTTGCGATTGTGACTATTCGACCTATCCGATCATTGGGTACCATTGCTAGATGGTTACTTCGATTAGTACAGAAATTGGTTTCTGTGCTACCGGCTTAGGTTCGAACCTGCGGGGTCACACACATTAGAGGTTCCTATCGATCTGATGGCTGATGAAGAGTCTTAATACTCGTGGACTATGAGTCCTATGTGTCTGAAACTTTATGATCGAGAATCAGGATTCTCTGATCATGAGTCCCACACATTTTGGGTACCGGGGTTAAGAGTCTCACTAGTTTGGGACTCTTAGATCAGGGTTACATATCGATGAATTCTGATGCCCGATTACCCATCAGATTTGGACTCAATATTTATGAGAGGTTTAAATAGTGATTTGATCACTAATTAACTCAATTTGATTGAGTAATTATTTTTGGATCAAGTCCAATTGAATTGGATTCAGTTGGGTTTGACCCGATTAGGTTAAGAGTTGACCTAATCGTCGAGATGGTTTGGTCCCTGATTTGATCAGGGGTTGGGCTTAATCAATTTTTGATTTGATTAGAATTTTATTAAGCTAATTAAGCCTAATTTAATTGGATTTAAATTAGTCTAATTGGGCCTAACTTATTTGGTTCAATTAGGTTGGTTTAAATAATGAAACCACCTTGACCCATTCTCCCTGCGCCACCTCACTTCCACTGCGCCCATTTGAATTCACGAGAAGGAAGTTCTCATGAAGTTTTCCTCATGCAAAGCCCTCCTCACGCCCTAATTTAATGCACCAAATGAGTGGATAAGGATGATTGGTTGGCCATTCAAATTCAAAACAAAGTTTGAATTTGAATGAGCAACCAATCTTAGCGCCTTGACCTTATCCTCTTTTAGCACCCCATTTATTACACGAGAAAATATTTCTTATGAAATCACTCAGCACAAATTAAGCCATGCTCTCCTCTTCTCACACCCTTAGTGGATAGGGATAAATTAGTTTTCATTTGAATTCAAAATTTGATTTGAATTCAAATGTGCAATTACTCATCTTTATCCTCTCACGTGGATAAGACCTTGGTTGTTGTTTTAAAAGGAGGAGAAGAGTGGGGCGTGTGCAAGAAAAATTTTGAGAGAAAATCTGGGCATGAGGAATCCTTGTGTGCAAGGTGAAGGTCTATATCCTTCCGAGAGAAAAAGAAAGAAAAGAAAGAAAAAGTGTGCGCAGGGTTTCATGAGTTCTTCAGGGTTTCAGCCTGGAGTTCGGGAAGTAAGAAGATGAGCTACGAGTGTCGTGAGCCTACCAAATTTTAGGATGATCTTCAACATCTTCTCAAGCATGTCTGTTAATGATCTGAATATCCAAAGAATCGACAGACATCGATCGAAGAAGTTCGATCAACATCGACCGTCGAAAGGGCTCTACAACGAGCTAGCACTCGTGAGGAGTCGATCAGATTGGGAGCTTTGTGTGGATGATCCATAGAGGCCAGACATACTTGTGGCTACATCGCAATGATCAAACTCTCCTGACGATATCAGATTGCGGCGATCTATTACACGCACAAAGGTATTGTGTTCTGAACACATTACAGTAAAGTATTTACTGTTCAAATTCGAATTTCAAATTTAAATGCATGCATGCTATATATCATATTTAGTTCCTAGTGTAGGATAAATTTTTATTAATTAATTAAATTAATTAATAATTTTTACTGTAAAATATTAATTTTGAAAAAGTTTTAAAATTATCATTTTACCCCTGCACTGAATTTTCTCCACAAATGGTATCAGAGCGGGTTCTTAGATATGATATATATATATATTTGCATGCATAGATTAAGTTGTAATCTAAAAGTTTAAATTTAAAATTTAAATTTAAAATTTAAATTTGAATTTTGAAAGTTATTCAAATTCAAAATTCAAAAATTTGAAATTCAAAATTCAAAATTTGAATTTGAATTGAATTTTGAAATTTGAAATTCAAAATTCAAAAATTTAAAATTCAAAAATTTGAAATTTAAAATTTGAAATTTGGTTGAAATTTCAAATTTGAAATTCAAAATTAAAATTCAAAATTTGAAATTCAAAATTTGAAATTCAAAAATTTAAAATTTAAAATTTGAAATTTGTTTGAAATTTAAATTCAAAATTTAAAATTTGAAATTTGAAATTTAAATTTTGAAATTGATATATTTAGATATACTTGATCCAAGTAGCAAGTAATCGAATTGAGTTGGTTGCCATGGCCATCCGGTCATAGGAGAAAAGTAGGGTTTAAAGGCCCTCTCTTCCCATTCGATGGGGTCTCCTATGGCGATAGGGGTGCCGATGTAATTATA
Source organism: Elaeis guineensis (assembly GCF_000442705.2). Lineage (NCBI taxonomy): Eukaryota > Viridiplantae > Streptophyta > Magnoliopsida > Arecales > Arecaceae > Elaeis > Elaeis guineensis. The sequence continues at coordinate 52,259,493 of NC_025999.2, read as the reverse complement.
TCCCATGTAGATGAAGTAATGAAAGGAATATTTATGATTTATTTTGATTGAGTTATTTTCTGTTATGTAATTAGCAATAGGATTGCTAGTTATGAAATGTGCTGATCTATTTGTGTAATGAGTAACATATTTGGTGAACAGAAAATAAAACCTTTCAAATTTGAAAATTATTTTCAAAATACCAAACCCTGACCCATCAGCCAAATACTTAATTAAAAGAATTAAGTGTTGTCTAGTAGGTCTAGAATTGTGAATTAAGACCTAAGACAATTGCATAAACTTGTGGGTCAATGGGTTAGATGGATTAGGTCCATAATTGGGTTAGACATAAGGTTAGCTTAAAGAAATGGACTAAATTAGAGTAATTGATCAAATCTAATCAAAAGTTGAATTAGATTAGGTCAAGGATACTCTAGACTCAACTCCAATAGTTGTAGTTGAATGGGTCCATGTCTTTAACTAGACCAAGATGGACTTAATTCATGGCTACGCGATGGAATCCTATTTACTAAATTGATCAAATTAAAACTAATGAACTGGTTGGTGTCTAAGGTAAGTTTGGCAGTTTTGACCAGAGTGATTCGATCTCTGACGAGTTAATGGCTTATCCCCACCACTAATCTCACTTACCTGGCCAACCTGATGAATTAGGTTTTGATTAGATCATTTGGTGATTAGGGCTCACCCATGTCATTAGGTAAATTAGTTTGACTGATTTAGGTGTTCCTAATGCCAGCTTTAATTAAATCCTTTTTAATCTGACTTAGTGAAGTCAGTGGGAGGATTGAAATTGGCTGAAATTTATTCTCTTCTATCCTTTAATAAAATCTTCAAAAAATTATTAGGTCCTAAAAATGATTAAGTTATAGTGATAACTAAGTCATAGCCTCCCATTAAGTGAGTGATAATGAGTCCATTAGTTTAATAATCATTGGAGGCCCAAAGGCCTGGTGCTTATTGACTAATGAAATTATCATTCATAATATGATAATTTGGTTTGAGTCTTTCTGATGGTGGTCAGGTTGGCCGGTCAAAGTCGGGCCTGATCATTTATTGGTCCGATTCATCAAATCAAGTCATGTTAATGGTTGGACCTAACCAGATCTTTTCAGTGGAGGCCAAAGCCTACTGATTAGGTTCTGGGGCAAAATCAATTACTAGAAGTTGTTTAGAGAAACAACTAGTTATGAACCTACCCATAGATGCACATGGGTTGACCAACCAAAGTTGGACTCTTGTGTAGTCTGTGTGGATTCTAGTACCCACTAAGGAATTAAAGTAATTCCTTGAATTGGAGGTTAAGGCTACCAATTCGTAAAATATTGGGAGAAACTTTAGACTAAAGTCCAAGTCTTTAGTATTAATAATTTATGTAATAATAGAGGTCTTGTTTTCTTTTATGTAGCTATGGCACTACCCTGTCGCTCCGGTTATTATTAGATAATGACAAGCTCATGGGACTAATTTCGATAGCTGGTATCGAAAATTAAAAATCATCCTTGAGCATTAGCGGATCTTTTATATAGTAATGGATCCGACACCTGAGGAGCTAGCCTCGAACGCTAGAGGGACGGTCTGAGTCACTTAGCAGAAGTGGCTCAATGAGACACACCGTTCGGTGCATTATGCTGGCGGCAATGAATGATGAGTTCAGCCGCAGGTTCGAGAAGCCCAGCCTTAGGAGATGCTTCAAATGTTGAACGACTCTTTGGCACGCCTGACGACGTTGAAAGGCACAAACTAGTTGTGCCATTTTCAATGCTCGGATGAGGGATGGGGCCTCAGTCACCATCATGTACTGTACATGATCGAAATGATTGAGCACCTAAGTAAACTGGACTTTCTCCTGCACTTGCAGCTCGGTAAGGATGCGATCCTTAATTCATTGTCCAAGTCCTTCCTCCCCTTCCTTACTCATTTTCGAATGACAAAGCCTGCAGTGAACTACCACGATTTGTTGGGGTTGCTGCAGAACTTTGAGAAGGACCACCAGCTCCATAAGGAGTCGGTGAATTTTGTGGGAGGGTCTTCTTCTGGTCGTCGACCCTTTAAGAAAGGGAAGAAGAACAAGAAGTAGAAGAAGAAGAAGGTACAGCCGCATGCTGGGACATCTGCATAGGGTCATACCAAGAAGTGCAAGCCGACCAGAGCCAGGCGGAGTGCTTCTTTTGCAAGAAGCAGGGGCACTAAGAGGAACTGTCCTCTATACATTGCCTCACTGGACCGAACAGGCCAAGAAGAAGCAAGGTACTTATATGATAACACTTGCAACTTTTTCATTTGTGATACTACTAATTGGGTATTGGATATGGAAGCCCTTATCATATTTGCAATTGATGCAGGGTCTGAGGTCAGTAGGAGATTTGATGAAGGGAGAGGTTCCTGAACGTTGGAGATGGAAGCAAAGTTCCAGTTCTAGCATTAGGAATCATGAACTTGTAATCAATTCTCAAAATAATTCTGAGTGAATGTCACTATTGTCCAAGCTTTTATTAAATATTATTTCTGTAGGCCTTTTTGGCCATGAACGGTTATCAATTTTTAATAAAAAAATTTGCAATATCATTTTGAATGGTGTTACAATTTTGTTGGACAACTTAATATGAAATTTACTTTCTATCACAACCTGTTAATGTGGTTCAAACCTCCGGTAAATGCCCTAGAATAGAATGTGTCAGAGTCTACCTTTGCACTGTAGGCTAGGTCATATCAATAAGAACAGGATAAACAGGTTGGCTCAAGAAAGAATTCTTGAAGTAGGTGATTGTGAATCACTTCCAACTGTGAGTCCTGTCTTCTTGGTAAAATGACCAAGTCACCTTTTACTGAAAAAGGTGAGCGAGCCAGTGAACTCTTGGGTTGGTACATTCTGATGTATGTGGACCCATGAGCTCAAGTGCAAGAGGTGGATATTTCTACTTCATAACCTTCACAGACGACCTATCGAGGTATGGGTATGTCTATTTAATGAAGCATAAGTCGAGTCATTTGAAATGTTCAAACTATTCCGAAATGAGGTAGAAAAACAAACTGGAAAGTATATTAAACTCTTCGATCTGATCGAGGAGGTGAATACCTTTCCAATGAGTTTCTGACATATCTTAGGGAGAATGGAATTCTCTCTCAATGGACTCCTCCTGGAACACCACAGCTTAATGGTGTATTGAAAGGAGGAATCGACCTTGTTGGACATGGTTCGATCCATGATGGGGTTTGTTGGTCTGCCGATCTTCTTCTGGGATATGCTCGAATCGCTTGTTACCTTCTAAATAGAGTTCGAGTAAGTCTGTAACCAAAATGCCATATGAGATATGGATAGGACGTAAGCCATACTCTCGCACCTTAGGGTTTGGGGTGTCCGGCTTATGTTAACTTTAATTACGGAAAGCTAGGACTAGGTCTGACAAGTGTAATTTTATAGGATACCCAAAAGAGACAAAGGATATTATTTCTACCTGCTGATGAGCAAAAGTGTTTGTCAGCCTTAAGCAAAATCTTTTGAAAAAAGAGTTCCT